>NC_140995.1:105917749-106311160 GCF_052327205.1 Somniosus microcephalus | reverse complement strand
CATGGCCCCGCCCTCCCGAGCTGGCTTGAAGAGCGCCGATTGCGGCTGTGAGAGACGGCCGGCGGGCCCGGTTGCCGGGGTAACCTTTCCCGCTCTCCAAGCCACGCCCGAGATCAGCACTCCCGAGAGCCTCGCCCCCCCCACCCGAGCCGAGCGGGGAACAGAGAGAGGACGCCACGTTTCAGCGGCTCCTGCTGCGCGCGCACCCTTTACTAAGGTAGCGGCGCTCGGCTGAGGCCTGCCCCTCCAGCCTTCACAAAGATGGCGGCGATCGGGGGCCGCTTGTTGACTGGGGCCGGGAGGTGCCTAGCTCGGGCGTGGGTGCGGAGGAGAGGCCGAGGCTTCGAGGCCTACCTGGAAAAACGGGGAAAGGTAGGAAAATTAATGAGATTAGATAAAAGATTTAGAAAGTAATTAACTTTTTTAAAAAACAATATGGGCTAGAAATTCAGTTAGGGGCGGCCAGCTCGCCTGGGCGCCGGAATTACCGCTGCGCGCGGAGCCACTTGCGCCAGCAGGAAATTCAGTTTCAGCGCCCCAAGTGGAAGCCGGCTGCTAAACAAGGGTTTCGGCGCCCCGCTTAGGGCGCTGAAACTGAATATCGGCGTGTAAAGTGCCGCAGCGCCACCCGCTGCGGCACGGCAGCCTGCGGTACTGCAGGCCTTCCTCTCATTCTTAAGGGGGAGGTGCCTGCAACAGCGCGATCCCCGCTCGCGAGTGCCGGCAAATGAGCCCGGCACCAAGGAGAAGTGCCGGGCTCTCTGGAAACAGCCGGCAATGCCGCGGGGGGGTGGTGTAGGAGGCCGGGGAAAGAGGTGCGGGCAGGCGGCCGCCGAAAAAGCGGCCGGCCGCACCTCCACCTTAACTCGCCCCACTACCGGCACAGGTAGGCCCCCGTGTACCGGTCGCTGTTTGCGGCCGGCGCGGAGGAGGCGGCAGCAACCAAATATGGCCAGCGGGGCGATAGCGGGGCGCTGCACACACCGATGATGTCATCAGTGGCGGCGCAGCGCTAATGGCTAACGCCGCCATTAGCGCCCCGCTAAATATCGCAGTAGGTTTGCACAGTGGCGCAAAAGCCCTCTTTGGGCGCAAACTGTGGCGCAGGCCACTGAATTTCTAGGCCTATGTGTTTTAAAAGCAACGTTTTTTTGAAAGACGCAGAAAGCGGGAAAAGAAAAGAAAAGTTTGGAATCAAGATGGCGGCGACTCACCTCGGTTCAGAACGATAAGGCCCGCCCACACACGCACCGATTGGTCAACCGTCAGGTCACCAAAGCGTAGGATTGGTCAATCGTCCCGTCACTCGACCATAGGAGGGCCCGGCTGCACGCGCCAGGAACCCGGCGTACGATTGGTCAACCTCGAGGTCACTCTGTCGCTAATGAGCGGATAATGAGATGCTAATGAGCGGAATTTTAAATGTTTTTCGGATACCGCGGGCGCGATTTTTGTCCGGCCGAAACGTAAATACGCTTACCACCGTTTCGGAAAGGTAAGCTTTCTTTTGACGTAACGCACGCGTAGGTACGCTCTATAACTTTCGAGCGCATAGCCGGACAGACGCACACGTGAGGACAGACAGAAGGACAGACAGACAGAAGGACAGACAGATAGACAGACAGAAAGAAGTATCCGTTTATATATATAGATTCCCTTGCCTTGTTAGCCCTCCCCAAATGCATTAGCTCACACTTCTCCCTATTGAAGTCAATTTGAAATTTCCTGCCCACCTGACCAGTCTATTGCTATCTTCCTGCAGTCTACAGCTTTCTTCCTCAATATCAACCATGCAGCCATTTTTTAAAATCATCTACCAACTTCTTAATCATGCCCCCTACATTGAAGTCTAAATCATTGATATATACCACAAAAAAGCAAGGGACCTCACACTGAGCCCTGCAGAACCCCATGGAAACAGCCTTCCAGTCACAAAAACACGGCTTTGCTTCCTGCCACTGAGCCAATTTGGATCCAACTTGCCACTTTCTCTGGGATACCATAGGGCTTTTACTTTTCTGACCAACTTGCCATGTGGGACCTTGTCAAAAGCCTTGCTAAAATCCATGTAAATTACATAAAACGCGCTACCCTCATCAACCCTCCTTGTTACCTCCTCAAAAAGTTAGTCAGACACGACCTTCCCTTAATAAATTCATGCCGACTGTCACTGGTTAATCCGTGCCTTTCTAAATGATGATTAATACTGTCCCTCAGAATTTTTTCCAATAATTTGCCCACCACTGAGTGGCCTGTAATTGCTCGGTCTATCTGTATCTCCCTTGCTAAACAACGGTACAATGTTAGCAGTCCTCCACCACCACACCTGTAGCCAGAGAGGATTGGAAAATGATGGTCAGAGCCTCCTACCTTGCTTCTCTTAACAGCCTGGGATGCATTTCATCTGGGCCTGGCAATTTATCTACTTTCAAAGATGCTAAACCCCTTAAAATTTCCTCTCTCACTATGTTTATCCCATCTATATTTCACACTCTTCCTCCTTAATTACAATGTCTGCATCGTCCCTCTCTTTTGTGAAGACAGACGCAAAGTATTTATTAAGAACCATACCCACGTCTTCCGCCTCAACACTAAGGTTACCTTTAGGTCTCTAACAAAAATGTGCCTACATATTTCCTCTTCTATCTCCCTCTGACTGTTTGGGGATCTACAGTACACTCCCAGCAGTGTGATTGCCCCTTTTTTGATCTTCAGTTCAGCTCATATGGCCTCATTTGATGATCCTTCTAACATATCATCCCTCCTCACAGCTGTAATTGTTTCTTTAACCAATATTGCGACCCCCTCCTCCTTTTTTATCCCCCTTTCTATCTCGTCTAAAAACCCTGTAACCAGGAATGTTCAGCTGCCATTCCTGCCCTTCTTTAAGCCATGTCTCAGGAATAGCTATGATATCATATTTCCACGTGTCTATTTCTGCCCTCAGCTCATCTGCCTTATTCACTAGACTCCTTGCATTGAAGTATGCACCTGTAAGTACTGCGAAACTCCTTTGTTGCCTATTTTTTAACCTTTGTTTCCTCTGCCTTCCAAACTCACTTACTAATTTTCTGCCTTTCATTTCCAGCTTTCCTTCTCTCCCTTCTGAATCTATGCTCAGGTTCCCATCGATGAAGTACTTTTTTTTAAAGTGCAGTCACTGTTGTAATGTAGAGAAACACAACAGCCAATTAACACACTGTGAGGCCCCAAAAACAGCATTAAGATAAATGACCAGGTAATCTGTTTTAGTGATGCTGGTTGAGGGACAGATATTGGCCAGTACACCAGGAGAACTTTCCTGCTTTTGGAATAGTGCCATGGTATCTTTCATGTCCACAAGAGCAGATGGAGCCTCAGTTTGACATCTCATCTGGCACTTCCTCAGTACTGCACTGAAGTGTCAGCCTAGATTATGTGCTCAAGTCTCTGGAGTGGAGGCTGACCCCACAACCTTCTGACTCAGCTACAAGAGTGTTACCACTGAGCCAAAGTTGACACAACGATCCTTTAAACAAGCAGCCCGAGTCACTTACTCAAGAGGCACTGAATTTCCTGACACACATCTGCTGCCTATTTAAAGGAGTCAGATGTGAGTGCGCCCATGACAAACAATACACGTCCAAATTCCCACAAATTCACGCTACATAAAATAATTATTCGTTTTAAAGGTGATGTTGGCACAAAATGTTGAACGTGAAAGCGTTCCTTTAAAGGAAAGCGGCATCACTCCTAAATAGATTTCCCTCCTAAATGGCCTAGCTCTAATTTAAGATTATGTCCCCTCGTTCTTGATTCCCCCATCAGAGGAAATAGATTCTCTGTATCTACCTTATCCAATCCTTTTAACATTTTAAACACCTTGATCAAATCACCCCTCAATCTTCTTTACTCAAGGAAATACAAGCCAAGTGTTAAATGCATCTGCTGTACGTGCACTTTTTAGTCATATGCAAATATTTTCTTATGTTAATAAACCTATATTAAACCCTGATTCCAAAATTGCATTGAATTATTCATTGTGACATCATACCTGTACACATCCTTCCAAAAGTGTATTTGTTGCTATTAAAAATGTTTATCTAGTTTTATGGATGGTTTGGAAATTACACTGACCATTTATGCTACTACAGCAGGAGGACCATGCAAACAATTCAGAAAATACCAGAAAATGAGGAGTTAGGTGGTTACACTGAACCTACGTCCAATAATAGGTCTGTGCGCAAACATCTGCGAATGTCTCGGTTATCATCCGTTATGGAGTTTGCATTTCCTTGTCTCCTGTCCCTTGAATGTTCATTTTTATCTTATTTAAGCCTCCCCGCAACAAGCAAGATCTACAGTAAGCATTCACCCAGTCTAACAGCTTAAATGCTGCCTTGCAAATTATTCCCCTGTGAATGTCCACTTCCTGTTGGTGGGATCCCAACTGAATGCTCAAAACAGTTCAGAGTGTAGAGCTGCTCTGCACTGGATATGGAAATTAATTGAAAAATAAATAAAAGTTCTGGAGCTCCCACTGGTTCCCCCTCTCCAGGTAATTTAGGGGTTTGTTTGAACCGTTTAATCTCCTTCACTGCTGTGGTGATGCTCACTAATGGAGTTCAATTTTCAATAACTGCCTTGGCTATATAATTTGCATGTATTATTTATGATTGGCCTTTCACAAGGCCTTAACAAGCAAATACTTTTTTTCACTAACTTTCCTGAACGCATTTATGAATAGATGGCCAACCCACGCTATTTTCCCTTGATTGACCTTGTTAAGCCTGCCTAGCGGGCTTAGCAGGCCAATTAAGGGAAAGCCGGTTGCAGAGACCGTCAACATATGACGTTTCACCTGTGAAAAAATTTTGACAGATGAATTGTCATCATTTGACAGCTCTATGAAGCTGTCAAACAGTGACATTCGCTTTAGTTTGATGACGTCTTGAATTCAAGATCACACTTGCACCCATCACTTACCTTCACACCACACTTCTGCACCCCCCCAACCCCCGCAGACCCTCTACTCGCCTCACTGAGCTGGCGGGTTTTGGAGCCTTCGGGAATCCCGCACTTGTGAGGGCAAAAAGGGGATAATCCTATTTTCTGCCTGTTAACAGGCAGTTAATAGACTTTAATCCTTCCCGCCTCCAAGGAGACGGGACCCGGCATGGGATGGCTACCCGCCTCCTGGTAAGGTGGCATGGAGGCGGGTTGGGCACCCGCCCTCAAATTCTGCCATTTTACCGGCAATTCCGCCTCCATACCCACCTTCCCAGGGCTGGCAAAATCGCCCCCAAACTGTCAACTCTTACACAATCTATTCCCTTCATCATCTTATAAACCTCAATCAGATCACCCTTAAGTCTACGCTTCTCTAAAGTTTAGAGTCCCAGCTCTTTTAGCCTATCTTGATAACTAAGGTGCTTTAAACTAGACATTAGTAACTTGGCCATAAATCCTTGTGTACTTAATTAAACTCATTGGGCTGGATTTTGTCAATGGGAAGCTTTTGGAGGCAGGACTGCTGCTTGCCGGCTTTCAATCCCGCCTCCATCAGCTTCTGGCCAACCAGTGTGATTTTCCCGATTGACCTTGTTAAGCCCACCCAGCGGGCTCAACAGGCCAATTAGGGGGAAATCAGTGGCAAAGCATGTCAACGTCTGACGTGCCATCTGTCAAGATTTGTTGAAAGAAGAAATGTCAGCTGTCAAACACTGACATTCTGTGTACAGGAAACTTTCGTTTAAATGGAGGTTAAATCTCCGGAATGCTCTATCCACCGGCAAAATTCAGGAGTCAGTTCAGATAACTTTTTTTACTTTTCGTTGCTTTTTTTCTCCATTCCTGGCTCTGCAAGCGTCTAGCTGAAGCTGTTGCTTAGCTACAGAGACGCTTGCAAGCTGCGCCGACTGTTTTGAAGCTGTTGCTAAGCAACAGGGTTTGTTGCTAGATACGGAGCTCAGAAGCTCCGTATGTTTTAACATTAGCGCTGGTTTCTCCAGCAGTGTTGATCGACCGGCACCAGCTCGGTCCCGTCAGTGCCGGATACCAGAAAGTTTCCTGTAGTTTGATGAGTCCTTGTGTTCAGGACTCATCAAACCTTTCAACTTTGCAGAAAGCACCTGGCTGTTGGATCCAACAGCCAGTCTGTGAAATCTACAATGAAGATGTTGGGGACTCCGGCTCCACAGCGGCTGAAGGCTGGAGGCAGAAACAAAGGTAAGTGAACATTTTCTAACACTTTACACTCACCTTACATACTTACCACTCCACACTTGCACCCATCACTCACCTCTACATTGCACTTTCAGACCCCGCAGACCTCCTACTCATCTCCTTCACCCTGGCGGGGTTCCCCGAGGTCGGGAAGCCTGCACTTGGGAAGGTAAAATAGGATTTAATCCCTTTCCCGCCTCAAGGAGACAGGACCCGGGGCGGGACGGCTTCCCGCCTCCTGGCAAAAGGGCATGGAGGCGGGATGTGGGCGGGTTTGCCAGCCGTCCCCAAATTCTGCAACTTTCTTGGCAGTCGCGCCTCCATACTCGCCTTCTCGGGGCTGAGAAAATCCAGCCCATTGACTCAATTAACCTGCAAATCTGATTATTTATTCATATAATAAAATGCTATATATAATCATTTAATAAAAATGCTATATAAAGATTACTTAAAGATGAACCTTTAATACATAATTTGTTTCATGAGTGAACGGGGCCAAGAAATTTAGGAGGAGCTTAATGAAGAATTTCACAGGCCCCATTGCTGACTGGCGAAAATGTATTCAAGGCTATTAATGCCAGAAATATGAGTTAGATATAATATATTTTAAAAATCTATTCAATTTTATTGACATTTAGAATGTCAGCTTGCAAAGTTTGTAGCACTCTTACCCAGAGTCAGAAGAGCTGTGGGTTCAAATCCCATTTCAGGACTTGAGCACATAATCTAGGTTGGCATTCCAGTAATGTAATAAGGGAGTGCTGCACTCTCAGAAGAGATGTTAAACTGAGGCTCTTCCTGCCTGTTCAGGTGGTTCAGCTGAATGTTAAAAGATCCCATGGCACGATTCAAAGAAGGGCAGGGAAGTGATCTAATTGCTAGTCATGGGACCTTGCTGCGCATATAGCAACTGCCATGTTTGCCTTTATAACAGTCATCTGCATGTCAAAGAAATTTATTGTATGTGAAGTACAATGAGATGTTTCCTCTTCTATTTGAGACCATTTTAAGGATGGAGGGTATTTTAATATTATGACACTGTACTCGTACTAAAGCTTTATCCCCGAGTATTCCTTTCAACTGGAACTATCTTCAAATTCTAATTGTGATAGTTGTAAACATTAAAGATCTCATTCACAATGAATTAGTAGTTTTATTGCAATTATTCTTCAGTTGGCATCAGTACAGCAGATAAATTGTGGATTACAGCTACTCCATTATTCAGTGAGTGTCTGCAGGCTTTTGTTGTAATTTTACAAATGGTATAATCGGCGTCTTATTGCCTTCCATGACTACAGCAGCACTTCAAAGTCATGTGTTGTCTTAGAAATTCACAGAATGGCTAATGCAGCAAAAGAAACCAAAAAGGGGATGATGGCCAATCAGCTAGAGGAAGCTGTTTCCTAGTGAGGTTACTAGTACTAAAGTGAACTTTTCAAATGCACCTAACTCAGGTTCAAGGGAGACCATGAAAAAATAAAGTGCAGCATGATCTTTTCCTAAACGTAGAGAAAATCTCTCAAATACTCCATACATTGGGAGAACGTGAAATGTTCTGGTGCAGAAACCGTTTTACTTTTTATTCAACTGGATATCTTTCTGCCTCCGGA
Organism: Somniosus microcephalus; assembly: GCF_052327205.1. Classification (NCBI taxonomy): domain Eukaryota; kingdom Metazoa; phylum Chordata; class Chondrichthyes; order Squaliformes; family Somniosidae; genus Somniosus; species Somniosus microcephalus. The sequence continues at coordinate 106,303,346 of NC_140995.1, read as the reverse complement.
AGTAATTTATGCTTTGAATCCTGGGAAAGGATTACAGGCCAATCAGCCTAACTTCGATGGTGGGAAAATTATTGGAAAAAATTCTGAGGGACAGTATTGATAGTCATTTAGAAAGTCAAAGATTAATCAAGGACAGTCAGCATGGATTTGTAAAGGGAAGGTCGTGTCTGAATAACTTGACTGAATTTTTGAGGAGGTAATAAGGAGGGTCGATGAGGGTAATGCATTTGATTTTAGCAAGGCCCTTGACAAGGTCCCTCATGACAGGTTGGTCAAAAATGTAAATGCCCATGGGATCCAAGGGAAAGTGGCAAGTTGGGTCCAAAATTGGCTCAGTGGCAGGAAGCAAAGGGTAATAGTCGACAGGTGTTTTTGTGACTGGAAGGCTGTTTCCAGTGGGGTTCCACAGAGCCCAGTACTAGGTCCCTTGCTTTTTGTGGTATATATCAATGATTTAGACTTCAATGTAGGGGACATGATTAAGAAGTTTGCAGATGATACAAAAATTGGCTGTGTGGTTGATAGTGAGGAAGAAAGCTGTAGACTACAGGAAGATATCAATGGACTGGTCAGGTGGGCAGAAAAGTGGCAAATGGAATTCAATCCAAAGAAGTCCGAGGTGATGCATTTGGGGAGGGTTAACAAGGCAAGGGAATACACAATAAATGGTAGTATACCGAGAAGCGTAGAGGACCAGAGGGACCTCGGAGTGCATGTCCACAGATCGCTGAAGGTAGCAGGACAGGTAGATAAGGTGGTTAAGAAGGCATACGGGATACTTGCCTTTATTAGCCGAGGCACAGAATATAAGAGCAGCGAGGTTATGCTAGAACTGTATAAAACACTAGTTAGACCACAGCTAGAATACTGCATACAGTTCTGGTCACCACATTACAGGAAAGATGTGATTGCACTAAAGAGGGTACAGAGGAGATTTAGGAGGATGTTGCCAGGACTGGAGAATTGTAGCTATGAGAAAAGTTTGGATAGGCTGGGGTTGTTTTCTTTGGAACAGAGGAGGCTGAGGGGAGACTTGATTGAGGTGTATAAAATTATGAGGGGCCTAGATAGAATGGCTAGGAAGGACCTATTTCCCTTAGCAGAGAGGTCAATAATCAGGGGGCATAGATTTTAAGTAATTGGTAGAAGGATAAGAGAGGAGTTGAGGAGAAATGTTTTCACCCAGAGGGTGGTGGGGGTCTGGAACGCACTGCCTGAAAGGGTGGTAGAGGCAGAAAGTGCCAGAACCTGCAAGGCTAAGGACCATGAGCTGGAAAGTGGGATTAGGCCGGATAGCTCTTTTTTGACTGGCACAGACAAAATGGGCCAAATAGCCTCCTTCTGTGCCGTAAATTTCGATGATTCCAAGAAATCCTGGAACCAGCTTCCCCACATGTTTCCTCACAGGAAAAATTTCCAAAGCTGTTAAAAGTGCTGGAAAGAGTGAGGAAATTCAGCCCTATTGGTTTATACTTTCTTATTTGGTAACAAACTAGTAAATATTAGAAAGATGGAGAAAGATTTTTTTTGTCAACAGATTTAGCTAAAAATGAGAAATGCTACAGCAGTTTTGTGCAGGGTTCTATTTTTACTAACAGTGACTCACATTGGAAAAACAAACTCCCTGCATCACCTCAAAATAGTTATGCCCTTCACTGACCATTAAATGGCACCAACAGCGGTCATGGAAAGTTTCATGTACTGCGTGATCCCACTTCTTGACTGAAGTGTGCACTGCAATAGGGTTTGAGGTGGAAATAGAGGTAAAATGGCCACGATATTTACTCGGGGCTGTGAAGAGAGTGGGAGTGGGGGTGGGGAGGTGGGTTTCCGGAGGGGAAACCCGGAGATACGGGTGTCCTGCTGAAATTAACAGCAGGACGTGTTTTACATTTTTTCAGCATGTTTCCCGCCCACCAGCCTGATTGAGAGGTTGCCTGCCTGGCGGGCAGGCGAGTAGCCGAGGAGTGGATTCCAGATAAGCAGAGACCACGGGGACGGGGGGTGGAGTGAAAATCGGGCGAGTGAGGGAGGAGCGGTGGGGGGAAGACGGAGATCGGGGTGGGGGGGAGTTGGAGATTGGGGGGGGAGGAGACGGAGATCGGGGGTGGGGGGAGACGGAGATCGGGGTGGGGGGAGAGTTGGAGATCGGGGGTGGGAATGGGAGATCGCCGGGGGGGGGGGCAGGCAGAGATCGCGGGGGGAGGTGGTGGAGATCACGTGGGGAGTCGAAGATGGGGGGGGGGAGCACTCTGAGATCGCGGGGGTGAGGGGGAATCAGCCTCCTTAAAAGCTTTCACTGACCGACCCGACTTCTGAGATTGGATTGGTTGTCCGCCCCCGTGCCCACCCCCGTTAAAACCGGATGCGGGCAGGTTTGGGTCGGGTTTGAGATTTAAACATTTTTTTACTTCCGACCCACCCATCCGCCCCCAATGTGTCTTTCTGTATTTACATGTTATACAACATTCATTAAAGTAAAAGTCCATATTACCTGCTTATGAACTCCTATGGTACAATCTTGGGTGTTCGTCACCCAGCAATTTTGCTGATGAGATTTATAAAATGATAAATGTTTCCATTTTTTTTCTCAATTCCTCTTCCACCTTTCATCTTCTCCTGCATGCAATCACTCAATGGAAGTACAGTTCCATGAGCAGCAGTCCACCAGTGCCTCATCTATTCTTCATATACAGGGCCAGACAGTGAGCCCCAGCAGATCACTTGACCATCCAACCATTATTACTGAGCCGAATTCTGTCCTCACACAACACCCGCACAAATGTACTTTTCAGTACGGATCACTGAGCAGTCATCAGACGTGGGAATCCTGGTTGACTTTTTCCTGGGGCAATGTTGTTAATTATAGCATTTCCATCACTGAACCAGCTGGGATCAGTCACCTCAGTAAAGCCCACAGATCAAACTTGGGAACTTTGCTAGGTATAAGGTCAATAAAACACTAAACAATACTCTTGCACATTGAGCTATATTTTTAAAATTCTTATATGCATATGGTATTGAATAACATACAGGAGTGTTTCAAAGTAGCAATGTAGCTCAGAGATTCAGGTGGCATTGATAAACAACTTAAGCTATGCACACTCAAGCTTTGCACTTTTGATTTATCGATGAAAAACAGAAGTTAACTTAGGAACAAGAGATTACATTATTTTATACAATATTAAAAAAAGGCCAAGATGTCACTGATCTTCAGCCTACTGTAGAAGGAGGGATTTGTTTTTGGCTGGGGTTCAGAGTGACAGTGCGCTGAAACTTACAAATGGCAACAAGCAGGCCTATTTTCTGAATGCACAGCGCCAATATTTATGGGGAGGTGGGGAGGGGGCAGGTGCGACTTTTAGCTGCTGGGAAACCCGGAAATGCGGGTAATGCGGAGGTCCTGCCAAATTTAATGACAGGACCACATTTGAATTTTATTTCTCTGTTTCACGCCTGGTAGCTGACCAGATTGAAAGTCTAGCCAGTGGGAAAGCCTGCGGTAGAAGGCTGCAGCCGGGGACTGGAGTGGGGGGAGGGAGGCGATCGTCGGTCGGCATCGGATCACAGGGAGGGATAGATCGCAGCAGAAGGTTCGCTTGAGGGGCCGGGGGTGGGCAGTGGGGGAGCACTCCTGCTCCTCCTGGCCTACAAGCAGTGCTGGAAAAGTACTTACCTGCTACAGCCAGCAGTTCTTGCCTCCCTTCAGCTGTCAGGTATCCCAGCCCGGCCCACAACCGTTAAATCCGAATGGCTGCTAAAATCTGAGGCATGCCACCTCATTAACATATTTAAATTACTGACCCGCCTCTCTAGAGCAGATTACTTGCCTGGCCCTAACCCACCCTGGTTAAACTGGATAGAAGCACGTTCATGGCAGGTTGGGGTCAGGTTTTCCATTTTTAAGAACTTAACCCCTGCCCCGCCTGTCCTGGGTGAGGGACAGGGGCGGGGGGCTGGTTAAAATTCTCCCCTTGTTTCCATTGCAGATCCAAGTAAAATTAATGGATGTAAAATCATGGGGGTCATGCTCTGCAGTTTGCCAATATGAGCTTGATGCTCCAAAGTTTCAGAGTTAAGTAAAACAGCTGTGTCATGTAATGCCTTTTACAATGTGCGGGGACAGATGGTATCCAAGAGTGGAGGACAGAAAACTGGTGTGACTGCAGTTATATCTTCTGATGACCTTAATGAAGTTGGTTTCAAATTTCACGATGTGGTACTACCTTACTTGTTTATTTATTTATGTAGTTTATTAAAGACCAAATGTTGAGCTTAATTATAAACTAAATTAATTGCAGATGATACAAAATGTCTATTGGGATGTTATTTTCCTCTTAAAAATGGTGACAATTTCTTTGCAAAAAGGCTATGCTGCTTTGGCTCATTGTTAACAAAAAAAATCTTGCTTCCTTCTAGCTGTTCAGAGAAGCACACAGTCATTATCCTATTGCCAACTGATTAAATTACTATATTCATGAGAATATATCTTGCTTTCTGAAAAGACAAAAGTATTGCCATAAGATGTTTCCTTCTAACAAGCTGTGAGGCATCTTAAAATACCTCTGACAGCTTATCAAAGTCCTCATGCTAGTCTACAAATATAAGCATCCATATGTCTGGCAATCTGCTACAACCACGGCTTTAAAGGCATCCATGACCAAAGAACTAAAACATATAAGGGACGATTTTGACTATCGGGCAGCCAACCCACAGAGTACATGGGCTGGCCGCCCAATCCCTCTGGTCGGAGGCCAGGTCCATTGAGGGCCAGGCCTCATTAACGTGCCTCTGAAGCGCTACATGCCCCGAATGGACACCCATTGCATCTCGCTGGCTCTAGGCCGGTATAATATCAGGCCAATCCAGCTAGCAGAAAAATAGGTCCCAGGTGGGGGGAAGGGTGATCGCAGAGCGGGGAAGCTTGAGGAAGCAATGACCCACATTATTCTTGTGGAGCCCGGAGGTGCACTCCCGCTCCTCCTGGCTCTACAAAAATAATTTTATGCTTACCTTTTTAGGGCCTCTTGCTCTTGACCGCCAGGTTTTACTAAGCAGAGTGTCTAAGGTGCATGCTCTGCTCAGTAGGCCGTCAAAATTGCATTGGGGTCCTATGTACATCATAGGACCAATTTTGTACAGGAGCAGAATTTGCATAGTTCAATGAGGCTCCTGCGAAAGGCCTGATTTAAAATGGTGGCAGAGCGGGAACGGGCCAGTAAGTCGACCACCTTGATTTTAACTCTACTACTACCCTGTTTCCGCTGGAGGGAGTTAAAATTGCCCCCATCACCTTACAGCTTGCTAGAGAGTTATTGCTTTGTTGGTCCACTTTTCTCTTGATAAAGCAAAGAGTTGCCCATCAATTGGTACACACTTGAAAAGCCTACTCACTAGCAGCACAAGCACACAGCATATTAAAGCTGCAGTGCCCCATAAGAGATACAATTTGAAAATGCAGCCACCTCAAAATACTTCCTCTGTTCCATTGTTGTGGAATTTCAAACCAAATTAATAAAGATATCAGTACCAAAGATATTTTGTTGCATTCTGTCAATCTGAACACCGTCCACGACAAATCCCTTTTCCTAGTGAAGACTGAGCAGCGATATGTCCTTAAACATTCTTTAAATTCTTATAGGTGGCAGTAATGCAGTCCCAGTGCAGCACCGTGATGCAACGACTCCTCATGCTCTCTAAGTGTCTGTGCCTCGTTGAGCTAACCTCGGCTAATAATATAACATAAGCTCATTACTAGATTTTAACGAGAGCATATAGCACACATGTGCCAATATTGTGAGGGCTAGAATTCCACTGCCAGCAGCTTTTAAAGGGATGCTGGCTGTCCTTAAAACTGCAATTCAGATTTTACAACAAAAAATGACTGGTCGCAGAGTAGCCCTATTCAACCATAGAGGTCCTGTGGAAAAGGGTCCTGTGGAGAAGAGTTTAAATTCACAGGCACGCTCATTTTCTTCTGTTCCACTTTGCCATATTACAGTGCTACCTGTGTTGGCCATTAAATGGGTCAAGTATCAAGCACCATGTACAACGACAGCACAAGGTTCCTTACAGCTGCATGTTCACCTAAGGTGGCTATTGTCCTGGGCGCTTTAGGAGAACTAATTTTCTCTCACAATTCTCTTTCCAATGTTTGCAGAAGGCTTCACATAACAGGAGGCGGCACCTGCAGATAAAAGGCAGATCACTAATGCTGTGAGCCCTGACTCCTTAGGGGAAGAGTGCCATTGAGGCTATGGGGGCAGAAGGCAATGGAGGAAGCGGGGAGGGAGAATTTGGAGGCCTCCCTCGAGCTCAAGGTTAATATCCTTTGGGGGAAAAGTTCAGTTGGTTGCGCCTCCCGTTAGCGCCTTAAGAGGGCGCTAACGGGACGCAACGCAACTAGCGCCCGGGCGCGGCACTGCCCACGCCTCCTGCAAAATTCAACGGGAGGTTAGCGGTGGCGCTAACCGGTAGCGCCCTGCGGCGCTGCGCCGCTGGCGATTACGTCATTGGCGTGCACAGCGCCCCGCTCACGCCCTGGCCACGATCTTCGGGAGCGCCCCCTGACTTACCGCCGGACGCTATGTCCGATGGGATCAGGGGGACATACCTGTGGCCGGGGAGGCGCAATTTAAAGGCGAGGTGTGGGCAGCCATTTTTGTTGCTGGCCACCTGCCAGCACCTGCCTGCGCTCCCGTCCCAGACCTCCTGAAACGCGCCCCCCCACCCCACGGAGTGCTGGCTGCGCTCCAAGAGCCCGTCACTTCTCTTGAGTGCCGGGCTCTTTTGCCTGCACTCCTGATCCCCGGGGGCCCAGCTGGGCCCCAGGTTGCACTGCACAAGGCCCCTCCCCTTTAAGAAGGGGAGGAAGGCCTGTAATACCGCGGCACGACGTGCTGCAGCGTGTGGCGCTGCGGCACATAACGCCGCAATATTGACTCGCAGCGCCCCAAGAGGGATGCAGGGCGCTTCCAGTAGCGCCCCGCTTCCCCTTTGGGGCACAACCACTCAAGTTCCAGTGCGGGGGCGCTAATTTTTCAGCTTACTGTACCTCCTCATAGCACCCAACAGCACCCAATCCTATAGTGGCAAGCACCAGCACAGATATATTGGCAAGATTCACCCCTTAGAGCTTTGGCATAAAGCACTTTCTGGGTGAAGCACAGAAAAGAACACAGGCTGGAGAGGATAGCATATCCGGAACAGGACATGTTCAATTTTCCATGCATTAATTTATGCCCAAGCACCACAGAGAAAAATCTAGCCCATCCACTCTGGGTGGGAAGATCTGTTAGTGAGTTGCAAAATAGAGCATTTTGTGAAGCACTTCTGAGTAGTAGAGGGTGTAGGTGGAATTGCAGGAATTGCAACCAGGTGGCCTGACAGCCATCTCAACACTTCCCTTAGCTGTTGTGCTCAGAAATTTGTACTTCATGTGTATGGGCACATGGGGTTGGGGGGGGGGTGACGGGACAGGATAAGATCCCTGCACATGAATAGTGAGGCCCGAGGCGCCCCCAATATTGGGCCTTGGGCCTCATTAACATCAAGCGCGAACAACCAGCCGGCAAAAAGTAAATGAAGATTGGGTCACTGCTAGCATGGCAGTGAGGGTTGGGAGAGCAAAAGTCGGGAAGTGGTATCGGCTGCTGTGGAGGGAGATAGGAGGCTGGTGGGAAGGGGGATTGGGGGAGCAATGGTGATCGGGGGGAGAGCGGCAGCGATGGGGGTGTGGGTGGTGGAGTGACGCCCTGCTTTCTTTACATGTGGGGTTGGGTGGAGCACTCCTGCAATTTCAGACGAAACTTTATGGTAGACTATGGGGAGAATTTTTCGGGGGGTCAGCGGGTGCATTTGGTGGCAGGTCGGGTGGGATTTTTTTTTGACAGCGGGTCGGCACTCCGCTGTCAACCCGCCACCACAGGCCTTTCCTAGATGTCGGGTCTGTCAGAGCTGAACAGACCCGACACGCAGCGGCAGAGGAGGCAATTCAGGTCATTATGACCTTGTTAACAGCCCATTAATCAGTATTTGGAGCTCACCTTTATATTTTACGAGGTCGCCCACGGGGTCCACGCTGCTCGGGGATCACGTCAGGTAAGGAGGTCGGGAGTGGTATGACCATGGAATCATCTCATTGTTTGACAGCTGCAAATGTGCTAGAAAAGCTCCCATCTCACATCTGTTCACTGCTCAGAAGCTGTTGCTTGCTGCATTTGGAAGTCAGATTGAGCTTTATGCAGGTTGCAAGTATTTGGAATAATCCAGTGTCACCTCATTGGAACAACCTCTCTCACCATTGACAGATCATTTCTGTCATCTCAAGTTCACCTGCCATCTATTACATCAGCATCGGTGCCCTTGAAACTATCTCACCTTGGTCCTCAGAATCCCACTACAATCAGCCCCAGCACCAGCAGCACCAGGCACACCAGCAACACCAACAACAACACCAACCTTCTCTGCAATCAACTGATGCTGCACAGGACAAAGGGCATCAGCACCCGACCACAATGCTGTCCGGGACACCAGGGATGGCCTCACCATGGCCAGATTTACTTCACTTGACGCTGTACAACCTGGCTGCCACATGATGCGCCAGGTTGGCACCACCCCACACTAGCACCATAAAGCATTCCTACAATGCCCAAGCCATTCCTTTCACACTCATCACCATTGCAGGGGGATACCGTTATGTCTCACCATTCACTGGAACTCATTAAGCCACTTCCAACGGAAGTGATAATGTAGATAGAGAGGGATAGGTGGAGGTGCAAAGTAAGTTGGTGTGAATAAGGATGTGCGGGAGTAGGGTAGGGAAGGCAGAGCGAGGGTGATGTGTTGAGTGACACAGCAGGATGAGGTTGAGTGTGGTTTTGCAATAATGTTTCGTGATCTACTGAGATCATTGAAAGATTTGCGCCACTGCAGCCTGGTCCTCCTGACGACATCCCTCCTTGTGTCCTCCTGTACAATGTGCAACTAGGCTGTATTGGTCTCCTGGGGAGGTCTCTTTCACCCATTGGAAGGAAAGAGGACCTCCCTGCATGCTGTGACTCCCTCCATAAGCATATATGTAGAACACTGACAGCACAACTGTCAAAATCAATTTGCGCGTGGTCCCTTTAAGGAAACCAGCTGATGACGTGTCATCAAATCACGTCATCAGACCTGCTTCCTATTAATTGGCCAGGAAATGCGCTGGGCGGGCTTAACAAGCCCCATCAGGGGAAACTCATTCTACAAAGCGGGCTGGAGCCAGCTGCGGGGTCGGGACCCGCCACTGATGTCGCCTGCCACGGACCCGCCAAGGTAGGGGAAATCGCGGCCCATATGTTAGTAATTTGTTTAAAATTGTATAGTGACAGACCTTGACAAAGGCTTTCAGGATGTCCACGGCAATGACAAAAAAATCAAGTGTTCAAGGGCAGAGGTCCATAATATCGACAAGAAAAGTTAGGCAATAACCAGCTAACCTTTACAAGCCCTACAGTACAGCCAAGACAAAAATCTTGTTCCAGTGAGATGTAGTCCTGCCTAAGGAATTATTTGCAATCATTTCACTCTGCAATCATTTCACCTAGCTCTGTTAAGTACTGTGCGATCATTCTGAAATTGCCCCAAAATATCAAAGCACTTCTCAATCTTATCATTCCTATCAGCATTAAATGCTTTATCTCAATTACCAAGTAAACATTAATTTCCTTTCAGCCAAATAACACTCATCACCATGACAAACTAGGTTTTGCAGAAACCACATGTCCGAAAGAAACCCTCCCTTCCTTATCCCCAACAGTATTACACTGCACAGAGGCTGGCTTCCTTCATTTCATATACTGGCCTGGAGTTTCCACTTGGTTGTGCTGTTTTTTTCGGCGCAATTTGCTCGGAGGTAGGCGTAACCCGCACAAGAGATTGCGGAATTTTAAGCACAAATTATGTTCAGCGCAAATTGAGTTTCCGTGATCTTTTGTGCTAGTTTAAAAGACATCACGCTAGAAGCCGGCCCCAAATCTGACCACGCCCCCAGGATAAAGTAATCATCATTGGGAATTTCCGCTAATTGTGCGCGTTTGCAGGCCTTCGAGGTGGCTCTAAAAATTAAGCTGGTTCTTTTGGGTGCAAGGACACTAATAGACATGTTTTAAAAGCTTCTGAATGGAATTTTTAAAAAATTTACTATGAAACTGACTACTGTACCTCAATATAACTTGAAAATGGTTCTGTGTATGTTTTTAAAGACATTTTCAGTAATTTAAAATCAGGCTACTCACAAATGGTGGATTGACACTGATTAAAAATGCTTATTTTTTGTGATAAACCTATCTTCAGTCGTATTACATAGGATAGGATTACATAGGATATACGGCACAGAAAGAGGCCATTCGGCCCGACCAGTCGATGACGGCATTTATGCTCCACTTGAGCTTCCTCCCGTCTTTCCTCATCTAAATTACTTCTGTCCTCTCAACCTCACCTGCCATCTATTCCATCAGCATTGTTGCCCTTGAAAAAAATCTCACCTTGGTCCTCAGAATCCCAACACGATCAGCCCCGACACCAGCATCACCAGACACATCAGCAGCACCAATAATCCACACCAACCTTCTCCGCAATCAACTGATGCTGCACAGGGCATCATCACCTGTGCACATTGCTGCCCGGGACGCCAGGGATGGCCTCACCATGGCCAGATTTGCTTCACTTAACACTGTACACCCTGGCTGCCACATGATGCACCAAGTTGGCACCACCCCACACCAGCACCATAAAGCATCCCTACAATGTCCAAGCCATTCCTTTCACACTCATCAGCATTGGTGGGCGGCGGTTTGGGGGGGGGGATGTTATGTCTCACGATTCACTGGAGCTCACTAAGACACTTTCAAAGGTGCACACAAATCTGTCCAAGAAGGCAAGGTGGTGACAATAAGGGGGAAAAATTTGGTTGCTTTGCACCTCCTGTCATCGCTGTGCGCAGCGCCCCGCTCGTGCCCCGGCCGTGATCTTCAGTAGCGCCCCCTGACTTACCACCGGACGCTATGTCCAACGGGGTCAGGGGGGCCTACCTGCAGCCGGGGCGGCGCTATTTAAAGGCGAGGTGCCGGGCAGCCATTTTTGTTGCTGGCCACCTGCCAGCACCTGCCTCCGCTGCCATCCCAGGCCTCCTGAGCAACCCCCCCCGTGGAGTGCTGGCTATGCTCCATGAGCCCGGCACTTCTCTTGAGTGCCGGGCTCTTCTGCCGGCAGTCCGATCCCGGTGGCCCAGCTGGACCCCGGGTCGCGCTGCGCAAGGCCCCTCCCCTTTAAGAAGGCGAGGCAGGCCTGCAATACCGTGGCACATAGCGTCGCGATATTCCCTCACGGCGTCCCAAGAGGGAGGCGGCGTGCTTCCAGTAGCACCCCGCTTCCCTCTTGGGGCGCTACCACTCAATTTCGGCCATGGGGGTGCTAATTTTTTCGGGGCGCTAAAAGTAGTGTCGTGGCGAAGTTAGCGTCCCAAATGTGGCGCGACTCAATTTTTCCCCCTAAGGATTTCAATGCTTGACAACAGAATAACAGAAAGTTTACACGAACATTGGCTAAAGCACCCAAGTGCCTTCCCTGTGTTGTTAGTTGGTATGATTGGTCTAGGATGAGGATGAGTGTGCGGGGTAGCTAATGAGATGGAGAAGTGATAATGTAGATAGAGACGGATGGGTGGAGGTGCAAGGTAAGTTGGTGTGAGTAAAGCTTTGTAGGAGTAGGGTAGGAAAGGCAGAGTGTTGGGGACGTGATGAGTGGCACAGGAGGATGAGTTGAGTGTGGCTTTGCAGTAACGTTTCATGATCTACTGAGATCATTGAAAGGTTTGCACAGCCTGGTCCTCCTGATGGCATCCCTGCTTGTGTCCTCCTGTGCAATGGGCAATCAGGCTGCGTTGATCTCCTGGGGAAGTGTCTTCTGCCCATTGGAAGGGAAGAGAACCTCCCTGCATGCTGTGACTCCCTCCATAAGCATATGGAGGGAGTCATGGGAGAGCCTGGATGCAGCTGTGCACCTCTGTGCGGTGCTTGTCAGTGTTTGCAGCACCTCAATGCTGTAGAACACTGACAGCAGAACTGCCAAAATCAATTTGGACATGGCTCCTTTAAGGAAACCGGCTGATGATGCATCATCAAATGTTGGACATCATCAGACCCGCTTCCTATTAACTGGCCGGGAAGCTCGCAGGGTGGGCTTAAGAAGCCCAATCAATGCAAAATCTTGTTGGGAGGCCGAAATCGACACAGATGCGAGGTCCCCACACGCCACAGACGTTGCCCGCCATGGACCCGCCGAGGTTTGAAAAATCCAGCCCCTGGAGTTGCAAATAGACGCAACTTTTTTTTAAGGCACGAAAGCGCTTTTTAGATGTTTTTAAATATTAAAAGGTATTGAATTTACTAAGAAACTATACACCAATGAAACTAGTAAATGGTTCAGTATAGTTTTTTAAAGTCATTTTCAGTTATTTAAAATCAGGTTTCTCACAGGTTTTGGACTAGACACTCTTATGAAAAATTGTTATTTTTTGTGATAAACCCATCTTTAGCTGTATTAATACAATTGCACCAGGTTACCACTCTTAAATATATCAAGGAATTTTTTTTACTGCAAGGGAGTAAAAATAAACAATTACATTCTAAAACGCTGCTCAATTGCGCTGGTTCATGGAAGATTTTACATTTGTGATTATGCAAATGAGTTTGAGTGGAAATTTGAACCATAACTTCACTTTGGAAAAACAGTGTAATTTCGAGTGCAATTTGCACCTGGATTGCCGATTTCGCCCAAAGCGGAAACTTGACCCCCTAGTATTTAAAAATATTTTTTTAAATCATCGTATGTATTTCTCCAGTTGCTAACAATATGAAGGATGTAAAATCTAATGCAGAAATAAGAACATAAGAACATAAGAAATAGGAGCAGGAGTAGGCCAATCGGCCCCTCGAGCCTGCTCTGCCATTCAATAAGATCATGGCTGATCTGATCCTAACCGCCAATCTACTATCACAGAACCATCTCCTGAATCTAACAGAATTAGACACACGAAACAGGAGCAGGATCAGGCTACACGGCCCCTGGGCCCGCTCCGCTACCCACAGGGCCATGTCCAATCCGAACCTAGACTCATGTCCAAATTCCTGCCCGCTCCCCGTAACCCTTAATTCCCTTTACTTCTAGGAAACTGTCTATTTCTGTTTTAAATTTATGTAATGATGTAACTTCTACAGCTTTTTGGGGCAGCATATTCCATGGACCTACCACCCTCTGAGTGAAGTAGTTCCTCCTCATCTCAGTTTTGAAAGAGCAGCCCCTTATTCTAAGACTATGCCCCCTAGTTCTAGTTTCACCCATCATCGGGAACATCCTCACCGCATCCACTCGATCAAGCCCCTTCACAATCTTATATGTTTCAATAAGATCACCTCTCATTCTTCTGAACTCCAATGAGTAGAGTCCCAATCTACTCAACCTCTCCTCATATGTCCATCCCCTCATCCCCGGGATTAACCGAGTGAACCTTCTTTGTACTGACTCGAGAGCAAGTATGTCTTTTCTTAAGTATGGACACCAAAGCTGTACGCAGTATTCCAGGTGCGGTCTCACCAATACCTTGTACTACTGAAGCAATACCTCCCTATTTTTATATTCTATCCCCCTAGCAATGAAAGCCAACATTCCATTGGCCTTCTTAATCACTTGCTGCACCTGCATACTAACCTTTTGAGTTTCGTGCACCAGGACCCCCAGATCCCTTTGTACTTCAGTACTTTCAAGTTTCTTGCCATTAAGATAATAACTTGCTCTACGATTTTTCCTGCTAAAGTGCATAACCTCACACTTTCCAGTATTGGCCCAGTAATTCCGTTCGAAACGCGTGAGTACGGTCGGGGTACTCACGCGTCTGGCCGGAGGAAATGTCGGTTTTCAGCATGCACAGCGCATGCGGGGAAAACCGGCATTTCCTGTCCTCTGAACGAAGGGGTTCAGAGGCACAGCGCGTGCGACTGCACAGGCAGCGCGTGCGCAGTGAACTTCGTCAATTTCATTCATGGATTCAGTGAGGTTAAGTCCTTACAACTTACACATGAAAAAAGCATGTGTAAAGTTGCTCCAGAGGCTGCGGAGGAAGATATATTTTATCGTGGAGCTTCTGAAAGGCAATATTTTTGTTTGGGAAAGGGAGGAAAGTTATTTTAAGAAATGCTGAGGTAAGATTTAAAGTTTAATTTTTTTTTTTAAACGGGTTTTCAGTACTGTAGGTAGAAGGAGCAATTGTGGCTGTGTGAATTGAATTTGCTGTGTTTATTAAATGTGAAAATGACTGTTCTAAAATGAGTAATGTAACATTTCCAACATTTTTAAGAAAGAAACTTTTCATCAGTAATATATTCTTTTAAGTAGTTATGTATGTATGTCCGTATATATTCCTTTACGTATATGTATGTATGTATATATTCCTTTACTTATGTGTATGAATGTATGTATTTAATTATGATTTTCCAATAAGTTACTTTCTCTGAAAGTCATAATTAAATACATACATTCATACACATAAGTAAAGGAATATATACATACATACATATACATAAAGGAATATATACGGACATACATACATAATTACTTAAAAGAATATATTACTGATGAAAAGTTTCTTTCTTAAAAATGTTGAAGTCATTTTCACATTTAATAAACACAGCAAATTCAATTCACATAGCCACAATTGCTCCTTCTACCTACAGTACTGAAAACCTGTTTTAAAAAACAAAAATAAACTTTAAAACTTACCTCAGTATTTCTTAAAATAACTTTCCTCCCTTTCCCAAACAAAAATATTGCCTTTCAGAAGCTCCACGATAAAATATATCTTCCTCCGCAGCCTCTGGAGCAACTGTACTCATGCTTTTTTCATGTGTAAGTTGTAAGGACTTAACCTCACTGAAAGCATGAATGAAACGGGTGAATTTTACTGCGCACGCGCTGCCTGTGCAGTCGCACGCGTTCTGCCTCTGAACCCCTTCGTTCAGAGGACAGGAAATGCCGGTTTTCCCCACATGCGCTGTGCATGCTGAAAACCGGCATTTCCTCCGGCCAGACGCGTGAGTACCCCGACCGTACTCACGCGTTTGGAACGGAATTACTGGGCCAACATTTTACATGTCAATAAAATGAAAAATTTAACAATTGCACGATTTGCCCCCTCGCATCTGCGACTGAGGGTCCAAGGAGGTGCATTGCGCAAGAGGTCATCGTCGTACGTATCCTCACACTGTTCCCTTTCGGGAACTGTATGAAGTGGTGGAAGGATTTCTGGCCACGTTAACACTCCTTCCGTGACAATAACCATCTTCATACCAGCCATTAGGGTGGTTAGTCCTATGGTGTGAGGGTTTTACGGGCTCCCACAACCCATCTGAGGGGGGGGGGGGGCCACCCACACCCGCGGACGCAAGTATCCCGCTGGATGTCCACCCAGAATTTATAGTTGGAGCTACGACTCCACTTGCCGGGACTGTCTGGAGCGGGGTTCGAAACCCTACTCCTTCTGGCCCAGCGGCGGGGATGCTTACCGCTATGCAAAAGGCCCACTCCGCGCAAAAGGTGACACCCATACGTTTCCTGTGCCTTTTCCCTCCCCGTGACTGGAGCCCTATGCTGCCACTTGAAAGACCAAGCTATCATCTGTCCTTTTTGCGGCGCCTTGGACTTCTCATTACCAAAGATGAGCAGGCGCTGCGCCTCCACCTCATTGAGGAGATTGCTGAGGTCATCATCAGTTCAATTGTGAGTTCTTTTAATGCCGTGAATTGTGCTCATTCCAGCCATTTCACGTTGCTAATCGGAGTGGGCCTTTGGCGTAGCGGTAGGATCCCCGCCACTGGGCCAGACGGGGTGGGGTTCCGAACCCCGCTCCAGACAGTCCCGGCAAGTGGAGTCGGAGCTCCGGCTCTAAATTCTGGGTTGACATCCAGTGGGATATTTGCGTCCGTGGGTGTGGGTGGCCCCCCTCCTTGTATAGCTTGTGGGAGCCCGTAAAACCCTCCCGCCATAGGACTAACCACCCTAATGGCTGGTACAAAGATGGTTACGGTCACGGAAGGAGCGTTAATCACGGCCATAAATCCTTCCACCACTTCATACAGTTCCCCAAAGGGAACAGTGTGAAGACACGTATGACGAAGACGTTGCTAAATAAATAAATGGAATGAAAAAGATTCTTTCAGGGCTTTTAAAAGTCTTTAAATTGCTTTAATTCTGTTTAAAACTACTTCAGATTCTTCAAAATAATGTAAACGTTTTTAAAAGTTTATAAAAGTTACCAAAAGCTTCATAAAAATACCAAAAACCTATTTGAAATGCTGCTCTCGATGTAAAAATGCTTTGCAGCTTGTGAGAAACATTGGGGGCGTGTCCTATTAAACTGAGACCTCAAGAGGCGTGTCTCAGTTGCACAGCGCACTCCAGGCTTCGCGCTGGCTGCACTCCTGGGCGGCGTGACGTCAGACGCTGCCCGGGATTCTTCTCTTTCAAAAAGGAATTCCAGGCGTCCCTGGAGGTGAACGGCAGGCGCGTCGGGTAAGTGCAGATCGGGGGCTTGCACGCGCGGCAAGCCCCCGATCCGAATTTCTGCCCCATTGTATTCCATCTGCCAAATCTCTGCCCACTTACTTAGCCTGTCTATGTCCCCTTGCAGGTTTTTTATGTCCTCCTCACTCACTACTTTCCCTCCCATCTTAGTATCATCTGCAAACTTTGATATGTTACACTCGGTCCCCTCCTCCAAATCGTTAATATAGATTGTAAAGAGTTGGGGACCCAGCACTGACCCCTGTGGAACACCACTAGTTACTGGTTGCCAGTCTGAGAATGAACCATTTATCCCAACTCTCTGCCTTCTGTTAGATAGCCAATCCTCTATCCATGCCAGAATATTACCCCCAATCCCGTGATTTTTTATCTTAAGCAATAATCTTTTGTGTGGCACTTTGTCAAATGCCTTTTGGAAGTCTAAATACACTACGTCCACTGGTTCCCCTTTATCCACCCTATATGTTACTTCCTCAAAGAACTCCAGCAAATTTGTCAAACATGACTTCCCCTTCATAAAACCATGCTGACTTTGTCCTATTAAATTATGATTATCCAAATGTCCTGTTACTGTCTCCTTAATAATGGACTCCAACATTTTACCTACCACAGATGTTAGGCTAACCAGTCTATAGTTTCCAGCCTTCTGTCTACTGCCCTTTTTAAATAAGGGTGTTACATTAGCCTTTGCTGAGTCCAGGGAGTTTTGGAAAATTATTACTAATGCATCCACAATCCCTACCGCCACTTCCCTCAAGACCCTAGGATGTAAGCCATCAGGTCCAGGTGATTTATCCGCCTTGAGTCCCATTTTTTTACCGAGTACCACTTCCTTAGTGATTTTGATCGTGTTTAGCTCCTCCCCCCCTATAGCCCCCTGTTTGTCCAGTGTTGGGATATTCTTAGTGTCCTCTACTGTAAAGACTGATACAAAATATTCATTCAGTGTTTTTGCCATCTCCATATTTCCCACCATTAATTTCCCGGTCTCATCCTCTAAGGGACCAACATTTACTTTAGCCACCCTTTTTCTTTTTATATAACTATAAAAACTCTTACTATCTGTTTTTATATTTTTTGCTAATTTACTTTCATAATCTATCTTCCCTTTCTTAATCAATCTTTTTGTTATTTTTTGCTGTCTTTTAAAGTTTTCCCAATCCTCTATCCTCCCACTAGATTTGGCTACCTTATATGCCCTTGTTTTTAGTCGAATACTATCCTTAATTTCTTTACTTAGCCACGGATGGCTGTCTTTTCTTTTACACCCTTTTCTGGGTCTGTGAAAGTCACTACATTGAGTTAAATCTCTGAAATTCACAATTGGACTATTGAGGTAGGAAGCTCATTAACAATTGCATATTTAAACAAACTCTAGTGTGATAATGAGGTAAAGGTGTCTGAGGTTGCAGAATTTCAAGAGAAAATTCACTAAGGATTAGCTTAGGATGAGTTAAATTACTCTCTAATTTTCTCTGCTGTTCAGTGTTAATCACGAAGGAGCTAAAACATTAATTAGCCTGTCAGAGGATACAGAGAGGGGAAGAGAGCAAAACCATGCAAGTTTGTGAGTAAATGCTGATCTGTTGAGAGCATTTCACTAACAGGATTTATCATTTTGCTGGAACTCAAGTTGCACAAAGTTTCAATAGGACCATATAAAAATCACAATTGTCTTTCCAAATGCTGCAAGAACTTCCTTTTAAATAAACCTGATCAAACTAATATTTCTCCACAGTTCAGGGAAAACGTGATCAACTGTGTCAGTTCTCATGCAAAGATTATATCCTGACATTGACTATGTCCTAATACAAACAGAAAATACTGCAGATGCTGGAAATCTGAAATAACAGAAAATGCTGGAGAAACTCAGCAGGTCAGGCAGCATCTGTGAAGAGAGAAACAGTTAACGTTTCAGGTCGATGACCTTTCGTCAGAACTGGAAAAAAGCAGGAAATGAAACAGATTTTTAAGCAAGTGAAGAGGCTGGGAAAGTGGGGAGGGGATGAAAGAACAAACAGGAAGATCTGTGATAGGATGGAAGGCGGAAGAGATTAAGAGACATTAAGAGATATTCAAGGTAAAAGGAGATGGTAATGGAACAGGTTAAGAAGCAAAGGACGGCTCGAGATAGTGTAAACTGTGCTGGCAGAATGAGAGACAGCTGCCATGTGGGGGAGACAAAAAAAGAACAGACAAATATCCTGTTTTGTATGTAGCAATACTGAAACCTAGACATGACTACAGTAATAGGAATGCTTTTATTTCTTTTAAACTTGCCACAATTTACTTGAATGCACTACTTCTATACACAGAGGCTGCCATTTCCTCTGACTGTTTGTCTTGTTGCTAACAGGATTTTAACCTTTGAGCTGTTGGTATTTTCCAAATGCTGCTCAACCATTTCAATATAAAACCATAATTTTGCTAATTCATGTTTAATTTAATAACATATTATAGGTCAAAATTATTAAGACTTGAACATTAAAATGAGAAACATGTTTTTTTTCCCCAGGAGCAGTGGAAATGTGATACTCTGAGCAACACAGCTGAATAAAATAAGGAGTTGGAGAAATATCGGTTTAAGTATATTTCACCCCTTTTTTCAAAATGGCTCCAACGATGAGGTCTAAAGTTTGATCCTTGGTCTATGCCGAGTTACCTGATCTCAGCTAGTTCAGCAGTACGGGCACCACCATTGGTCTCAGTGCCTCTGGGCGGGGGCGAGGGGATGAACTAAGAAGAGCCAGTACTGATGAAGGTCAAATCTATAATGTAAACTTTATTTTTTCTTTGAGACATTGATCCACCTGCTGTGGGTATTTTCTATTTTTTCTATTTTTAGTGGGCAATGGTATCCTCATTATTATTTTCTCCATTCCCTTGTTCCATGCTTCTGCCTTTCCTCTCACTTTGCAGCATCTGATCTTCTCCCATCCTTCTTGCTTCTGCTCCTATCCTTCTTGCTTCTGGTCCTCTTGTCCTTATTCCATGTCTCTGATTTCCCACTAATGCTATCATGATTCTGGTGCTGCCTTGTGCCTTTGAGCCCCTGTTCCTCATATCCTCAAGCTTCTATTCCTTCCCCTCTACTCATGTACTTCAAAGTTCCCCTCGTCAATATCTGATGTCCACTGTGTCCCTTTTCCACCCAATCTGTCCTGGGTTAGGGAGAAGAAAAATCAGTCAGGATTTCCATTCCTCATTGCAATCTAGCATCTCTTGCTGGAAGTAAAAAAGTGTGGCTGTCAGGTTAAAACAAGATCAGATTGGCTCTGGTAGTCCCCCAGTATCAAACCATCTGCCATCACACAATCCAGATTCACACACGAAGAAAGCTGCCTGGGTGCGGAGCCAGAGGGCCATGTCTTCGGTGAACATACTCCAGCATGGTACCATCTACAGCAGAAGACAGCTGAGGAAAGTGGATTCCACAGAACCTTTTAAAAACGTTTCAAAAAAGATTTTACACATGAATGGATCTCCTGTCCTAAAAGAATCACTGTGTTACGTTTTTTCATCGCTGTTTTCCGAAACATGTATAGTAACTGCTGTAATTGTTGATTCCTGAAAACTGCAAAACACTGCTTCAAAATATCAGACAAATAATGGAGGAATTATTAATTAAAAAAATTGAAAACAAATTTAGATAAGTAAAATTCTTCCTTATGAAAGCATTTTGTCATAAAAGCCTTTCCACCACTATTTTTTTTACTGCATCTACAAATCAGAAAGATTAATCACAATTTCTAAGGGACAAGCGCGTTTTCAATATATAACAAATAAAGTTTCAAGATTCTAAGTAGCCTGTTATTTCTATATTTAGTTACTGTGCATAAACTGTTGAAAATCTGTAAGTATAGCCATTCAAAAGTTTTACATTATTACTGTGCCATATTTTTACCCACATTCACTTTAACACATATGATGCAAAAGGGAATTTTCAACAACATGGGACAATGATACCTGGAATGGACTTCCCCTCCCCTCCCCCCCTCCCCCCCCACCTTCCCCCCTCTCCCCTCCCTTCCCCTCCCCTTTCCCCCCTCCCCTTGGGGGGGGGAGGGGAGGGGAAGGGGGAGGGGAAGGGGGAGAAGGGGGGGGGGAAAGTGGGGGGAGGAGGAGGGGGGGAGGAGGAGGGGGGGAGGGGGTGAGGAGGGGGGTGGAGGAGGGGGGAGGGGGAGAGGAGGGGGAGGGGAGGGGGGGAGGTGGGGGAAGGAGGGGGGGAGAAAGGGAGGGGGGAGCCAGCAGACCCTCTCCCCTCTGCCGGCGATGAGGGGGAAGGAGAGGGGGGAAGGGGGAAGGAGAGGGGGGAAGGGGGAAGGAGGGGTGAGGGGGGAAGGGGGAAGGAGGGGGAGAGGGGGGGGGGAGTCCCCGAGCCCCGCCCCCGATCTCCCGATGTCCTGCCCCCCGATGTCCCGAGCCCCGCCCCCCGCCCCCGATGTCCCGAGCCGCGCCCTCCCGAGGCCGGATCTCACGAGGCCTGATCTCCCGAGCCCCGCCCCCCGATCTCCCGAGCACCAATCTCCTGAGGCCCGATCTCCGATCTCCCGAGCCCCGCCCCCCCATCTCCCGAGGCTCGCCCCCCCCCAATCTCCCGAGGCCCGATCTCACGAGCCCCGCCCCCGCCCCTGAGCCCCGATCTGCCGAACCCCGATCTCCCGAGCCCCGCCCCCCACCCGAGCCGGCTTCAAGAGCAGAGAGACGCCGCCGCGCAACCTACCGCGTGAGGCCCGGCCGGACTCAAGTCGCGCGCGCTGACTCCTGCCCCACCCGCCTTTACTAAGATGGCGGCGGTGGCGACGCTCGGCTCAGGCCCGCCCCCTCCAGCCTTCACAAAGATGGCGGCGATCGCGAGCCGCTTGTTGAGCGCGACGGGTGGTGCCTAGCTCGGGCATGGCTGGGCAACAGAGGCCCAGGCTTACAGGCCTGGAAAAACGGTGAAAGGAAGGGAAATTCTAGATGTTAGAGAAAAGATTTACAAATTAATTAACTTTTTTTAAAAACAATTTGTGTTTTAAAAGCAACTTTTTTTTTGCTGGAAATGTAGATTTGAAAAGAAACACGCAGAAAGTGGGAAAAAGAAATGAAAAGTTTGGAATCAAGATGGCGGCGACTCACCTCGGTTCAGAATGATAAAGCCCGCCCACACACGCACCGATTGGTCAACCGTCAGGTCACTGAACTGTAGGATTGGCCAATCATCACGTCACTCAACTGTAGGATGGCCCGCCCGCACACACAATGAACCTGCCCCCACTCGATGCAAATGAGCAGATAATGAGAGGAATTTTGAACGTTTTTTGGATACCGTCGGCACAATTTTTGTCCGACCGTCAGCACAATTTTTGTCCGAGCAAAAAGTAAATACGCCTACAAGAGTCCCCTAATGATGAGCTTTCTTTTGATATAACATATGTGTAGGTACGCTCTATAACTTTTGATTGTATAGCCGGCCAGAGAGACAGACAGAGAGACAGACAGAGAGACAGACAGACAGAGAGACAGACAGAGAGACAGACAGACAGACATATCCTTTTATATATATAGATATAAATTAGCAGCTATATTCCCTCAAAAAAAAAACAAGTTAACTGAGGATGTTCCCTATATCTGTGAGATAGCCGATGAAGGTGATAAAAGTATGTCAAATTGCATCTGATTTTGTGTTTGTGTAAATCTGGATGTATAAACCTGGGTTATATTCAAGTATGATTCATGTGCAAAATTGTTGTTTTCACTGTAGTTGCTGGTTATCTTCTCCAGAGTATTGCAGGCTGCTGTACATTAATGAAATTTCTCTGCAAGCAGACAGCTTTATAATCTGATAACATCAAGCAACAATAAAAGAACAATAAGGTTATAAAATGGTTTGGCTCAGATGTATTCAGAGCCATAGCACAAAAAAACAACAAATGATAAGAATCCATAGTTAATCGTTTAATGCAGAGTCAGCCATGTGTTTATAATTCTGTAGAGTGCTTTTAAAAATAATTTTCATGGATTTACAAAATGACAGAAATGAAATCGTTCCTTGCCACAATACAGGAGGTCCTTGGAGAACAAAGGATTATACAGGAAGGCTGTGGGATTTTGTATTGTTTAAGACTATGAAGAGTTGGTTTAGTTCAACTGAAGTCAGCTAGTTATTTTGTTTGATAACGCTCCTGTGAAGCGCCTTGGGACGTTTTACTATGTTAAAGGCGCTATATAAATGCATGTTGTTGTTGAATTCTTAACAAGGACACTACATGGGAGAAAATCGTCCTCAACAGCACATTTTTTTTGTGTTGGCCGACAAACTTTGGGTCACAATTTCTTGCGCCTGAGGTCCCCCAAATTGGCAGCTGGAGACTTCCAAGTGTGCCTGCCTGAAACAGGCTTTAGGCTCCTTGAATATGCAAATCAGAGTCTTAATGCCTGTTTTAGGTCCCCGCTCTAAGTTTGTCATCAACTGGGTGGTGCATGTGTCATGTTGATCTACAGCACAATAACCTGCAGTCTTTAAAAGGGACTGCTGGAGGCCGGCCACAACGAGGTGAATTAACTTTTTTATACTTTTATTTTCATGGAGCCACAAGGAGCAGGAGCTGGCCTGGGCTTGACCACGCCCGCCACCCCCCGCCCCCGGTATGCCTTACCCCTCCATCCCCGGACTTACCTGCGAGCTATCCGGATGCTCAATTGCTGTCCGTAACTTGCTGTTTTTTTGGTGGTGAGGCCCGAGGGCCAATTCCCATCAAGCATTGGGTCAAAAACTTCGGGCGCACGTTCCATTTGCGATGCCCATCTTGCATCCCTAGGTTGGGTCTCAGACTTCACTGATCCTTGGTCTTAGGCTTTTACCCCCAGGGTGAGTGTCATTTTTGTCTGAGTTATTTGGAAAAGGGAGCAAGAAAGGGCACAGACATGTAATGCCACCGTTGATCAAACATGCCTTCTGGAGTGGCATTGGCTGTATTCATGCATCTGTTGGCAAGGTCATCCTTTGGAATTCTCTACCCCAGAGGGCTGTGGATGCTCAGTTGTTGAGGCTGAGATCGATAGAATTTTGGACTCTAAGGGAATCAAGGAATATGGGGATTGGGCGGGAAAGTGGAGTTGAGGTTGAAGATCAGCCATGATCTTATTGAATGGCAGAGCAGCCTCAAGGGGCCGTATGGCCTACTCTTGCTCCTATATCTTATGTTTTATGTTCTTATGTTTTCTGACCAAGGAGGATAAAATGGCCATACAGGATAATAAAAGATTTTTAAAAAGTGTTGTATAAACCTCACAAATCAAACTTTTCTAAAGGTCTTTTGCAAAGAAATGCACCTCAATAGTTTAAAATTATGGCCTAGAAATTTGGGTGGTTTGCAGCACCCGTTAGCGCGGCGTAATGTCGAGGAAGCGGCCACCGCTGCTCTTCTGCCAGCTGGTGGTGGGTCTAGTGGCATCCTCCATTTTCATGGGCCCGGTAACGCTGCTGTTAAGAGGTATCACCCTGCAAAGAAAAATGGTGGAGTGATGATGTCAGTCGACGAGCAATGCCGACTTCACGTCACCACTGCGAACTTCGACCCTAACGCTGAGTTCAGCACTGGGTTCTAGCATGCAGCAGACTGACAGAGGCGCTGTCAGCACCTTTAAAAGGGGCACGCACTTCTTTCAGGTAAGTTTGCATTTAAGCTTTTGGACTGGGTTTTTTTGATTTTACTTAAGTATTGGCTTGCTGCAATAGATATTAAAAGTTTTTTTAAGTGTGTAAGGAGTGCTGCTGGATGTTTGCAAGGCCTTGGATGGTAAAGGAAGGCCTCTTGAGATGACAGAAAATGCTGCAAATACTCAGCAGGTCAGGCAACATCTGTCGAGAGAGAAACAAGAGTTCATGTCTCAGGTCAAGGTGCTGCCTGACCTGCTGAGTATTTCCAGCATTTTATGCTGTCATTTCAGATTTACAGCATCCGCTCGCAAAGGGAAGAGGAAGAAACAGAAGAGGAGGAGGCCGAAGAGGAGGAAGAAGAGGAGGAAGCAGAAGGAAGGATGCAATCTAGAGAGCCCCTTTCTGGCCGGGATATCCGGAATGGAATCATCTGCCTGCAGTATCAGTGACGACAACCCCAATTCCCCTTTCTATATTAGCCCCACACCATACCTTCCCTCTGTTACTGACGATCACAGCATCCTCTTGGCCACTTGCTGAACTAAAAGCCACCACAAAGCAAACTTTCCAATCCAACTTAATACATCTATCCATCCAATATGACATCAAGAAATCAACTCATCACCCTTATGCTTTCTCTTAGTGACTGTCTTGTATGTGCCTTTGCCTATCCTATTGATGTCACGCAGTGCTACCCCAGTGGCTGCAGCATGGCTGGCGGAAGGCTGCTGACTTTCAGTGGGGGACACTGCAACTGGCCTTGCAGGTCGACCTTGAGGAGCTGGTGGCTGGGACTGTGAAATCGAGTGATGGTGTTTCTTCTTCTTCTTCACTCTCTTCTCCCTTTTTTTGGCCAACCACTGGCTGGGCAGGCTGCAGTTCTTGAGTGTGTGAAATGAGGAAGGCATAAGGGTGACGTTGTGGTGAGGGGGGGGGAGGGAAAGATAGCTGTGCATGCCAGAAGAAGGATAACGTATGAGGACACGTCTTGTATCCTTTCTGCCCCACCGCTGGCCAAGGGCTCAGCCTTGCCCCAGCCAAGAATGGCCTGCACTGTCTCCTCCAAGGGGGTGAGGTGAGGCTAGGAATGGGAAGTGTGCCTCATGATTGGTACAGATTGTTGGTAGGTGAGTGATTGGGGGGGGGGTCGGGAAGTCGTGCTTTGAGAAGTGTGTGAGGCTAGTGGTGCAGTTGGTAGGAGACAGCTTTTGAAGATGCATCCACTGACCTTGACCAGTGGTCTGACATCGTGAAGCTTCTTTGGTCGCTGGAGCCAGGTGGTGGGTGCGACACTGCTGGCAGTGATGGCCTCGGTGATGTGGTCCCACATCATTCTTTCTGGAGAGCCTCATGGCCCCTGTGGGTAGAGGACGTCTCTTGCAGCGTTGACCCCCTGCACAAATCTGGAGTGCTGCGTGCGAGACCCTGGATGCTCCTTCCCTGGCTTGCTGAGCCATTCGTGTTAGCGCTGAAGCACTTTTCCCATTTTTTGAGATTCGGTGGGGAATTCAGCTTTAAGTGCTGAAGACTCCCATTTGGGATTTCTTTTTAATGTAAATTTTTTTTTTAAGGCAGTAAGGGCTGAAAACTGCATCTTTCACTTCATTTTAATTTTTTTTAGTTCTGAACGCATTGCCCCTTTAATTCATAGCCCTTTTAATTGCCCACAATTTCTTGCAAATGCCACAGCCTCACTCCCAGAGGCTGTTAGGAGCTGAAACGCCACTTGAAGATGGGAACTTGGACTTCCAGTCCTGCCCTAATGCCACCAGGAGGGCGTTACACAGTAAATTAGCGCTGGGCTAAAAATCTTTAGCCCCCAGCGCGAATTTGTCTCGGGTATCACTGTGTCCATTTTCAGCGGCTGTTAACTCGAGTTGCTGGTGAGCAACAAATGTAATTCCTGTGTGATATGTTGAAAAAGTCACATTTTAAGCTACAGCATTGTCACTTTAATTCTGATAAATATGTCACACACAGGACTGATGTCTGGTATGTTAGCAAAAGAAGGAACATATTTGGACACCCAGAAAGCAACGGTCTGCAGATTTCAAAATGTGCTTATTATCAGAGTAATGTACAGCAACTTTAAGGGACAGCAGCTTGCTGCACTCTATTATTATGGTAGCAATTAGTGCATTCCGACATTAGCCTGTTCTTGTCAGCATTTTAGTAGGAACCAACCTTTATGGCAACAACAGTTCTGGGTGCTTAATCTTTTGCTCTTATGATCTAAGGAAAGGAGAGAAAAGTTGAAAATTTGGAGGGTAAGGGCTCTATTGAAATGTTTGTAGTTCTGTTGAGTAACTTTTCAGATTGTAATGTGCTCTGTGTTATACTTTAAGATAGGCTAAAATTAGCAATCAGTGGAAAATATCCTCCTAGTTTCTATTCTCGCACCATTCACTTTTGCTGAGAAAGCAGCGTCAGCTTTCTTATTATTGCACCTCTACATGGAATTCTCAAACATTTGTTGCATTATAAATGATCTTCCAAGTGTTATTTTATAGTAACATTTTTGGACATGTACCAAGAATAGCATAACAAAGCATTATAAAAGAGACTGATTATAGTGACATTAAACATTAAAATTCACGCCATACTGCAATGATTGTGTGGCACACTGATTTTTTTGCCTGTGATCAAGGTGCTACACTTTAGAGAAATTGTTATTCTAATCTGCGAAAATAAATGACCAGTCTTTGATTATTTAAGACATTCTGAATTAGATTGCTGTATTTCAGTCCTGATGCTAGCAGGACTTCCAATGAATCTGGTTTGAAAATTAGTTAATTTTCTTACTATGTACAAGTTCATCTTAGTATTATATGTTCTCTTACCCTGTCCTGCAACACCGCCCCCATTTCCGCCCTCCACCCTCACCCCCCACTAACTAGAAAAAACTACCGCATTCAGTACTTGCAGGGCTGGAACATCTCATGTTTGTTGCCACAATGACAATGAAAGGGGGGGATTGCAATGGTACTTGCCTAGAGTGAAAATCAAGCCCAGAACTGGATACAATACTTAACTGTAAATGCTGCTGTGTCTGCTTTCTAAGTGATTACTGCCACAGTGGTCCTATCATTCTCCACTAGAATATGTTACAAATTCTTTACTTTCCAATCCACGTGTAGTGTAGTACATTTGTGTTGAACTGTGGAGCATGTGGGAGTAGGATGACATTTATTACATTGTATCAGGGGGAGAAATTCGGCTGCTTTGTGCCTCCCGTTAGTGCCTGGGGGGTGGTAACGAGGAACTAAGGGGTTAGCGACTGGGCGCGGTGAATTCAGCGACGCCCACAAACTTCCCTGCCGGTTTAGCGCTGGCGCTAACACTTACCGCCTCGCCCTCTAGCACCTCGCAGATCGTGACGTCATAAAGTGCACAGCGTCCCGTTAACGCCCCGGATGCGAAATTGCCTCCCACCCCCTGCTGTATCGCCGGGTGTCAGCAACGGCAGGAGGAAGAGGTATTGTCATCTCAACTGGCCGCTTGGGGAGCGCTAATTAAAGGTACTGGTTTTCAGGTAGGCCAAACTTTATTCTTTGCACCAGTCTAGTGCCTGCTGAAAGTTTTTGATGCTTTATTGCTGCGAGATGTCCAAGCCTTCCACTCTCAGAATGTTTGGGGCTGTAATGGCAGTTGCGCAGGTTGCCTGGCAACACAGAATTGAGCCATCATTGGCCCTTCCCTTTAAGTGAGGGAAGCAGCCTCCGATGCCAGTATCTTTGCACTACACTTTGTTCAGCGCTCTGCCGCTACTGCCCTGCTCTCGGACTTTAGTGCCCTGAGAGAAGTGGTTAGCGCTTCATTTATCGCTCCACTTCCCTCTTGGAGCGCTAAAGCTCAATTTCCCGGTAGGAGAGAATCATTAGCACCTGGCACTACTTTTTCTACTTTTCAAAAGTTAGCGCCTTCTAGCCCTGATCGACATAGAGAATCCTTTTGTAACTTCACAGGAAAAATATCACAAGTAGCAAACAAAATCTGCTCACTTCAGCGTATCTAACAGATTTTGTAGAAGGTCTAATTTAGCACAACAGAATCAATAATGAATATATTTAGGCTGCACAACATTTTGCCAGTTTAATTACTATTTATCTTTGAATTTGATTTCATTTAGTTTTAATTATACTTTCTGACATTGCACATCCCAGTCATTTTCAATGTGATTGCAATTCATGTATTTATTTGATACGAGTTCACATAGGATCTTGTACAGTTAGAATGTTCATACTCTTAACAGATTTGTCTTTTTCATAAATGTTCTCAAATTTTGCACGTTATTTTTGAATCCTGTCAAATGCTGCAGAGCTGTTCCTGTCAAGAGATCTGAAAGTACAGTTAATTGTTAAGTAAAAAGCATAACATTTAGAATGCATTTAGTTGGAATATAAAAATAACCTGCTTGCCCCTGAAGTGGCTGTGCAGTAACAAATTGTATCTGTGAACCAGAGAGGCAGCTTGCTGCAGTGCAACATTAACATTGCCCAGCTGTTTGTCATCAACAAGCACAAATGTTAGTTCACAAACAGAGAACAAGCTTCAAGTATACTAACCACAAACTATTCTATTGCGGTGCAGTGCAGTTTACCTGGGTTTTTATGTCTTTTTTGAAGTAAGCAGAAGATAGATGCTTCATGCTAATAACTGATTCACATGCGTTGTCCTTCACTTTGTGCATTCGGTCCTAACAAAATCAGTTTAAATTGTCCAAATTCAGATGTGATAGTCAATCTGCATACATTTTCTCCTGTTGGGTCTGCTCCTGAGCCTGACAAAAGCTGCCATTAGAAGGATGCATAGGAGTGACGTCTCTGCCTGCTTGCCCATGTTCAGAGCTCTGATACACACCTGGGTGGCCACCACGCACAAACCTGTGGTATTCACCGGTCCACTTTAAGGCTTTTACAACCAGTGGGCGCTGCAAAGGATTCGCATTACAATACTTCTGGTGTAATATATGTGGGTAGAACAAATGAAGGATAGAGGCAATGAGTTGTTAGTCCATGTGCTTGCTTTAACGAGGCCAGAGCAAATTGAGCATGCTCAAACTAAACCATGTGACAATACATTACACTGCTTTCCTCTTTAAAAAAATGCACATATTCCCCTCTCAAATACAACAAAACTATGGTCCCACCTTTCCCAGCATTACATGTACCACATAACAAAAACTCCAGGCTTTTTTTCTTTAAAATCAACTACAAATGAACTACAAATCCAGTTTAATAACAGGTTTGTGGAGCCTTCCTGATTTCCTTACAAAAAGTTTTGGTGTTGAACCAATTTTCGGGCTGTTTTGGTTCCGAACTCAAAGAAGTAGATACCACCCTTGATACAATCTTGCTCACAAGACAATTCAGTACAACGGTTATAGAATGGTTTTATTCTGTGTCCATACACTGATCAGTCCATCCATTCAAGGTGTTTTCATACACTCTTTTCAGTACTGAGTCTTTTTGAGTCTCATCTGAAATCTCAGTTGCATTCACGGCTTTGTCAACTGCACCGAGTGTGACAATCTCACCTTCACTCCCAACACATGACTCCTCATGTGGCAACCTGGACAAGGCATCTGCGATTGCGTTTTGCTTTGAAGTGTGATATTCAAATTGTGACAACAACACTGTCCAATGTTGCATTCTTGATGCAGCCATTGCAGGGATGGCAGATTTGGGCCCCAATATTGCTAGGGGCAGTTTGTGATTGGTTATCAGGGTAAACTTTCTGCCGATCAGAAACTGTTGGAATTTCTTGATTCCAAACACTATGGCGAGTGTTTCCTTTTCAATTTGCACGTAATTTCTTTCGCTCTTTGTGAGGGTTCGCGATGCGAACGCGATTGGTTTCTCTTGGCCGTCATCCATTATGTGGCTTATGACAGCTCCCACATCGTAACTGGAAGCATCACACGCTAACTTAAGCTCATGCTCTGTGTCGTAGTGCACAAGTACAGCATCACTAGACAGACTTCTCTTACAAGCGTCCTAAGCTTCCTGTTACACTTTCGTCCACTTCCACTGGACATCCTTCTTGAGGAGCTCGTGCAATGGAGCTAACATGGTTGCTAACTCAGGTAAGAAACACGCGTTGTACTGGACCATTGCAAGGAAAGATCTTAATTCAGACACGTTCTGTGGCTTTGGAGCATTTATGACAGCATCAACCTTTTCCTTCACTGGTTGCAAGCTATTTGCATCAACTTTCAAACCAAGTTACACAACCTTGGGCTGCACAAAAGCACATTTGTTCCTTTTCAATTTGACATTGTGGGAATTCAACTTTTGAAGCACTAAATCTAACACTTCTAGATTTTCTTCCTCGCTGCTTGTTGCGATCAGCACATCATTTTGATTGCATAAGCAATTTGGAACTCCTTGCAAAATCTTATCCATCGTAGCCTAGAAGATTTTGAGGGAGGACTTTACACCATATGGCAGCTTGGTGTATGAGTACAGTCCCTTGTGAGTGGTGATGGTGAGATACTGTTGACTCTCTTTGTCAACATTCAGCTGAGCCTAAGCATGCGACAGGTCAAGTTTGGAGAAAATCTTTGACCCAGAGAGTGCTGCATACAAATCTTGCGATGTAGATAACGGGTAACTGCTCATCGTCAACTGCTTGGTTGATAGTAACTCTGTAGTCACTGCACAAGCGTACAGTTTTGTCTGCTTTGGGCATGACCACAAATTGGGGTAGCCCATTCACTTTTGTCAGTTTTTAGTAGCACTCTGTTCTCTCTGAGCTTCGCTAGCTCTTCCTCCACCTGACTTTTCAACACATAGGGGACAGGACCGGCCTTGCCTTACAATAGACAGGCTTCGCATTGGACTTGATGCGGATATGCGCATCATATCCAGTGATGCCCTCATAACTGTCTGTGAACATGCTTTTATACTTGTTCAGCATTGTGTCGAGTCGCTTCTTTGAAGCATCTACACTGAAGATGTTTCTCCAGTCTCGATTTAACTTTCTCAACCAGTCAGGGGGGGAGGAGCTAAACACGATTAAAATCACTAAGGAGATGGTACTCGGTAAGATAATGGGACTTAAGGCGGATAAATCCCCTGGACCTGATGGCTTACATCCTAGGGTCTTGAGAGAAGTAGCGGTAGGGATTGCGGATGCATTGGTGGTAATTTTCCAACACTCCCTGGATTCAGGAAAGGTCCCAGCAGATTGGAAAACTGCTAATGTAACACCCTTATTTAAAAAGGGAGGTACACAAAAGGCTGGAAACTATAGACCAGTTAGCCTAACATCTGTGGTTGGTAAAATGTTGGAGTCCATTATCAAGGAAGCAGTAACAGGACATTTGGATAAGCATAATTTAATCGGACAGAGTCAGCATGGTTTTATGAAGGGGAAGTCATGTTTGACAAATTTGCTCGAATTCTTTGAGGATGTAACAAACAAGGTGGATAAAGGGGAACCAGTGGATGTGGTGTATTTGGACTTCCAAAAGGCATTTGACAAGGTGCCACATAAAAGATTACTGCACAAGGTAAAAAATCACGGGATTGGGGGTAATATACTGGCAGGGGTGGAAGATTGGCTATCTAACAGAAAACAGAGAGTTGGGATAAATGGTTCATTCTCGGGTTGGCAATCAGTAACTAGTGACTGTAGACCTCAGCTGCACTAGTTACTTGAGTTGGACGGAGCACCCTAGCATTCTTAGATGCCATCTCCACCGATAGGGCAATTTTGCATACTATGTCAAACATTAGGTTCGGAGTGTTCAATAATTTGGACAGTGTGCGCTCATCCACCAGTCCACACACAAACTTATCTCACAACACACGATCCAAATATGTGCTGAAGTTACAATGCAAAGACAGGTTTTTAAGAGCTACAATGTACTGACTGATAGTTTCACTTTGTTTTGTTTTCTGATACCAAACTTGTAGCTCTCTGCTATTTCTAATGGCTTTGGGTCGAAATGGTCCTCGAGTTTCTCAACAATGTCTTCAAACAATGCATCCTTCACTTTCCCTGGCGCGAGTAGGTTTGTCAACATTCCGTAGACATCTGGTCCAATCTCCGTTAGAAAAATTGCTTTTTTACGTTCACAAATTACTTTATTTTGAGCTTGAACATTTTTATCTGCACCTTCAGTCTCAATAATGTTATTGACCTTAAAAAACATCTCCATCCTCTCAATGCAAGAACTGAATGGCTCGCGAGCTCAGTCATACATGCCGAGGCTTCCAATGAATCCCATTGGCGTGGCCATGATTGTCCCGATCCTATCAAACAGTGACTCAGCACGATACCTGTGTATCTGTGAGAATCAACGCCGCTGTTGCTGCATATACATACACGCGAAGGCGAAGCACAGACGATTCTGCATCAGCGTTAACAGTAAAACATCGCAAAAAATTCAGTTTAGGTGTCACACATTCACCTTAAACTTTTCCACTCGAAGGTTGATCCCTAAAAATGTCTTTGGGATTCCATTCTCGTTGCCAAAAATGTAATATATGTGGGTAGAACAAATAAAGGACATAGACACAATGAGTTGCTAGTCCATGTGCTTTCTTTACTAGGCCAGAGCGAACTGAGCATGCTCATACTAAACCATGTAACAAACCATGTGAGAATACATTATATCCAGTAAAACACAGATGTAAATATTTGAAAATTACTTTAGTTGATGTGGGTCAACCTATTGGTGGTATTCTCCCAAAAGGTGAGTGCTTGGAGAATGATGTAAACTGGTGTCACCCCCATTGACCCATCTAAAATAGAGATTCCAGTGAATGAGCCCTATATTTTAGTGAGCTAAAGAATATCACTCAGAATTCTTTGTTACACAGAAAAAGAATCAAAGATCATCCACTTTGCACTTCTGGCTGAAGATGGTTTCAAACGCTCTGCCTTGTCTTTTGCACTCATGTGTTGGGCTCCCCCATCATTGAGCATGGGGATGTTCATGGAGTTTCCTA
The DNA here is from genome assembly GCF_052327205.1 of Somniosus microcephalus. Lineage (NCBI taxonomy): Eukaryota > Metazoa > Chordata > Chondrichthyes > Squaliformes > Somniosidae > Somniosus > Somniosus microcephalus. The sequence continues at coordinate 106,270,127 of NC_140995.1, read as the reverse complement.
CTTCCATTAGTTGCTTCATTATTCTCCACCATTCATGGCTGGATGTGGCAGGGTTGCAGTGCTTTGATTTAATTCACAGTGGGATCGCTTAGCTTCCATAGCATGGTGCTTTCGCTGTTTAGCAAGCATGTAGTTCTGTGTTGTAGCTTCACCAGTTTGGCACATCATTTTCAGGTATGCCTGGTGCTGCTCCCAGCATGCTCTTTATACTCCTCACTGAACTAAGGTTGGTCATCTGGTTTGATGGTGATCGAGGAGTGAGGGATATGCCAGACTATGAGGTTACAGATTGTGGTGGTATACAATTCTGCTGCTGCTGATGGCACACAGCACTTCATGGATGTAGTTCTGAGCCGCTAGATCTGTTCTTAATCTATTTCACTTAGCACAGTAGTAATGCCACACAAAACGATGGAGGACATCCTCAGTGTGAAGACGGGGCTTGGTCTCCACAAGGACTGTGTGGTGTTCACTCCAACCAATACTGTCATGGACACATGCATCGGCTACAGGTAGATTGGTGAGGATGAGGTAAGGATGGTTATTCACTAGTGTTGGTTCTCTGAACCCTGTCTGGCAGCTATGACTTTCAGGACTCAGCTTAGTCAGTGGTGGTACTACTGAGCCACTATGGTGATGGACATTGAAATCCCCCACCCTGAATACTGTGGCCTTGGTACCCTCAGTGCTTCCTCCAAGTGGTGTTCAACTGAGGGAGGGCAGAAGGTGGTAATCAGCAAGAGGTTTCCTTGCCCATGTTTGACCTGAAGCCATGAGACTTCATGGATATCATAGTCAATGTTGAGGACTCCTAGGGCCACTCCACCCCTGACTATATACTACTGTGTCCACACTTATGGTGGGTCTGTCCTGCCTCTGGAACAAGACATGCCCAGGGATGGTGATGAAAGAGACTGGGACCTTGTCTGATGGGTATAATTCTGTGAGTATGTCTAAGTCAGGCTGTTGCTTGACTAGTCTTTGGGACAGCTCTCCCAAATTCAGCACTATTCCCCAGATGTTAGTGAGGGGAACTTTCCAACATTGACTGGACTAGGTGTGTCTTTGTCATGACCTGATTTGATGCTTAAGTTGCAGCTGAATGGTCCATCCGGTTTTATTCTTGTTTTCCTTTCTAGTGGTTTAATACAACCAAGAAATGGCTCTCGTAATGTCTGCATGACAAACATTTGAATATCAGTGTTTTTAGTTTCCCCTGTAGGCACAAAAACAGTGGTAGATTCACTAATAGTTGCTCCAGAGAAAATCCTAGCTAAGGTTATGCATTTTCTAAAAACATTATTGACTTTATTTTACGAGCAATAAAGTGCCATATACAGTAATCTTACGATGCATTTTCTGTGTTGGAGATAAAGTATTTTCTTACAAAAGATGTGAACCATAATAAACAGCTAGGAATGAAATTACAGTTATTTCATGAAAGAAGGCAGTTTTATACCATGATTCAAATAAACATCTTAATTCCAATCCAGGGACTGCATTCTTTTAGTACTGTTGCTTTAGATTATTTAGCAAAATCAAAATTCCATAGATTTGTAGGTTATTTGTGAGATAATGATGTCACATTCACATGAAGCCAATCACCTCAGATTACCTCTGTTAGCTGAATATTGACTACACTGGTAAATGTCATCGGTTTGGAACAGTGATTGACAGCTGAAGGATGTTGGAGTGGAAAGATGTCTGTAAAGGAGTCATAGAGTGTCCTTCACATCCTTAGCACATTATATCTGCTGTGATCTTGCTTCTTAATAATGAAGACTTATTAGTGGAAATTAGTGACTGATTCAGATGCCCTCCCTCCCACTTACTAAGATGCAGGCAATCAGTAAAAATCAGGATAAATTGGTCCAAGATTGAAAATGGCTAATTATTCAGTTTAATTATTCTTCTATCCCTTCAAGTCATGTCGAAAATTAATAGCGAGTCTGCCAGAATTATTTTAGTTCAGAGCTCTGAATTTTCACAAGACATTTGCATTTGCAATTATCTGCAGCACTGTGGCAAAGCAGTGCCCTTTTGTGAGCATTTCTATTTTTATTGACAGAAATGAAAAATGACTGATTCCATTTTCAGGCAGGAGTGGGCTCATTGCAAGCCTCCTGAAATGTAGCTTTTTATGTTGTTTACTAATATAATAGGAAATTGTGTACTTTTAACAACCAAACAATAACCAGAAATCCCTTGATGAAGCGAGTCTCTTGTAATCATTGATATTTTATGAGCTAAGATATATAACTGCTTTCTAATAGCTCCCAACAAATGCTTCAGTCTCTGTTCGAGTCTTACTGTGCCTGCTTACTGCCCACTCATTGTTATGCTGATGTTTTATCTTGACCACATCTGCCTGCTCAGCCTTTGAATATAGCAATTTAAAACTGGACCAGTGTTGGTAGTTTTCTATTTATTTTTGTAAATTTGACATAAAGGAAAGTTCCTTTACAATTAGATTTTAAATAAGAATCGTCTTTTTGGAGGAATGACGTGAACATTTTTACAGCACTCATTTTAAATGTATACTTTTTCAAATTAAAACTGAATTGCTTAAAGTACCAGCAAAAGTAGAAGCTTTTACACTGCTAAAGTCAGAGTCTAGGTGAGTATGGTTAACTTCTCATGTGAGCAGGTCCCTGGCTAAAACTGTAGAGAATAACAAATCATTATTCTGAGCAAGTAGCACCTCCAGATCAAACAGACGTTATTCCATGGGTGCGTAGAGGGTCAAACCAGCTATAACAACCTGGAAGCTAGTATTGAAGCTACAGCAAAACATCACAAAAGGGAAGTTGCATAGGCAAAACTTGAAAACAACAAGCCAAGCTTATGATATGCTATGTTAACAACCTGGGTCACCATACCAATAGACCCATTTACACAGGAACATCAGATCTTCTTGATCTGTATTTATTGCTGCAGTGCCGAAGTTCTTTCCTATGCGGGAAGCAATTTGTATGGTAAATATGGGGCAAGGTTTTAGGTGGACCAAATCTACCAAGCTCCACTTTAAACAAAAATGAAGGCAGTATGCATCATTGCTAGGTTTAGAGAGCTGTAATCATATTAAATGCTGTAGTCCACAAAATGCAGCCGCAGACTTCAACTTCCCTCAGCTGGCGTAGTGGCATCAGACATTGAAAAAATATTTTTGTTGGCTTCTACACACTTTAGAAATGGAATGTCATGGCACAAATTTTGCTGCTATTTGTTTGTATCCTAGATTAAATAAGACTGCTATGGTGGCCTGTTTCACTACCCTAAGACTAACCTATCAAAGTAAGGGTGTACTTTAGGGATCAAAAATGGAACTCCGATTCTAACCCTAGCAGCTGGCGGGAGCAGGGCAGGTGAGTGGTTAAAATTGTGGGGATCCACTTATCTTGTTCCCATCGTGAGCTCTCCAATCGTGATCTTAACAGTTCCACTGGCACAGGTCATCCACCGGAAACTGGTGGGTAACCTGATGAATATATTAAATATGGGGTCATAGAGACCCCAATGCTATTTTAACATGGGCGGGACTATTATCCCACCCAGCGGCCAACCCGCTCAGTAAAACCTCCAAAACTGACTGGCACAACTGGAAGAACTATTTAGAGGGGCATTCCTCTGCAGTCATATTGATTATTAGGATTTCTGTGCTTTTCTGATTATTGTATTGAGAAGGCATTTCAAAGCTTGGAGATTGCTTCTTTATGACTTTTTTTGCCTTCCTCACCCTGACTAAGCATTTTCAGATTATCATGGGTGTAATATTTGCTTCTTTATTCTGGATGGAGGAGCAGTTGGAAGAAGAACAGCAGCAGCAGCCTCAGCAACCTGGGTGGGGGTGCTGTTAGAACACAGTAGATGAGGGCGGACGCTCATGGAAGGCATTACCTAGCTAACAGAGGCTGGAATTTTCTGTACCAGGGCAGGTCGGGTGCGGGCGGTCGCCGTGGCGGGTCACGACCCCGCTCCTCATTCCATTCCGCTCCCGAGATCAATTTTCCGTTAATGGCACCTATTAAAGCAGCCCTGCGTGTTACCCGGGCCTATTATATGTTTCAGGTCTGATGACATCATCAATGACGCGTTTTCAGCCAGGATATTTAAAGGAGCCATGGCCACATTGCATTTGAAGGTTCATCTAGGATTGAGTGTTACAAACACTTGGAAACAGGACTGCACAGAGGCAGAGGGCTGCACCCAGGTTCTCAGATGACTCCCTCCATATGCTTGTGGAGGGAGTGAGAGCACGCAGGGAGGTCCTCTTCCCTACTGACGGGCAGAAGAGACCTCCCCAGCAGACCAAAGGAGCTTGGCTCCAAATAGCAGAGGTCAACAGCAGGGATGTTGTCAGGAGGACCTGGGTGCAGTGCCGCAAACGTTTCAATTATCTCATTAGATCAGGAAAGGTGAGTGCAAAGCCACACTCAACTTCACCCTGCTGTGCCTCTCATCACATCCCCATCACTCTGCCTTCCCAAGCCTACTCCTGCACATCATTACTCACATCAACATACCTTGCACGTCCACCCATCCCTCTCTCTCTATCTACATTATCACATCCCCATCTGACTAACCACCCCTCACACTCACCTTCATCCTAATGCAATCATACCAACTAACAACACACAAGGAGGCCACTTAGCATTGCCACCCTACTTCATCATAGTCTCCCTCTAAAGATGTAACACATCTATTCTTTACACTCATTCCATCACTCTCTCAAACTTCTCATCTTTCCCTCCATGCAGGAGAAGAGAGCCCACAATAAGAGGGAGAGGGAGAGAACCGGAGGTGGCCGTCCATCATTGGCCACCTTAACTGTAGCAGAGGAGGTCGTCCTGGAAGTCTCAGGAGTCGCAGAGCAGCTGGAGGTGGGAGACGGAGAGAGGGGTACATCTCAGCAACCTGGTGACAGAATTACATCTCATACAACCACATGGCATACATCAGTCACTCATATGGGGACTGATGTCAGCAGCCAGTGAATGGTCATCAGCATAATGGTATCTGTACCCATTCTTCATATGACATCTAAATCATCTCTTTACTCTCCCACAGGCCCATCAAGAGCCGTTCCCCCCCCCCCATCCCCCGCACTGTCCATGAAGAAGAGGATGACGACTCCTCAAGAGAAGCCCCCAGCCTCCGAGGGTGCACCGTCACCAGTGCAGATACGCATACCTCGGTGCGTCCCACGCGAGACAGAGTAGTATTGTCACCTGGTGTGTCACAAGTGAGCAAGAGAAGATGGTGGACACAGGGACAGCAGTGGAGACTCCTCACTGGAGGGCACAGGAGGCTCCCAGCTCTGCTCAGCTGCATGTAGGCGCGGAGCCTCGGGGGCCATCCAGAAAGAGGGCGATCTTGGAGGTGCAGGAAGAAGTGCAGGAGGCTTTGACAGGTTTTGTGATCGCGATGTCTGCAAATTTGCAGAGAATGGAGGAATCCATCGCCAACATGAGCATCACTGTATTGCAGACGATGGCGACTGTAGGCTCTTCCATGGAAAGGATGACCACCTGCATGGAGCAGCTAATGCGCCACTCACAGGAGTACAAGGTCTCTATGGAGAATAGATGGCAGACGCTCACAGACCTCCTCTCTAGGAGGGATGTCATGTAGACTTGGGTCCTTATGGCCCCACTGCTGTGCAGCAAGATGCGCTCCACCTCCTTGCTAGCAGGGAGCTGCGGGTGGCCCATGAGAGGGATGACGGTGAGAGGGGACATGGAAGTGGGGGCTCCTCTCAAAGTGCTCACACTTCTCTCCCCATTGCCTCCCCCTCAGAGCTGAGGGAAGGTGGACTGGCGCAGGATGAAAGGGTCATGGCAGCTGCCAGGGAATTTGGCGCACACATGCATGATGATCTTCCTATGGTTGGAGACGAGCTGCACATTGAGGGAGTGGAAGCCCTTGTGGTTGACAAAGACTCCTGGGTGATGATGGGGTACCCTGATGGCCACATGTGTGCAGTCGATGACTCCCTGCAGCCATGGGAAGCCAGAGCGCCCGCTCAGTAATGCTGGCTTTATCAGTGGCAAAGTTGATATAATTGGTTGACTTGTCGTACAGGACATCGGTGACCTGTGTGATGCATCTGTGGGCGGCTGACTGCGAGATGCCACAAATGTCTCTGCAGATCCCTGGGAGGAGCCTGAGGCAAAGAAGTTGAGGGTGCTGGTGACTTTGACAGCCACTGGTAAGGTGTATCCACCCACTCTTCTGGGCTGCAGGTCTTGCTCCAGCAATCTGCAAATGTCTGTGATAACCTGGTGCAATAGCCTGAGCCTCCTTTGGCACTGCTGCTTAGTCATGTTGAGGAAGCTCATCCTCTGCCTGTATACCCTGTGTTGGGGGTATCGCCTCAGGCGAGGTGCAGCCCTGTGCTGATGCCCTGTCCTGTGCAGCATCAGGTAGTTGAGGAGAAGTTGATGGTGTTGTTGTTGGTGCTACTGGTGTGCCTGGTGCTGCTGGTGTTGGGGCTCATCGTGGTCCGATTCTGAGGACCAAGGTGAGACAGTATAAACGGCACCCATGCTTATGTAATAGCTTGCAGGTCAAGTAGAGATGACAGAAGCAATCTGTCAATGGTGTGATAGGTTAGACCAATGAGGTGACAGTGGATCCTGACTTTGCTGAAATACTCTAAATCTGTGCTAACAATGCACTCAGCAACAGCATCTGCCTCAGGAAAGTGACCAGGTGTCAGGTGAGGGTATTTATTGTGCTTTCTATGCTGTGCGCTAATGAGTTCCATCAATGGCCACTGAACTTCCGCCTCAGGTACACAGACGTGGTTCCCGAGCTGCGTGATTCCCGTGGTCATCCAGGGAAATGTGAAAGGTAGGGTTAAAAAGACGCTTAAGGGTCTGACAACCTACCTAATAATCATCTAAATTAACTCGGCCTCCTCTGCCGATTGGGTCGCTGCCGTGCCGGCAAACGTGCCCAAGGGAAAGGCGCATGGGGGCGGGATGATGGCAACTTCCCGACCCGCTCTAAGTTATTTCAAATTTCCCACCCGACCCGCCTCCAATCCCGACTGCACGGACACCAGAAAATTCCGGCCAGAGTCTCTCGGTCTTTCCTGAACATCTTTCCAGAGGGCCAGTGTGTTAGGAGGTTGCGCTTCACCAGGCAGGCTGTTACAGATCTGTACAGCCTCCTGATGCAGGATCTGCTGCCTGCTGGACCATGGGGCCATGCTTTGCCAGTGGCTGTAAAATTCACCACCACCCTGAACTTTTTCTCTTAAGGCTGTTACTAGAAAATCTTTGCACAATTTAAATACTACGCACTACTTTTTAACTGACCTCCTCAACGCAGGCTGCTTACTTTACAGGCAGTGATCTAGATATGTCCATTGTGAAATAGTTATTTACTAGTGTTAAACATATTTGTATCTAAAGTGTTATAACAGGAAAGTTTTTGCTCAGTTTCTAATAGTATGCATTACGTTTTGACTATCTCAACACAGAGTTACCACCTTCCAGTTTTGAAGAAGGGTCAAACCCGAAACGTCAACTCAAATTTCTCTCCACGGATGTTGCCTGACTTGCTGAGTTTTTCCAGCATTTTCTGTTGTTATTTCGGATTTCCAACATCTGCAGTATTTTGCTATCGTACCACCTTCCTTGTTATACTGGCTGCATTGCTGCCCAACAATGCTACTGTGTGTAGAGGCGGACGAGCCTCGCCATTTGTGTCTGCCAGTTTTAAGATGGTTCCATTTTCAGTCGTTGTCCCTTGTTGAGTTTTCCTGATTAAAAGGTTACTACTTCTTCTCATCGGTCTTTACATTGATGTTGTTTGCTGACTGTACTTCAGCCCCATGAGGATCAGTTCCAGACTTCCCGATGCAGCTCCAATCGGCTGCTTGTGATTTTTGGGGGGAGAATAAGGGCTGGGCGGGGCATGGCAGTGGGGAAGGGTTGCTTATCACTGTCCAAACACCTGAGCCACCAGCTGCTCTCAAGTTGCCCGAGCGCTGCCGCAGTGCCATCCTCGGGGGGGGAGGAGCCACCACCCATGGGCCAGGGGACGTGCGGATCGGGATCCACTGGTTCCATGGGCATCTCGGCTGGATAGGGCACTGCAATGCTCTCACATTCTTAATGCGTAGAAAGAGGTGGGGTGGTGCGGGGGTGGTGGTGGTGAAGGCTGCGTCTGTAATTAATTGCCTTCAGACAACAGGCCTCTGGATAGCAAAACTGGCAAGGAAAGACTGCCAAAACTGAGCAAATTAAAAATTAAATCTGAGAACAATTTCCAGACTGCAGGGGTGAAGCTCTACAGCTTCTATGGTCCCTTTGTTTGCTACCTAGGCTGAGACCGGTGAGGGCCATAATCACGTAAATACCCGGTCACCCGCCTAAGTAGCTGCGGCATGAAAACGGGTGTAAATCCGGCAAATTCACGATCGCCATTGTCTGCAATAATGTGCAATACACACTTTGACCGTAAAGTTGTGACATGCTGTGCTGATTTTAAACTAATCTTGTTTGCTAATACGTAAGAGGGGAAGAGTTACTCTGGTCACTGTGTAGCAAAATTGCAACCATATTATTTATGAACGTATTTTCAGTTTTGCTACAAATCATGACCAAGTTACCTCAAGTCTCCCCTAGAGGCTCCTTTGAAGAGCTAGGTGTTGACTCTGAATCCTGATGTGAAGACAACCTCCTGATCCTTTTACAGTCTTTGGTGCTCAAACAGCTGCAGAAATTTTGATCAGGAATTTTGCGGTTAAGGCTTAGAATTTTTAGGGTTCAGTGAATTTGGTGCTCATTAAGGTGCTAGGGAACAGCTTTCCACTTTTTGCATCACCTCAGCATCACAGGTCTTCTGAATCTAAAAAGTTAAATGGCCCCCCATCCACCACCATGCGCCACTGGTCGCCAGGGACAAACAGTGATAGCATACATTATACATGGTAAACCTTGTGCACTGCACCAGTACTTAATCCACGTCCTCAGAAAGGCACCAGTAAGATATTTCCATTACCTACATGAACCATCCTCATGGTTTCTTTGAGTAGTAATTAGTGTTAGGTCTTCGATGCGAATTTCCATTGGGAATGCTCAGAATTAAAACTACTTAGAAAGAGGAAACTTTTGTCCCATCAGTTAAGATTGCATTCAAATCCAGATATCTGAGGTGAAAGAGTAGTTATCTCATCCACTGTGAAATTCAGTCCCCAGCAAATGAACATTTAAGTAACCATATGATAATATTTAAGTAACTTGGTCCTTTGCAAATGGAATATTTTAACTATTGAATGCAAGTATTTAGGCTGCAAAAGGTTATTTTGAGAATTCCTAGCAGTTTTAAAATAGAAAAAAGATTTGCACAATATTAGAAGCATGTTGCATCATCAGGTTTGGCAATCTGCACAAAAACATATGGCAGTAACAATATATATACAGTACAATGTTTAGTGTCAACAACAACAACTTGCATTTATATAGCACCTTTAACATAGTAAAATGTCCCACGGCACTGGTTTATTATTTTCCTGGCTCACTTGAGCTAAACTGGTACAACCCATAAAAGTCAATTTCTCAGAGCTGGAAGCCCGATTGTCAAAAGTTTTCAAGGAAAGTGCTTGTTGCTGGTTATTTTGGAATTCAAAACCAAGTGCTTACAACTTGCTTGCTGGATATGAGTGAACATCTTTCATTTTTCTGCCTATAAAATCAGGTTAATTAGTTCAATACAAAAAGCTGTTCCAAACAACACCAGTGGATTAAAACTCCAACTATCTTAATAGGGTTAATACCACAGACCAAACTCATCATCAATTGGGAGTTTCTAAATGTACAGATTAAAAAATATAAGCCTGGAATTTTCTCGGAGCTGTTGCTCTGCTGCCATAAATTCAGTGAATTGCGGCGAAACCCCATTGATGTGTGTTTCCAGCACACTTCCAGCAAGGTTACTGCAGTGAAGCGAGAGCAGCTCGAAGGAAATCTTGGGCCATAGACGCTGAAATTAAACCATGGGATACTAACATTTAAGTACTTAACATGTTCAATTGTAATTCCTCTCTCTGCTGTTTTAGTGCATCAACCCACTTATGTGCACAATGCAGCAATTTAAAATACGACATCCAGATCAGTCTGTGCTATAAAATGTATGATACTCTTGATCAATCACCAGTGACGGGAAAAACATATACAGTAGCTTATCAAAGCAAAATAATGGCTCTTGCTCTTTGGAGTTAATCAGGATTGGAATAAGAAAGTCATTAAATGTTTAAAATAGTCTTAGACTCCATCTTAATATTTTCACTGATACTCAAAGTAGCAGAAAGAAGCAATTTCATCCCCAATGCGTATAGCTGCTGCTTTCATTATAAGTATCTTACAATAAGACAAATGAAGGTCGTATTTTGATAGTACACACATGTTTTATAGATAAATAAAAAGCTTGACATGTTTTCTCAGTAAAAATTGTCCCTTCCAGTACCCGAGTCAAATTGATGGGATGACATTTTCTCTTCTGTGCTGCCTGGAGTGGGGAAGGTGTGTGGATTCTAAAGTGAAATGAGTGTGGGCAGTCTCAACGTGCCTAGTGGGAGTAGGCCCACAGCATAAAATTACACTTAATACAGCATCAATTGTTAATCCAAAAAGAAAATACCGTAGATGCTGGAAATCTGAAATAAAAGCAGAAAATGCTGGAGATACTCAGCAGGTCAGGCAGCATCTGTGAAGAGAGAATCAGAGTTAACGTTTCAGGTCGATGACCTTTTGTCAGAACTGGAAAAAAGCAGGAAATGGAACAGATTTTTAAGCAAGTGTAGGGGCTGGGAAAGGGGGGAGGGGATGAAAGAACAAAAGGGAAGGCCTGTGATAGGATAGAAGGCAGGAGAGGTTAAGAGACATTGAGAGATATTCAAGGCAAAAGGAGATGGTAATGGGATAGGTTAAGAAACAAAGGATGGCTCTAGATGAGGTGTAAATTGCGCTGGCAGAATGAAAGACAGCTGCCATGTGGGGGAGAAGAAAAAAGACACAGACAAAAAGTGTGGATAAAAAATATATATATGATAGGGGCCGAGGTTATGATCTGAAATTGTTGAACTCTATGTTGAGTCCAGAAGGTTGTAAAGTGCCTAATCAAAAGATGAGGTGCTGCTCCTCGAGCTTACGCTGAGCTTCAGTGGAGCAATGCAAGAGGCCGAGGATGGTGAGGTCTGAGTGGGAGTGGAGCGGAGAATTAAAGTTCCAGGCCACCGGGAGCTCGGGGTCCCCCTTACAGACTGAGCGGAGGTATTCCGCAAAGCGGTCACCCAATCTGCGTTTGGTCTCACCAATGTAGAGGAGACCGCATTGTGAGCAGCGAATACAGTATACTAAATTGCGGGGAAGTACAAGTAAATCACTGTTTCATCTGGAAGGGGTGTTTGGGGCCCTGGACAGTGGGAAGGGGGGAGGTATAAGGGCCTGCTGAGTATCTCCAGCATTTTCTGTTTTTATTTCAGATTTCCAGCATCTGCAGTATTTTCTTTTTGTATTAGTGTTTAATTCACTGCCACCTCTCTTCCAGGAATGCCCACCTTGAAGAAGTTCTGCTCGTCTCTCCGACGTGATTTCCGTTTGTCTCTTTCACCTTGTTCATCTTCATTGGTGGCATAGTGGTTAGCACTGTTGCCTCACAGCGCCAGGGACCCGGGTTCGAATCCGGCCTCGGGTGACTGTCTGTGTGGAGTTTGCACATTCTCCCTGTGTTTGCGTGGGTTTCCTCCGGGTGCTCCGGTTTCCTCCCACAGTCCAAAGATGTGCGGGTTAGGATGATTGGCTATGATAAAATTGACCCTTAGTGTTAGGGGGATTAAATACGTGGGGTTACGGGGATAGGGTGGGATATGTGTTGGTGTAGGGGGATCGGGTGGGATATGTGTCGGTGCAGGCTCGATGGGCCGAAATGGCCTCTATCTGCACTGTGGGGTTTCTGTGATTCTGTGATTCTGTGATTGCTTTGTCTTCCTTCTCGTGTTTGATCAGGTATCTACCAAAACTCGCTTTCACAGCCACATATCTTTCCTCAGCAACTGTCTCCGGCTCCGACTTACTCCACGTGGATTCCAACTGAAATTCCACCCTTCGTGTTTTGGATCCACCCAGGGCTACAGATATCTCCAAGTTTTCAGCATTCCTTGAACTACTGCTCTCGCCGTACCCTGAGATCTACGCTGAATGCCATGCGCCGCCACATGAACACCCTCGACATCTCTCTTCAGCAGCACCGACTCACTCTATCTCAAAGCTGTCCTGATCCGCAGTTCCATTTTATCCTTCGCCTCATCCGGCGCTTTAACAAAAAAAAAGTTTTCTTCCTTTCAGGTGTCAAGGATCGCAAACTTCAACAACTCTTGGACACCAACACCCCTCCGGAACCTTCTTCCCCTTCACTTTCCTCTGACCCCATCCCTTCTCCCAATCTCACCCCCTGCCGCATTTCACTATCCCCTCTGACCTTCCCCTCTCTGACCCCGAACGATCAGTCCTCAGCAAAGGCCTGAGCTTCATCCCCTTGCGCACCCACTTCAATGAATTTCGAGCTCGGCACGATGCTGAGCTCTATTTCCGCCGCCTTCATCTCCGTGCCCACTTCTTTGGCCAGGAGTCTTCCCCCCGCACGGCTGACCCTTTCTCCCGTTTTCAGAATTCTCGTTCTACCTGGACCCCTCCCTCTGGCCTCTTAACCTCTCTAGACCTTTTCATTGCAAACTGCCAGCGTGACATCGGCCGTCTCCATTTCTCTGCTCCCCTCACTCACTCCAACCTACCTCCCTCTGAACTTGCAGCACTCCATTCTCTCAGATCCAACCCCAACATTGTCATTAAACCGGCTGACAAGGGTGGTGCTGTTGTTGTTTGGCGAACCGACCTCTACCAAGCGGAAGCTGAACGCCAACTCTCCGACACCTCCTCCTACCTCCGCCTGGACCATGACCCCACTACCGAACATCAAGCCACCGTTTCCAAAACTGTCACTGACCTCATCTCCGCTGGAGATCTTCCCTCCATGGCCGCCAACCTCATAGTCCCCCAACCCCCGCATAGCCCGCTTCTACCTCCTTCCCAAGATCCACAAACAGAACTGCCCTGGTAGACCCATCGTTTCAACCTGTTCTTGCCCCACGGAACTTATCTCTTCCTATCTCGACTCTATTTTTTCTCCCCTTGTCCAGTCTCTTCCCACCTACATCCACGACTCTTCGGACGCCCTCCGCCACTTTAACAGTTTCCAGTTTCCTGGCCCCAACCACCTCCTTTTCATTATGGACGTACAATCCCTCTACACCTCCATCCCCCACCAGGATGGCCTGAGGGCGCTCCACTTCTTCCTTGAACAGAGGCCCGACCAGTCCCCATCCACCACCACCCTCCTCCGCCTGGCTGAACTTGTTCTCACATTGAACAACTTCTCCTTTGACTCCACTCATTTCCTCCAAATGAAAGGTGTTGCTATGGGAACCCGCATGGGTCCTAGCTATGCCTGCCTTTTCATGGGATATGTGGAACACTCTTTGTTCCAGTCCTACTCAGGTCCCCTCCCTCACCTCTTTTTCCAGTACATTGACGACTGTATCGGTGCCGTTTCCTGCTCTCGCCCTGAACTAGATAATTTCATTCACTTTGCTTTCAATTTCCACCCTTCCCTCACCTTCACATGGTCCATCTCCGACTCTTCCCTTCCCTTCCTCGACTTCTCTGTCTCCATCTCTGGGATAGGTTATTGACAAACATTCACTACAAGCCCACTGACTCCCACAGCTGCCTGGATTACACTTCCTCCCACCCCGCTTCCCGTAAGGACTCTATTCCTTTCTCCCAGTTTCTCTGTCTCCGCCGCATCTGCTCTGACGATGCCACCTTCCATACCAGTGCTTCCGACATGTCTTCTTTTTTCCTCAACCGAGGATTCCCCTCTACTGTGGTTGACACGGCCCTTGACCGTGTCCGTTCTATCTCCTGCACTTCTGCCCTCACCCCTGCCCCTCCCTCCCAGAACCACGATAGAGTTCCCCTTGTCCTCACCTTTCACCCCACCAGCCTCCACATTCAATGGATCATCCTCTGCCATTTCCGCCACCTCCAGCGTGATCCCACCACCAAACACATCTCCCCCTCACCTCCCCTTTCAACATTCCGTAGGGACTGCTCCCTCCGCAACACCCTAGTCCACTCCTCTATCACCTCCAGCACTCCTTCCCCTTCGCCCGGCACCTTCCCGTGCAAGCGCAGGAGATGCAACACATGCCCTCTTACCTCCCCCCTTCCCACTGTCCAGGGCCCCAAACACCCCTTCCAGGTGAAACAGCGATTTACTTGTACTTCTTGCAATTTAGTATACTGTATTCGTTGCTCACGATGCGGTCTCCTCTACATTGGGGAGACCAAACGCAGATTGGGTGACCACTTTGCAGAACACCTCCGTTCAGTCCGTAAGGGGGACCCCGAGCTTCCGGTTGCCTGTCACTTTAATTCTCCACTTCACTCCCACTCAGACCTCATCGTCCTCGGCCTCTTGCATTGTTCCACGGAAGCTCAGCGTAAGCTCGAGGAACAGCACCTCATCTTTTGATTAGGCACTTTACAGCCTTCTGGACTCAACATAGAGTTCAACAATTTCAGATCATAACCTCGGCCCCTATCATATATATATTTTTTATCCACACTTTTTGTCTGTGTCTTTTTTCTTCTCTCCCACAGGGCAGCTGTCTTCCATTCTGCCAGCGCAATTTACACTTCATCTAGAGCCATCCTTTGTTTCTTAACCTATCCCATTACCATCTCCTTTTGCCTTGAATATCTCTCAATGTCTCTTAACCTCTCCTGCCTTCTATCCTATCACAGACCTTCCCTTTTGTTCTTTCATCCCCTCCCCCCTTTCCCAGCCCCTACACTTGCTTAAAAATCTGTTCCATTTCCTACTTTTTTCCAGTTCTGACGAAAGGTCATTGACCTGAAATGTTAACTCTGTTTCTCTCTTCACAGATGCTGCCTGACCTGCTGAGTATCTCCAGCATGTTCTGTTTTTATTACCAATCGTTAATAAATTGGTAATCTCACTTGGAAGCGCCACAAAGACGCATGCTGTGCAAGTTAAAATCTCACACTAGTGTAGTGTGCTCTGTGGGAATACATTGAGATGGGACACGTTGTTGGGTATAGTGTAGGGAGCTATACACTGCACCTGTGCTATACCTGACATGTGAGTGCTTGGTGCTGACAATGGGTGCTAAAGATACATAAGTTTTCTGTGCTCCAGCACTGACATCCTCACATGGAGAATAAAAATTCACATAAAAAGGGGGATGTAGCTCCAAAAGCAGTGTAATTATGGTACATGTAAGAAGAAAATGCCATCTTTTCTTCTTCATAAGTAAATTGGTCACAAAAATACTGCACAATTTAGTGATATACTTAAAAATACAGTTTTCATCTAATAAGAAAATGTCATGGTATAAAAAAAATTAATAGATAAAAGGCCCGATTTTAACCTGGAGCGGGAAGCAGGCTGGGGGCTGGGGTAAGGGGGCATGAGGCCCGAGCGATTTTAACTTTCAGGGGTTTCGGGTGGATCTCGCATTTGGGATGGGAGAGGGAGCCTGGGGCAGGGGAGATCCAAGCTTTCCTTGTGGTGCCAAAGGAACAGGAATGCTCCTCCAGGCTCCAAAAGGAAAGTAAAAAATAGGAAAAAAACATACTTTGAGCTTCTTCTGCACCAGGAGCCTCCTCCCACTGTCTTCAATTGATTAAAAAAAAAGCCACAACGGCTTCCCTGCTCAGGCCACCAGTTAAAATTGTAGTCGGGGCCACATTACATCATCAGACCCTGAACTGCATACTTAAAAAAGGACCCCGCCAGCTTCAGGCAGGTGTCTTTGCTGCCTGCTCAGAAGGCAGTGGGAATGGAGCAGGACATCGGCGGGTAAGTGTCCCGGATGGTTAAAATCGACCCTATACTTTCTCCACATTGCTTTATATCAAATGCAATGGAAGATTGACTGTATGTGTGAGAACAATTATGCGATGTATAGACCAGAGAGTGCAGCGGCTTTAAGAACTTAGCATGCTTCCACTGTTTCAATATAGGTGTATGACTTAGATGTATTGTAATAACTATATAATACCTGAGCACCATTTTGACCAACTCAAGAATGTCTGTTTAACCATATAGTGTATAATATTAATCCTTGGCTAGTTGCCTTCATTGACATAACAGTTCCATAATCCCAGCAATTCAGGTGGTATCATGTTTTACAGAGCAGTGTATTGGGCAGAACTTTTAACTTCAGCGGGGGCATAAAACAACGGTAGTGGATCGGCTTCCCAATACAGACCCTTCCATGGAAAGGAAAATCGCGTGTGGTGCATAACAGGCAGTCGATCTGCTGCCGCCTGTTTTACGCCCCGCTGAAGCTGTAAGTTCCGCTCATCATATCTTTCTGTACTAATCCTGATTATCCTCAATTCAGTTCTTTAAGTATGTTAATTGACCCCGTATTAAACGTGTTAGCTTGAAGTCCAATCCACATAGCTATTACTGAATGGGGGGGGGGGGGGGAAATAAACCTTAGTCTGAAGTTTTTCTCTGTTATAGTATGTCATGTTTTAGGTTTCTTTTTTTTTCATTCTAACACTATGCCTTGCAGCCACTCTGGCTCCATCTGGTATTTAACTTGTCGCAACAAGGTAGACACATTTGTTTATTTTAAGGCTGTTTACATATTTCATACATTATTGTGCCTTTAGCTGGGTAATTTATTTTATTTAAAGCAGCATTGTCATCTAACTAAGTATCTTAAAGACACGCTACAACGCTTGTAAACAGGAATGCATAACAATGTAATTTGTGACAAAAAGCAAAAAACTGCAGATGCTATAATTCTCAAACGAAGGATCAACACTGACATTTCTGTTCTCTCTACAGATGCTGCCTGACCTCCTGAGTGTATTCAGCATTTTCTGTTTTTGAATGTGATTTGTGACGTCATTAGAGCTTTGATTAAAAGCCACACTGCAAAACCCTGCACCGAAATGCGGCCTTTACCCAGAAAATTGCAAGGAGGATCCTGAGCTGACTTTTCAGAGCAAGCCATTCTTGGTAATTCCGGGAACTAAGCCTATGCAGAAACTCCCCAGTGCAGAGTCAATGGATCTGTTAAACAATAAACATATACAGGAATGTTAGCCAGAGACCAACAACACAGAACCACAGGCACAGATCAAATGAGCTAGAAGCAGATGTAGAAGGAGGGTCATGCCAGTAGGGAAATTAAAAGGCTGGAAACAGAGTCATGCAGGTGGGAAATATAACAGTGTTTTTGGCAAGAAGATTTGACTGTGTTTAGTATCCGAGTCATCATTCTTGGTGCAGTTCAGGAATTATTAAAAGGAACTCAAATTATTTCTAATTCAACCTGTAATGCCATTGCTAAATCTGGACTCCCTTCCTGCTGCAAGGCCCAGAATTTGCAGTTATAATGACGGCAAAACTGTCAGAGTTTGCCATCATTACTCTATAAAATTGACAGCAACTTGTGGAGTCTGCAAATGCGCATTTAAATACTATAATCCTGAAGTTGCCATCGGTGATGCCCTGCTCCTCCACAGAGTGCGCTGTTGCAGTCCTCGCAGATGGAAATCAATTAAAATCACTGAATTGACATGAACTTCCACTTTTTATGCACTATTCACACTATTTAAAAACCCTAAAAAAAGTTAAACCTTGTTGAATGAAATGTAACTGTTTTTTTAATGGCGTACTTAGTCATAATTACTGATGAACGTCTGTGGCCCTGAAAAACTAATTTTATAGTTGTGGAATGTCAAATTTCTCCATTATGATAAAAATTCCTAGATTTTTAAAATAATCAAAAAATTATTTTTTTAAAGTTTGTTTATGATATTTCAACTTCTATCTTAATCCCATGTGTATGTCACAATCTTTATTTCACTCTCTGTAAAATGATTAAAATGTGATGGTTTTTACTTCCTGGTTTGCTGTCTGTGAGAATTCTTCAACGTGATTGGTTGCTTAGCCAGCTTGATGACATCACTGTTGCTGGACGCTGGAGATCCCATATAGGTGACGCCAGAATGAAATTAACATTGGGTAAGGTGAAATCTACACCACAGAGATCACTAGATCTTTGTGGGCAGCTTTCTTCAAGGTCAACGGCAAGCGCCATCACTTCACCACTGACCACAAAATCCAGGCCATTATATGTCAGATACAACAGGCTTGTTTTTAAGAGAAAGAAAAGGGACTCTTACAACTCTGTTGTTCAAAATGTGCATTTTTGCTCACACACCTAATTGCAACAAGGGTTTACTGTATCTCACTGTCACCTCATTCATACCATTCCAACCAATCTGTTGGTAAAGAAGCCTTATAAAAAAAAATATGGTCTACATCTAACAGTGAGTTTACTACTTCCAGAAAGTTTATGCCACAAATAACCTCGGAATTGTGCTGAATTCCAAAAGGAGCTTTATAAGAATTTTAGAATGTTTAGCTTATAGAGTTACTGAATTGCATTATTAATAAAAAAATATATATCATTGGTATAGAAAGTGTCACTTATTATATAAAATGTCATAATTACTCTGCTTAATTAACAGACTTAGCAGACTGAAAACTTAAGTTAAATATTTAGCATTGAAATATATTAATGAAACATGACCAATTTGGAGCAGACCAGTTTGAAATATTAAAAACAGAAGGAGTAGTACTGCATTATCTCCTCACCTATGAGCAGAGGAAGGAATAGTTAACGTTAGCAATAAGCTTCTGCTTACATTATTTAAAATACAAACCATTACTGTCAGTCTGTATGGAAACTGCTGCAAATTGCAAGTGTGCTGATATTGTGCTTTTAAACAAATCTAAAATTTGCAGGAAAATACCTAAAAACTCTTACCAATGGATTCAGTGGCCATTAGTTCTTTGATTTCTCGTGCCCCAGATTGACTTTCAAATGTTTTTGAATGCCACCTAAAGTTTTTAAAAATATCCCCAGAAAAACATGAATAGTGCTAAAGTCAGAAAATGAATCAGAGACCATCCTTTTGGTGCATATGTCACTCAGTAACAAGCTTGGTGTTAGTGGGATTAGTCTGTTTGACGTCTCATCTCATGTGAGCTCTTCCCCATTCTGGAATCTCTGCTATACATTTGATGGAGCTTTAACAAAACAAAAATAATCAAGGAATGAAAGTCGATGCGGGGAGGATTGAGAGTAGGATTTCAGTTTTGGCAATACTGTGTTTTAAAAACAAACTGCAACTTCTTTTCAGCTCTATACATATGACAAACAGTGAAAGGTCAACTTATATTTGCAGCTATGTCCTCTGCCAGCCTTTCTATTTCAGTGCTGTGCAGGGGGCACTCCACTGCTTTTCATCTGTGGTAATTTATTTAAAGACACAGATACGCTACTATCTCTCAGACATTATTTTAACATTGCTGTCGTACTCCAATTGAACTCTTAGGAAAGAAATTTCAATAAATAAACCATGATTTTATAGGTCCCAATTTAGAAACTATTAACCAATAGATAGGAATGTTTCAGTTTCTTCTTCAAATAAATCATCACTCGATGAATTAGAGTATTTTTTTCCCTGCTTAAGGCAGTAAACAAATGTCATTGCACAGTTTGAGCAATTGATAGAAGAGCATAATTTACCTGGAGGATAATCTCTCAACACAGTAAGAATATGTCTCGGACACATCAACAATACTGACACATTCCGTTCAGTTTGGTCTGGTAAACTTAATATGTATAGCTTAATCTTTATTTTAGAATATTTTGCATTTTATATCAAATATCGCTTTCCCTATGGATCAGGACAAAACTGTCCTGTTCCCAGTGAAAATTGTAGGCATTCCTGAAATTTTTAAGAGCAAAAGTGCTAAACACATCTCAAACAAATTCCTTTTCTTTTATCCCCACATGAATATTACAACCTACACAGTAAGAATAAGTCAGCATAGATAAAAGTACTGTACTGCAAATGATGAAACTCGTAGGGCTGCTGCAATGATGGGATTTGCACAATATCAACAGTATCTAATGAATTGTATTAGTAAGAGCCCTTATTTAAACTATTCTGCACCAATGCCTTTTAATGCATTCCCAATTGCAAGAGTAGTCATGTAATAATTCTGCATGACTGAACATAGATCATCTGTTATTTTACAAGAAGCATGTACCATGATTCACATATCTTCCACACGATCACTCTTGGGAAACACTCTTGTCTATCATTTTTATTAAAATCACACTATGCTGAAGTTCCATAAAACAGTGAGGTACAGTTATCTGTAAGGTGCTTTTCTTTGGGGGACGACATTAAGTTTTTTATTCTCCATAGAATATTAATCAACTGCCTGCTGTGAGATGTGCCATTGAAGATACAGATGATCTGACACTGTGAGAACTCAGCAGTCTTTTTATTGTAAGACCTAGATAATCTGTCACCTACAATGTAGCTTGTGATAGAATTAGAACAAAAATCGTCAAAATGAAAAGTATCCTGTGTGACAAGAATAGAATCATTATAAGTTATAGAATAATTAAATATATAAGTTTAAGACTAAAAGTAGAATTTTCTCGTTAGCTTGTATATAAAACATATATATTATAACAATATATAATAAATATGTAACTCAGTGTTGATGGATTCAACCCACCATTTATACAACATACCTATCACCACTTATTAACATACACATACTCCAAACCATTCAAAATCAATCTAAAGATCAAATAAGTTAATGCTCTTTGAAAATAATGACACTGTAAACCTTCATCCTGACACATTACATTATACAATTCAAAATTCAATTAATAATAACACAAAAACTCTGAAGTTTGTTTTCATTGTTGTTTTCAGTCATAATGCTTCTCGAATCTGCGTGAGACAGTTTAATGGTAGATTACAGACAGTTGTGTTTACCTCATTAATATGGGATTGTCAACAGATATTCTGATTTAATACTGCTTAAATCACGTTGAATAACTGTTCAAGCATAGGAGCTGGAATATGCATGGTGAAATTCATACATGCAATTCTAGCACGGGGGCATTTTACGTAAAACATTTTGCGCTGGCAATGCACAGAGGAGATGTTGCTGGGCTTTCCAGGGTCCTCCTATTATCATATGGCAGATACGTTCCCAGCATGATCTGCATCACCCAAATTATTGTTGCAAGTCTTGAGGAAATTAGCCAAATGTGGAAAAAAGAGGGCAGCTCCCTATAGAAAGCCTCTTCAAGTCTCCTCCTGTCCTTACTACAAGGTTGTGCCTCTTCAAGCTGCAAAATTATGAACCATGCAGAAGACTATTGTGATGAAATAACTGTGTTCTGATATTTGTACTTGCACTTGTAATGTCTGGAATGTTCCACTAGGGGGAACCACTAATGCTCCTCCCTGGCCCCGCCCCTCTTCTGGTATGTTCTACCAAGGGCTCGGTCGATGATGGACTCTGTTAACTCTGCCATGATTCTTATTTAATAAAAGGCTTCAGTCTTAAGCTTTAACTTCGGATTCGGGCAGTTATTTGGCACATCAACTATGATAATTCTGAAGTGTGGTATAAGTTTATAGAGCAGGAGGATGACCACCTCAGTACTGTACTGAAGTGTCAGCCTAGATCATGTGCTCAAGGCTCTGCAGTGGGGCTTGAACCCATGACCTTAGTGCTACCACAGAGCCAAGGCTGACAACTAACAAAAACTCAGGCCTAGAAATTCAGTCTGGACACTTTTGGGGCGCTAAAGTCGGGCGTTCGCTAAAGTTAGCGCCCGCCGGAAAGTGTAGGCCACATCGCCGAAATTCAGTAGAGTTGGCCAAGAGTTTGGCCGAGCGCTGAAACTGGCGTTGCAATGCTCTCTTCAGGCGCTAAGCCGGCGATGCGGCCTGATAACGCCGAGGCCGGGCGCAGCGCAGGTGCGGTCATGTTTTGATTGACAGCAGACACCCTGACGCCGGCCAGCTCTTAAAGGGGGAAGGGTCGACTTTGACTGCTGCCACGCCCTGCATACTGGAGCCCTGCAGCTAGGCCTCAACACTGCTGGTGGGCCAAAATAGCGCCTGGAGCCATGGAGAGGGCCCGTGAACGAGCGCAGCGCTTCTCAGAGCATGCTCTGAGGGTGCTGATTAATGGTGTCGAAAACAAAAGAGAGATCTTGTGCCTGGACAGTGGCAAGAAGGCTCCCAGGAGCCAGTACAGGAAAGCCTGGAGGAAAATCGCTGTCCCCAGGAGTGCGGACCAATGCCGCAAGAAGTACAACGACCTCACTCGGATGGTGAAGGTGAGTACCCTTTCCAGTGTCCTCCTCATCCTTGCATGTGCACCTCACATTATGGGCAAAGGGACCTCAAAGGACTAATGGGCAGCCCTCCTCCCGCAGCAATGGCACTGGCATGATCATCAATAGCACTTTCTGCACTTACCACACTGGCCAAGCTATTCGACCACGGGAGGCAGTGCACACAGCAACAGGGCACCACACTGGCCAAGCTATTCGACCATGGGAGGCAGTGCACACAGCAACAGGGCACCACACTGTACTTAGAGGCCGTCCTTTCTCTTGCAGGCCAAGCTGGTGCGGAATTTGAGGAGCCAGTCTGCCACCGGGGGAGGCCGTCCCCAGTACCAGCCGCTCAGTGAGCTGGAGGAGAGCGTGGCTCGACTCATGCGTGCCCGGGTGACTGGCCCTGTTGCGATCGGAGATGCGGACCCTGTACTGGGACCCACTGGTAAGGACATGACCGGTTGGACCTCTGTCGTTGCCCTTGCGCTTCAGATCTACATCCTTTCGCACTGACCGACAAATGCGCATAATGCCACCACTCAGGCCTCCCTCGCTGACGCCCTGTCCTCACTCTAAAGCTACTCTTGTGCCTTCCTGCTTTCAGCTGGTGAGGAGGAGGTGGTCCCTGAAGCTCAGAGTGCCAGGCCCTTGGAGGAGGAGGACGACGAGGACCAGGAGGAAGGCGGCACATCGGGGGAACCCTCATCCGCGCCAGGGGATGGCAATGGAGGGGAGACGTCTGGCCTGCAGGAGAGCCAGGGGGAAGTGTTGCAGGGGAGGGCAGATCCTGGGCCCAGTGGGCTCGAGGCACGCGGGAAGGGTCGGCCACCTCGGCGGCCTTCTCCCCAGAGGGAGAGTCCGCCCTCCAGTCCGGAGACGGTCCTCGCCCAGGAGGTGCGCCTCCTCGATGAGATGTCGGCGGCGTCTGAGCGGCGCCACCAGGAGTTCATGGGGGTTGTGCAACAGATGCCTCAGGCCATTGAGTCCCTGGCTCATAGTGTGTTCGCTTTCGGGGAATCACAGGCCAGGGGGGTTGAACAACTCGCGGCAGCGCACGACAGGGGTGTCCAGCAACTCGCGGCAGCCCAGGACGCGACTCGCGAGATGAGTGGTGCCGTCCAGACACTGGCAGAGCTGATGCGGGCACATACCAGGGCAGTTCGGGCACTCACTTCTGCCACACTCGCTGTGGCGCGGAAGCATCGTCAGGGCACCCGCCGCCCTGCTGCAGCACAGCGGTCTGGCCTCCACCAGATTGCTGCGCTTGCTGCACTGCCAGCTCGGCCGAGTGCCAGTGTCTCTGGCGAGCAGCGCACGCCTGCCATCAGCCAGCTTGCCCCCATTGGTGCAGCCGACACTGCCACTCCCCCAGCCAAGGTGCGACGAGCTGCTGCTGAGACTGATGCTGGCCAGCCACAGCTGCAGCAGTCAGCAGCCGGCCCCTCCCGGGCCGGGCCTCGTCTAGGCCGACCCCCAAGGGCATCTGCCGACACGCATTGTGGCCCTCATGAGCCTTCCCCCAGCCTTGCCACACGCGCAGGGCCCAGGTTGAGGCGGAGCAGCAGGTCGGGCAGGGGCCAGAGAAGCCTGTCTAAGGACTCGCCCTCTCGGCACACCCATTAGAGTGTGGTGATAGCGGTTTTTTTTATATTGGGGGGCTTGTGTTCTGAGGGGGCATTATTTTGGTAAGGCCGAGGATCAAGGCATTTTTTGTTTTTAGGGGGGTGTTTGTGTTGTGGAGGGGGGGGCTTATTTTTGTAAGGCCGATGATGAAGGCCATTTGGATGGGCAAGTTTTGTTAGTCCTCCCCAGGTTTTGGGAGTGACAGATGTTTTTGACTGTTTTTTGGGGGTCTTGTCTGTTTTTCTGTTTCATGTGGGAAGGGCCCTGAGTTTGTGAAATAAAACTTTTTATTTATTCAGCATGTCCACGTCTCAGGTTTCAAGTGGTTGTTGCGTTAACCGGCTGAGGGCTTGCGGTGCGGCTGCCTTCAGGTGCGTTCATTGCCACAGCCCATTCCCTGACAGGGGGCCTAGAAGTGTCGATTAGTAAGCCCCCGGCGGACGGCCCTTGGACCTTGTGGCTCCCTCCTGGGCTGGTACTCCTCCTCCTCCTCCTCCTCCTCATGGTCCTCCTGCTCGTCCTCCTGAGGTGGTGGTGCAATGTCAGGTGGCAGTGCCTGAGTCCTGCGGATAGCCAGGTTGTGCAGCATGCAGCACACGACGACGAACTGGGAGACTCTATCCGGCGAATACTGTAGAGATCCGCCGGAACGATCCAGGCAGCGGAACCGTTGCTTGAGGATGCCTATCGTTTGCTCTATGATGTTCCTTGTGGCTTGATGGCTTTCGTTGTATGCCTCCTCCGCTGGGGTCCTGGGCGCGCGGAGCGGGGTCATGAGCCATGTACACAAAGGGTAGCCCTTGTCCCCGATAAGCCATCCCCTTGGTGGAGGCTGTGCCTCGAACATGTCAGCCACAGTAGTCTGGCGCAGGATAAATGCATCGTGGCTGCTTCCTGGGAAGCGGGCATTGACAGCTAGGATGCGCTGCCTGTGGTCACACACCAGCTGTATATTTAGGGAATGGTAGCCCTTCCGGTTGCGGTAATCCTCGGCATTGTGGATAGGTGCCCGCATAGCCACATGCGTGCAGTCAATGGCGCCCTGCACCATGGGGAAGCGCGCGATCCTGGCAAATCCGACTGCACGCTGCTCCTGCCTCTGTCGGGTCATGGGGAAGGAGATGAATTGGTGTCTCCTCGCGAAAAGTGCATCGGTGACCTGCCGGATGCAGCGATGCGTGGCGAACTGGGAGATGTTCGCTATGTCCCCAGCAGCGGCTTGGAAGGAGCCGCTTGCATAAAAGTTCAGAGCCACCGTGACCTTCACTTCCACCGAGAGAGACGTCCTGCACATCAGCTGTGGACGCAGATCTCTGTGAAGCAGCTGGCAGATCTCTGCAACCACCTCCCTTCTGAAGCGCAGCCTCTTAACACAATGCGCCGCAGTCATGGTGAGATAGGACACCTGCTGCCGGTATTGCCTGAGTGGGTAAGGCCTACGTTGCCGACGCCTGATGGCCCCTCTGCGTCTAGGCATGGCTGGCCCTCTCTCACAGCGTCTGCGAGCCCTTCGCACATAATGCTGCAACTGAGGGTTGGACCCCCATACAGCCCCCATAATAAAGTTGAAAACAGTGAAATCAAATGAATCAAATGTCAAAGCACTGGCCAGAAGCCAAAAATACCTCTCCTATGTTGTCCCAAATCAGTAAGCTCTGTCCCTTGGTCTCTGTCCAGAAATCCAAAGCAGTAAAGTCATTGCAGCAAAATGGCTGGGCTTTATAGGTCAGTGTAAGTGCCCTTTAATTAGCGCTCCCCGAGGCCCGCAGGGCCTCTGTTGCGTTCCACTTCACAGTTCTTAGCAGCGCCACGCCCACATTGGGCGGGCGCCACTGAATTTCCGGTTTGGGGCACACAAACAGCGTTGCACGATGAAATGACGTCATAAGCTGCGCGCGCAGCTGAGCGGGCGCAAACACTTTGCGCCGGCGCTAAATGTCAACTGAATTTGGGCGTTGGCGCAGATCGCTCTGCGCCCGGGCGCTAAGTGCCTAGCGCTGGAAATATACCCCTCTTATGGCATTACCGGCTGGCGCAACCAACTGAATTTCTAGGCCTCAGTGTTTCCCCTCTTGATCACTACAAAGTGAGCTTTGTGGAAAAGTGCATGTGTGGATTTTGGCTGAATATAGAATCAGGCTTGACTCTAATGCACCTGCAGTGAAACATTCTGCTGACACTCACTGTCTAAAATGAAAAATAACCACTTGTTACTGGAACTGTACCCTGCAAGAGTCAGCACCGACAGGAGAGGAAAGAAAATTGGACAGTGATACCTCTGATACCTGGAAAAATGGCAATTAAGAAAAATAAGTTATATTTGAAACTGCATTAGAAAAGCTGTTTGCATTATGCTGCTTACTCTATGCTTACTCATTCTGTTTGCTAAGGTCAAATAGACAAAAAGCAGAGTCTATTGTGAGCCATGCTCATTCCCTTACCCCTCACTTTCTATTTTAGTTTCTCTTCATCTTTAGAGTCACCTTTCCCCTTCTTGAGTGACAGGGGTGACAAGCAACCTTTGCCAAGCTTCTCCTCTGCGTTGCTTGGAAGCAGCCAGGAGGAGACACTTATGATGCAATGGAAACTCTCTTCCCTTCCTTTGAGGAAACAGCAGAATTTCACTTAGAACCTCTTCATGTCAGCCTAGGTGTTATTGTATAGGAATTTGTGGAGAGAACCATAGCACATTGTGCAGCTAACATTTCACTCATCTAAAGCTGCTGTGTAGCAATGGAAGAAGGGGTGAAATAATGGATGAGGACCTAAGTAAAATTGTCCACCATGTTACACACTAGAAAAATCAGAGCCTTTATTTGTAACTACTAAACTGAACAGACATGATTCACGCAGTACAGGTAATTAATTGAATACTGTATAAACTTTGAAACATTTGGTCGTAAAGATGTAATTCTGATGCATTCAAACACATTTTCTATTAAACCAGTTATTTTGCTCTAGATGTACACTGCTCCAAAATTTACAGTATAGCTAATCACTACAATATGTGGCTGCAGAATAAGGCCAATGGGATAATTGCAAACATACTTTATTGCCTTGGTGGCAGTTCTAACTATATGAAAAACAGGTGTATAGGTTTTGGTGAAGCTAATTTCTATATGATCCTAACACACAAGAGCCAACAGCTGACATTTGCAGGAATTTAAAATACAGATGGTATCAGCAGGTCCATAAACTCTAACAAGTGAAAAAAAACTTCCTGATACTTGAAAGATTTGGATGACATGAGGATCACATTTTTATGTCATGTTACAGCGTTGTTACTATTCTCCTATAGTAGCCTATAAGAATTTTTGGTGCTGCTCCTACACATTTTTGCTGTTTAATAATTTTAATGCATGGTGCAAGCAGAGATTAAATGGCAAATCCCAAAATACTCTGCCATTTTTGTTGTCATGTCTGCCAAAAACTTCAGGGACCAAAATTCCAAGCCCAAGCCTAGAGCCATAAATCTTTTCCCAAATTCCGGGGATGAAGTCACTTGCATGATCAGGGTCGGCAGCCATTGACCCACAGCCACTTCACTAAAGGTCCTCCCCAAGGCCTTTCCAGGCCAAGGATAAAAGAAGTAAAAATAATCTTCAGCTCCAATGAGTGCCAGAATTTATTTAAAATAAGGTAATCGATCCCTTTGGATCCTTTTGGGGTCAATTACCTTTGGAAAAATTTCAGAGGTCTTTAAAGGGCATACAGGGCGTAGTTCCAGGAGAAGCCCAGGAACTCCCTCGACATGTGCCCTTGATGTAGGGGGAACGGGCTTCCTCACATGAGAGAAACAGCTGTCAGACTACAGGACTGGTCCTCGAGCACAGCTGCACCAACCAAGGAAAATTGTGACCTCGACCATACATTCCACCAGCAGTAGGGCATGTTTAAGCAGAAGGTCACAATTGAAAAATGCAGAGAAGATAGGAATGAAAGCCATAAAAGCAAAACAGAAAACTGGCCTATCCTTCTTGAATTATTTTGCACTAGAATATACAGTCCTCTCACCTATCTAAGTATACCTCATTTATCTTACTGCAAAGTCTTCTGCCCTTATGATAAATGAAATGTTCTTACCTGGCCCCAGGAGATGAAAAGGGAAGAAAGCAAACTTTGCTATTTTTGCTAACCATATCTTTATACAAGTATTTTTTCAGCAAGATAGCTGCATGAGGACCATTAGCTGGGATCAGATCTTTTCCACTGAACATCAAAAGTTGTAATAAAACCCACAGAGCCGCATTTCCTGATATTGGTATAATAATCTGGGTGAGCAGGGGTGGACATTGCAGCGGGACTGGGTTACGCCAAGTCCCCCTCATTTTTCCATCTGTCAGAATCTGCCCAGCATTTGGGGACAGGTGTATTATTCTGGCATGCAAATTAGGGACTTACATCACATGACATAAATCCCACTAATGGTAAGCTAGCAATCTGGGTGCAAAGGATCCCTGAGCATCCCTGATGTTCAACATTGTTAAGGGCATTAGAGGGATCTAAAATTTAAAAGACTATGATTTCCTTACTGCAACTGATTTGGAGTACAGAACACAAGCTGTTGAAAAACACCTAACTTTGCATAACAGCATAGCTGGCATACTTATGCTGTGCCAAGGCACCACAGCAATTTTCCACCTGCCCATCTGAGGCAGGTGCCCCAGTTGCATCGTAATGGTACAAGTGCCTGCCAACAGTATGCAAATACCCTTGACCCTGGGATCTGGGATGGAGTCAAGGGTTCCATGGGGTAGGCAAAAGTTTCACCTGTCCTGATCCACCCTCAAAAGGCCTCCCATGGAATTTCAGAGCCATAAAACTATGTTCACTTGCATTGTATACTGACTAGGTATATGCATTTCTTCTTGTATAAAGAAATTAATGTCAACTCTAAGATCCTATCTCAATAGGATAAGTGACATTGTAGGAGTTCTCAACTCCTAACGAAAGTACTGAGATTGAAACTAGCAGTTAACCAAACGTGGTTTAATGCACTGGTAAAAGTTACAAACAAAAACGCAGGAGAAACCCTAAACAGGTCTGTACAATACTTGGTTCCACGAGGACGAAACGGACATGCCTCTCCCCTCTGACGTCATGACGTCATCACGTTTCCCGTCGTTGGGTACGTCACGTGACCTGCGTGATGACGTCATCGCGCTGGATCGACATTTTACCGAACCGGCGCTATTTATACAGAGCAAACATTTAAAGGTAACAAACCCCTGTTAAAGGCAATTATATACATTACTGCAAGAGTCTCTTGGTGGCTTTGCCACAGCATTACTTTTGGCATGCTCATATATGTTTCCCTGAAAAATAATCTTTACGGTTTTGAAAATGGTTTAGTATTTCACAAGTCATTATTTTAAAACAGCAACTGTTAATGCAGTCAGATGTATAATAGTTCACTGGCTGGAGTCATACCAAGCACAAAGGAAGATGGTTGTGGTTTTTGAAGGCCAATCATCTCAGCCCCAGGACATCGCAGCAGGAGTTCCTCAGAGCAGTGACCTATGCCCAACTATCTTCAGCTGCTTCATCAATGACCTTCCCTCCATCATAAGATCAGAAGTGGAGATGTTCACTGATGATTGCACAGTGTTCAGTTCCATTCGCAACTCCTGAGATAATGAAGCAGTCCATGTCTGCCTGCAGCAAGACCTGGGCGACATTCAGACTTGGGCTGATAAGTCGCAACTAACATTTGCGCCAGTCAAGTGCCAGGCAATGACTATCTCCAACAAGCGAAAGTCTAACCAATGCCCCTTGTCATTCAATGCCATTACCATCGCTAAATCCCCCATCATCAACTTCCCGGGGGTCACCATTGACCAGAAACTTAACTGGACCAGCCACATAAATACTATGGCAACAAGAGCAGGTCAGAGGCTGGGTATTCTGTGGCGAGTGTCTCACCTCCTGACTCCCTAAAGCCTTTCCACCATCTACAAGGCACAAGTCAGGAGTGTGATGGAATACTCTCCACTTGCCTGGTTGAGTGCAGCTCCAACAACGCTCAAGAAGCTCAACACCATCCAGGACAAAGCAGCCCGCTTGACTGGCATCCCATCCACCATCTTAACATTCACTCCCTCCACCACCGGCATACCATGGCTGCAGTGTGTACCATCTACAAGATGCACTGCAGCAACTCGCCAAGGCTTCTTTGACAACACCTCCCAAACCCGCGACCTCTACAAGGACAAGGGCAGCAGGTGTATGGGAACACCATCAGCTCCAAGTTTCCTTCCAAGTCACACACCATCCTGACTTGGAAGTATATCGCCATTCCTTCATCGTCGCTGGGTTAAAATCCTGGAACTCCCTCCTTAACAGCACTGTGGGAGTACCTTCACCACACGACTGCAGCGGTTCAAGAAGGCGGCTCGCCACCACCTTCTCAAGGGCCATTAGGTATGGGCAAAAAATGCTGGCCTTGCCAGTGACGCCCACATCCCATGAGCAAATTTTTTTTTAAGTTACAAGTTCGACTGGGCTTTGCCAGGAAACTCTGTATACTGTTTAAAGATGCAACACTGGCCTTTTAATTCCCTCTTCAGAGATGAGTTTTGAGGTGTTAACTGTGTTATAAATTCAATATTTATCTTGGAACCGGTTGCAATAATGAACCATAAAACAGCTAATCCCACAAAGATAAACTGCCATTGAATCCAATAATAGATCACATGGCCTTATTGAACAAACGCTGTTTTCTTTCTACATGGTAATTAAATCTATATATTGATTATGCTTAAAAATGCTTAGAAGCTAGTCAATGGCCTACCACACTGTACACTTCTTGTCGTAAGTTACATTCCTATAAGATTCTCTAAAACATCTTTAACTTATGACTTGTATTTGATTAAACTCATCAGGCTAGAACTTCGGCAGACCCTTTTGAGGGGACGGAAGTGCAGCAGAGCGGAACTCCCACCCGCTGTTTTGCCCTGCTCTTGGCCCTGCCTCAAATTCAGAGGATGAGTCATTTAAATATTGGGAGTGAGCACTGCACACTTGAGGACGCAACAGATAGCCTGCCACATTAAGAGCAGCACACTGCTGCTCTGAGAGTTGGCACCTAAAGCTTGAATCTGCCTAAGACAAGTGGCCATGAGGTTTTAGAAACCTGCCAGGGAACAGAGGGCCAACTTTCCAAAGGTAATCGATCCCTCAATAGTTTTCAGCTTTCAAGGGACCTTTTAAAATCCTGCAGTGGAACCTTCACCAGCTCTCAGCAAGTGTAGGTCTCGCTGGGCCAATTGGGCCAAGCTGGGTGGAATTCCTGGGGTAGCATGGGAACTCCCCCTAGATATTCCCAACTTTTCCCATCAGCGATATGGGTGTGGCCTTAAAAAGCACCCGCACCCCTTCCCCGGGGTCAGTTTATGGGGAATCTTACGTGCAGTGGAAACCCAACAGATCTGGGTTCCCCCACCTCCCCAGCGAGAATCATGCTGGAGTTGCACACCTCTGCCAGCTGGATTCTCGGACTATCATTTTGTAACTTATGAGTTTTTGCAAATATAATCTGTACATATAAATATATACATGCTGAACTTGAAATTCCTGGGTAGTAGGGTGGGCGGAAAAATGAGTTTTGCACTCCATTGGGCAGGAATTTTGGGCAAAACTTCGTGGTTCCATTGTGATTCCACTGGGTTAAGATAAATTCCGGTGAGAGGGGGGAAGGAGACTGCATCACCCACCTGCCCTTCATACATTAAGGAAGCGTTTTGGGGGGAGTTGCTGGGCTACCTCGGGAATTATGCCCAGTACACCCTCAGCAGTTCTCAGAGGAACTTACACCAGCTGAGAACTGGTCTGAGTCCCAATGAGACCCCAGGAAAGGCCAGAATACTTCAGCAGGCAAAGGTTATTAATCCCAGAAGGGATCCATTAACTGCAAAAAATGCTCCAATAGTTCCTCGAGGAGCTTAAGAATGAAAAGTCTACCTTTCGGTTGGGCCTTACCTGGGCTTCTTTTATGCCATCAGGTTGTTGCTCTGATATTGCTGCCAGTAGATTGGGGTGGGAGTCTTTCAAGCGCCCACAGAGGCACTGGTGGACCAACCCAACCATTTAAATGACCTCGTTCCAATGATTTGGGACTGGGTGAGCAGCCATGGATTTGGATGGATGGGGGTCCCATTCTGTCACACAGGTCCATAGCATTATGAGTGTACAAATCTAAAGCCACATACTGGCCCAAAAAGAAGCTTTCATTGCCTACAGTAGTCGGAAGGAGCTCGACCGTATGCTCCAGATCATTTGTCATGCATAGTTGTAGCCTGCTGTGCCCTATATAACTTTGCCATACAAAAAGACCTGGGCTTTTGACATTACTGGCAAGGAGACGCTGGCTCCGGTGGAGGCAGAACTACTTGGAGGAGAGCAATATGATGACCTGAACTCAGAGGACTCTTCGGTGACTGCTGCATGGGGCATTGAAGTACATTTCATCACTGAAGTCTTCTATGCAGCATAATCTACCTTTGACACCAGAGCCTTATCTCCTTCTCCCCCACTTTCAAGTAAAGGAACATTCACTCAATCTACTACCTATCCTACAATGTGACAACACATCAGCCTTCTTTGTATAAGAGCATGCCAATATTCATCACCTAAGTGAATGTCAGCGATAAATAAGTGCACCCCTTTTCCGTAAATAACGAAGTGTGATAACAGTGCACATTCTCTTTTATTACAATATAAAGTCCAAAGTGAACAGGAGCCAACCTACTCTTTCCTATCACCATGCTTCCCTCTGAGTAACTACACGTGCTTTTTTTCACCTATTCTACTGCCTCTCCTAGGTGCAACCTGAGGGCCATTAACAGGAGAAGTGTTTGGCTGACCATGGTCTACAAATGACTCTTGGACTGAGGTGGCCGCCTCTCATGGAAGCTTGCTCCTGGCAGGGAGCCGCTGCTGGTTGCATCTCTGGAGCTTGTACCCGGGCAGCTTGGTGTCGGCTCCCATGTTCCACTGGCATGGTGTTCTGAGGGGGAAGGCTGGAGCCCTGCCTAGTGCTGCTATCCTGAGAGATGGCAGCACCAGGCAGCTGGATTCCAACCGTTGCCATTCCACTGAGCTCTGTATCTGTATCCCCACTGATCAGCTGGATGGCTAGTCCAATGGCAACTGTCAGATCCTGAAAGCCCCGAGAGACAGCAGCATGCATTGCAGCCATCAATTCCAGAGTTGCAGTCTGAGCTTCTGTGCAAGCGGAGGCACAATCTGCTCTTGGCTGCTTTTTAGATGGGAGTCTACTGCAGATTCCAATGAAGCTGCCACATGGTCCTTCAACAAAGAAAAAGCTTAGAACATAAGAACATAAGAAATAGGAGCAGGAGTAGGCCATTCGGCCCCTCGAACCTGCTCCACCATTCAATAAGATCATGGCTGATCTGATCTTGGCCTCAACTCCACTTTCCTGCCTGCTCCCCATAACCCGCTTCCCTGATGTTGCCACAATTTAGAGCAACGATCTGCAGTTCTGGGTGTGTAAGAGTTGGCACTCAGTTCCAGTGCCCCGTCCCCCCAGGGGGCACAGGTTAAATGTGTTACCATGGACACCCAGCAATCCGTGTCTCCTGAGCTCAATTTTCTTGAGGAGCGCCTGCAGATCAGAGTCTAAAATTATGTTATTTTTTTTCTCTGCCTGTGTGCCAGGCCCTCTGTCTTGTTTGGCTGTTTGTGCCATTCTTGTTCGCCTGTGGTAAACATTCTTGTAACGTATTAAAGGTTAAAGAGACATGCAGATAGTTAGCACCATAACTACTAGGTTATCGTACCTGTAGATGTTCTGACAATCCTCTGTGTAAACAAAATTCTCCTAATCTCTCCCTTTATTATTTTGGTAATGATCTTAATTTTATGCCCCCTGGCTATTTACTCACTAACTAAGGGAAATAGTTATTCCCAATATAGCTTATCAAAATGCTTCATAATTTTGAACATCTCTATTGGATCTCCTGTTTACATCTTTGTTCTTGTGAAGAGACTAGCTTTCTCTCGCCTCTCCTCAAAACTAAAGCCTCTCATCCTCACGATCATTTAAGATAATTTCTTCTGTACGCTCTCCATGGCCTTGACATCTTTCCTAAGGTGTCCAAAGCAGGACACAATATCATAACTGCGGACTAACCAATGATTTGTACAGCTTCAACATTACCTACTCAGAAAAAATGTCCTTTTTTAGTAGAATCTATAAAACTTGCAATTAATACATAATTTAATTGTCCAACCAAGGCAAGTCTAATAAGGATATAAAAAATCTAATTAGGATGCATGTCATAACAACAGTGCCAGCTGCTGTAGCTCATTAAAATAAGGCTTAAACCAGTTATTTTCTACAATGTGACACGAGCCACTGCCAGGGCAGGGAATGGCTGTCATAAATAAATGGCATGTACAATTCAGGGAAAGTAACAAACTTGTAAAAATGTAATTATTTTCTCAAGAACAAGACCAATAGGAATCAGCTTCACTTGAGCAGCACTTCATTTTTGCAACACAATTTCTGGGGAAGAGTTTTAAATACGGTACAGTGTTTTTGCATTCCTTTCTTCCTTTCCTCCTTTTTTTCGTGAAGGCCTTTCTCTTTGCTTTGTTGATATTGTTGGTCATCCTGTCATTCTCTGGTAGTTCACCCAACTGACCATTCTTCATGTCTGAGCCAAAATAG
Source organism: Somniosus microcephalus (assembly GCF_052327205.1). Lineage (NCBI taxonomy): Eukaryota > Metazoa > Chordata > Chondrichthyes > Squaliformes > Somniosidae > Somniosus > Somniosus microcephalus. Next base: position 106,235,460 of record NC_140995.1, on the reverse strand, counting down.
CAAACTATTCAAGTACAGAGCATCAAAGCTGAGCCTGATCCTGGCTTCACCAAATAGCTACATATATGCGCTACATATATGCACTTCTATCAGGAGCCACAGGATAGTGATCAAAAGGAAGAGCCCAAGAAAATTGTCTCCACCCTAACCAAGGGCACTGAGGCCATTTGTAGTGCTCCTACACCTCATTTGTACGGGCTAGGTGGGTGCAGGCATCTCTTCAGATGCATCACCGGCGCCTTCTGCCAGAACTTCCAGCACCTGCCTGCCCACTGTTAGGCATGGGGGTTGCCCAGGCTCCTCCTCCGAACTCTGCCAATGTTCCTATCAGTCCCCTGTACAGATCTGGCTAAAATAAAATCTGATTCTTCAAGGGTACAGCTACTTGCCTGGCCTGGATCCCACCAGTGGGGTCTGCATTCGTTCCTTTGTACTAGCCGCCACACAAACATGGGATACCAAATGAGCCTCAGGTGTGGGCATAGAGAGTACCAGCACATAGCTCCATCTCCTACCCAGCATTTGCCTCTTACAAGTCAGTGAGGTAACTACGAAGAACAGCGGGGAACCAGTGCAACTGGGTCTCTGCCATTTTGCTGGGGGTTCTGCCAGACTCTCACTTGATTTAAGATGGGACACTTATAGAATCCACTTAGAATTTCAGGGCCAATAGCTCTGTGCTTTCATGTCTGCCCTTTCTATACCAGTAAAATAATATTCACCAGTTACATCACCTCCAATTCATTGGCTTAAAAGACACAGAAGAGAACAAAAAAACAAAGCAATGCCTTTGGTAAGGCGCTGTTTGCCAAACAACATGTCTGGGAGTTTCACGACCCAGTTACACTGCAATGTTTGCATAGTTTTTGTATTGCATCTGCAGTATAAGCAGGAGTAAATCTGATGGTGTATTGAATTCAGACAGTCGGGCTGGATTTTGATACTGGAGGCGTGTAGGAGGCGGGACTACAACTTTTGGGGTTGTAGTCCCACCTCCATCGAGTTGTGGCCAACCCACACGATTTTCACTTGATTGACCTTGTTGAGCCCGCCCAGTGGGCTCAGCAGGCCAATTAAGGTCCACCCGGCAACAGGTGACGTCACAGATTGAAATTTCATCTGTCAAGAGCTTTTGACAGATGAAATATCAGCGTTTAATCTGTACACTAAGTTAATTCCTTCCTCTCAAGCTGATTTAGAGATCTCTCCAGAACAGAAAGCTGAATGCTGCAACTTTTGACAGCTCGCGGCCATTCTGCTTTCTGTGCCGGTGAGATGAGGGACTCCCGAGACCTGAAGGAAGGAAGGCTGTAAAGGTAAGTAAAGGTAAGTAAAACTTATTTAAACACTTTACACACACCAAACACACTTACCTCTGCACTCATGCACACATCATTCACCTGAACACCGGACATCTCGAACCCGCCAAACCCTTCAGCCCGACAGTCCGCCTCGCTAACTTGGCGTGGTTTGGAGCCGTCGGGAATCCCACACTTCAGGGATAAAAATAGGGATTAGGCTAAAAACTGCCTGTTAACTACCTGTTAACAGGCAGTTAATTGGCACTAATCCCCTTCCCGTCTCAGGGAGGCGGGTCCCAGCACAGGTCGGGTATCCGCCTCCTTTGAAACTAGCATGGAGGCGGGTTGGGGGCGGGATGGGTTCGTGCCCCCCAATTTCGAGATTTTAACCCCCCACACGCCTCCAATCCCGCCTCAACGGCCCAATGAAAATCGAGCCCGTAGTGTAAGACTATCTGAGGAACTTCAGTTTTGCACGAACTATAGGATGCACAGTAAAAAGTGCAAAGCAAAGATTAAAAGTTTGCCAAACTTTTAATCTACACTACATTTTAAAATGTATCAATGCAAAAAAGCTAATTTTGCAGTTGTCTCTTATTTAGTAATTCCTTTTTATTTGTTCTCAAGATGGGTGCAACACTGAAGAGCCAACTTTATTCTCCATCCCTAATTGTCCTGAGAAGGTGGTGGGCCTTTCATAGAAAAAAATAGGAGCAGGAGTAGGCCATTCGGCCCTTCGAGCCTGCTCCACCATTCAATATGATCATGGCTGATTCTCTCTCAATACCATATTCCCGCTCTCTCCCCATACCCCTTGATGCCTTTTGCATCTAGAAATCTATATTTCTCCTTCTTAAATATATTAAGTCACTTGGCCTCTGCAGCCTCCTGTGGTAGAGAATTCCATAGGTTCACCACCCTCTGAGTGAAGAAATTTCTCCTCATCTCAGTCCTAAATGTCCTACCCCGTATCCTGAGACTGTGACCCCTCGTTCTAGAGCCCCCAGCCTGGGGAAACATCCTCCCTGCATCCAGTCTGTCTAGCCCTGTCAGAATTTTATACGTTTCAATGAGATCTCCTCTCATTCTTCTAAACTCTAGTGAATACAGGACTAGTCGACCCAATCTCTCCTCATACGACAGTCCTGCCATCCCAGGAGTCTGGTGAACCTTCGCTGCACTCCCTCTGTGGCAAGTATATCCTTTCTTAGGTAAGGAGACCAAAACTGCACACAGTACTCCAGGTGTGGTCTCACCAAGGCCCTGGATAACTGTAGTAAGGCATCCTTGCTCCTGTACTCAAATCCTCTTGCAATGAAGGCCAACATACCATTTGCCTTCTAACTGTTTGCTGCACCTGCATGTTTGCTTTCAGTGACTGGTGTACAAGGACACCCAGGTCCCTTTGTACATCAACATTTCCCAATCTATCACCATTTCAATAATACTCTGCCTTTCTATTTTTCCTACCGAAGTGGATAACTTCACATTTATCCATGTTATACTGCATCTGCCATGTATTTGCCCACTCACTCAACTTGTCTAAATTGCCTTGAAGCCTCTTTGCATCCTCCTCACAACTCACAATCCCACCTAGTTTTGTGTCGTCAGCAAACTTGGAAATATTACATTTGGTTCCCTCATCCAAATCATTGATATATATTGTGAATAGCTGGGGCCCAAGCACTGATCCCTGCGGTACCCCACTAGTCACCGCCTGCCACCCCGTAAAAGACCCATTTATTCCTACTCTCTGTTTCCTGTCTGTTAACCAATTTTCAATCCATGATTCTCTGTAGAAATTGTTTTTGCAACTACAGTAATTGGCTTGCTCGTCCAGAGGGCATTAAGAGTGAACCATGTAGTGTGGGACTAGTAGTGTCAGGTTTCCTTCCCTGCAGGATATTAGTAAATCAGCTGGGTTTTTATGACTACCGAGTTGCTTTCATGGTCACTTGTTATGGTAGTATTAGAGCTCCCAGCTTCTGTGCTGATAGTCTGGTACCATACCCATTTCACTATAGGCGACTACGTTATGGCTGGTACGTTTTTTAAAACAATACTTGCAGTGTTGGTTTGAAAAGGGGCCTTAACAGGACCTTAACATGAGCTTTAGAAATGAGACAAGCTGGATCTTATGCACTGGTGATTTGTAAATGAAAAAGAATTGTACAATAGTGGTACTAATGAACTTTCAAATACCTTCAAACAACTGAAGGCCCTGCCTTCTCAGTACTTTGGTTAACATTTCAATTGGATTAAACGGTTTTATAATAATGCCACTGCTTTTTATACAATTTTATAAAATTTTATTTTAAGCTTCACTTTGATAATGGTGCGTACGCGCCCGTCAGGGCCTCGCAAGTTCCGGGTTTAGGCATGCGAAGCGCATGCGCTAAAACCCGGGACTTTCTTGACAATTCATCCGCACCCCCAAGAAAAGGGCATCCGCGGGCGGAGAGTTGCGCTATTTGCCCAACTTCATCCCAGCGAATGCCCTTGAAATTCTTATGCCTGGTAAAAGCAGGTGCAAGGCCTGCCTGTACCAGCGTAAGAGTTTAAAAAATAAAAATAAATTTTTATCAATCATTTATACATTAAAAAACCTGTACAATAAGGTAGTTATTTTTAGCCCTTTTAAAACATTTACATTTATTTTTCAAAAAATACATTTTGGTTTTAAATATTTAATTAAATAGCATTTTAATTAATTTTAAATATGACGGGGGACATTTTCCCAGCCCTGGGGAGGCGGGACTGCCGGGAAAATGGCAGAAACTGGGAGTGGGTACCGACCCTGCTCCCAACCCGCCTCTGTGCCATCTTCCCGGGAGGCGGGTCCCCGAGTCGCACAGGGACCCGTCTCCTCGAGGCAGGAAGGCGATTACAGCCAATTAGCTGCCTGTCAGGACTTCACTCCACCTTTTCTTTTCCACAAGTGTCACCGGATTCTGGCATTTATAATAACTTTACTGAGGTGCTTCATTGCTAAATAACTAAAACATCACCGATTAAACATGTGTAAGTCATGAATGAAAACTCTATTCTTAAATTCCTACAGTAGAAATAGAAATCCTGGTTTTAGCCCTGCCTGCAAGGCAGGAAAAGTGCGTGCGGGGAGTTAATATGGCGGGCGGGCGCTACCCGCTATGTCCCTGAAGCATTTGCACCCCCCGCCATTTTTTCTATCTCCCAGGCTTTTGAGAGTGTCGAAGCTGCCTGCTGCAGGCAAGGAAGGGCCACATACATATTTAAATGTCATGGTCTGATGATGTAATTTGGACCACACTGCCAATTTAGCTCTGAGATGTGTGAATCGTCCACAGGATCGAGGCCAGAGAGGTCCAGGTAAGTTCCTCCTTTTACATTTTTTATTAAGGTTCCTTGTGCACTTGCACCCCAGGTTAAAATTGGGGCTATATATACTTAGTTGCTCATGAGCCTTCTGTTCAGGCTCACTTGTGAAGATAGTTTTCATGTCTCAGGGATGTACATGACATATTCTTTATCTACCCAGTGCAATAAATGTAAATGTCAACATTTACTCACATCAAAAATCCTATCAATTGTTCTAAAACAATTGCTACTGTGTGGTGGAGAAATCTAGATTGTAAATCCTTTTTTGTCATTTCTGTTTCCTGCAATCTGGTAGGATGACATCACTGTAACCAGCTTGTGCTCTGTAGCTGTGCTTTACATAAGATTTCCGTTTAGAAGTAACAGTTATTAAGTAACAATTATTCTGTGAAAAGTTCTTTTTCAACTACACAACAAAAGATTTTCACAGCCAATTAAGTACTTTTGAAGTGTAGTCACTGTTGTAATTGGGTATAAAGCAAAGCTTGAGTGAAATGCGTAGAGGAAATTTGAGCGCACAGAATGCAGCCTATCTGATTTTCCATTGATTATGTTAAATCTGTCTGTAAACTTTCAGAATACAAATTACAATAGGTGATTTGGATGATAAAGTGGATTGCACACTTTTCACCTCTGGGTCCAGGGTTTGAATTCCAGACTGATGGCATAAAGGTTTCCTCTGTGTGTTAGTCAAATGGATCATATACAAGTTGGCCACTCTGAATCGATGCTCCTAGTGGGCATGGTGCCACACCACAATACTACCCTTAATTCAACACTCTTCCGGAGTCTCATTCCGAGAGGTCATAGGATGGATGATGTGTGAAATGGAACACCACATTGCTGTAGCTGTGGTATTCTTCTGAGGTTGGAGCTGAGGCACATTATTGAGCACAGTACAGGAGCATCATTTTACAGTTAACTGCTATACCCGAGTGTTTGGGGCAGAATTTCCTCTTGTTCAATTTGGGCATAAAGAATCACCTGGGTGCATAAGTAGAAATAAGCAGAATGTCAGGTGGGCTCCATCACATGCGTGCGATTCACCGGCCCGATTTTCCTCCATGGCCTGCAGCCAGTCAATCCCAAGCACAAGAGGAAAATCTGCTCACCTCTGACCCTACCTCACATTCACTGCTGCCAGAACCCTTATACACTCCTTCCTCACCTCTCGGCTTATACGGTGGAATTTTCCACTTGGACGGGATCATGGCGTATCTGTGGTGGGGTGAGACTTCTAACCGCTTGTTTGACCCACCGCTAACCTGGCACATTTTATGAGGTCAGTCTCATTATAATAATTTGGATGGGCTCCCAATGGGATTCCCACCCGTGTGGGAGAGTCTGCCTCGGAAGAGGTGTGGGGGCTTGAAAAATCTCTGCTGCAGGCCTCAGGCACCTGCATCTGCAAAGTGTGGCTGGCTTCTATGGGGCAGCAGAGGACTTCTTTTTGTACATACTGGGGCTCTATGATCAATTAAACTCCCTTGCAGGGAGGGAAAAGATTTAAATTCCCAGCTGCCCTTCAAGGAATCACTGGGTGCCAGAAATGCACTGGTATTCCCAGTGACCCCTGCAGTCAAGGACAGGAAATACTTTTTCATTAATTTGTGTAATATGAAATCTGTTAGAGATTTTTGAGGTTGTAATTAGCAGAATAGATATGGGGGAACCGGTGGATGTGGTGTATTTGGATTTTCAGAAGGCATTCGATAAGGTGCCACACAAGAGGTTATTAAGCAAAATTAGGGCTCACGGGATCGGGGGTAATATAACAGCATGGATTGAGGATTGGTTAACGGACAGAAAACAGAGAGTAGGAATAAACGGGTCATTTTCGGGTTGGCAGGCCGTAACTAGTGGGGTCCACAAGGATCAGTGCTTGAGCCCCAGCCCAATCTATATCAATGATTTGGATGAAGGAACCAAATGTAATATATCCAAGTTGGCTGATGATACAAAACTGGGTGGGAATGTAAGTTGTGAGGAGGATGCAAGGAGGCTTCAAGGGGATATGGACAGACTGAGTTGGCAAAAACATGGCAAATGGAATATAATGTGGAGAAATGTGAAGTTATCCACTTTGGTAAGAAAAATAGAAAAGCAGAGTATTTTTAAAATGGTGAGAGATTGGGAAATGTTGGTGTTCAGAGGGACCTGGGTGTCCTTGTACACGAATCACTGAAAGTTAACATGCAGGTACAGCAAGCAATTAGGAAAGCAAATGGTATGTTGGCCTTTATTACAAGAGGATTTGAGTATAAGAGTAAAGACTGCTTACTGCAATTATATAGGGCCCTGGTGAGACCACACCTGGAGTATTGTGTACAGTGTTGGTCTCCTTACCTAAGGAAGGATATACTTGCCATAGAGGGAGTGCAATGAAGGTTCACCAGACTGGTTCCTGGGATGGGGGGATTGTCCTATGAGGAGAGATTGTGTAGACTAGGCCTATATTCTCTAGAGTTTAGAAGAATGAGAGGTGATCTCATTGAAACATACAAAATCCTTACAAGGTTTGACAGGGTAGATGCAGGGAGGATGTTTCCCCTGGCTGGGGAGTCTAGAACCAGGGGTCACAGTCTCAGAAGAAGGGGGCGGCCATTTAGGACTGAGATGAGGAGAAATGTCTTCACTCAGAGGGTGGTGAATCTTTGGAATTCTCTACCCCAGAGGGCTGTGAAGGCTCATTCATTGAGTATATTCAAGACAGAGATCGATAGATTGTTGAATATTAAGGGAATCAAGGGATATGGGGATAGTTCAGGAAAGTGGAGATGAGTTCGAAGATCAGCCATGATCTTATTGAATGGCGGAGCAGGCTCGAAGGGCCAAATGGCCTACTCCTGCTCCTATTTCTTATGTTCTTATGAATATGTCTGCCTAAAGTGTATTCAAAATCCAACATCATCTTTGGTGGAAAATCTGAGAATTGGCGGCAGGCCATGGGAAGTGGCGGAACAGTTTCCCACCTGATTTTACCAGCCCCACCAAGCTTGTAAGGAACCTGAATTAACCGGAGCAGATAATGTGTTATTTTTTCCATAACTGTCCTTGCTGAGTTCATGACCTCCACCCTCCATAAAACTTAAAATCAACCAAAACTCCACTTGCATCCTGTCCTACACTAAGCCCTATTCACCCATTATCCCCTGTCCGTGTTGACCTATACCAGCTCCATATCCCCATGCATCAAATTCAAAATTCTCATTCTCATCTTCAAATCTCTTCACGGCTTCACTCCACCCTAGCTCTGCAACCCTTTTCAGCATTAGGCCTCTTTACATCCCTATTGGTCTTTTGACTCTGGACTCCTTTCTATCATCCCTTCCCCCTGCTCCACCATTGGTGGCAGAGCTTTCAGCCACCTAAGCCTTACTCTTTGGAACTCCTGTCCTAAGCCCCTTCACCTCTCTATCTTTCTCCCAGCCTGCAAAATTCTTCCCAAATCCCATTTCTTCAACCAGGCTTTCAGTCACCTACCCGAACACACCCATGATGGCTCGTCATTCGTTCCTTTACTCCTCCGTGGAGCAGCTTAGTTGGGACGGTTTTCTATGTTAAAGGTGGTACGTAAATAGAAGTTATCATTAATGGTGACAATATTGTGAGCCCGAAAAGGAGTGTTCCATTTCATAGCACTAATATCCCTCTCCTTGATGAGCACAAAATTTACAAAAAGATATTAGGGATATTTTCCACCCCATTGTCTAGGCAAGTGGTTTCTTGTATTATCATAATAAAATGAAAACACTACTAATGATTTAAAATCAGTACATTAATTAAAGACTCTCGGGCAGATTTTCCTTTTTTGTACATGGGTGTAAGTAACCACCTGGGTGGAGCACATAGAGGAAAGACGGATGGGGAGGATCAGATGGCTGTAATATAGTCCGCCCAATTTTCTGTTCATTAATTTAAATGGAAGGATAATCAGGCAGGCTTCATTATGGATATGCAAACCTCCCTGTATGATTTTCCTCTATGGATTCCACCCAAATGATTATTTATGTCTAAAAGAGAAAAACCTGTCCCTAAGTATCCATGGTGATCTCATCACTAGAGAATAATACAGGTAGACTACCCTTTATCCGGACTTCCGAAAACCGAAACCCTCTAAAAACCGAAGGTTTTTTCGTTCAGCGTAAGTCGTGCGTACGAACGAAAAAACCTTCGGTTTTTAGAGGGTTCCGGTTTCGGAAGTTCGGTTAAAGGGTAAGTCGTGCGCACGACCCCCCCGCGGACCCCGCCGGCCCCGACAACCGCCGACCCCGCCAGCCCCGACAACCGCCGACCCCCCCGCGGACCCAGCCGACCCCCCCCGCGGACCCCGCCGGCTCCGACAACCGCCGACCCCGCCGGCCCCGACAACCGCGGACCCCGCCGGCCCCGACAACCGCCGACCCCGACAACCGCCGACCCCCGCCGACCCCGACTGACTTACGCTGAGCGTCAGCGTAAGTCGTGCGCGCGACCCCCGCCGACCCACCTTCCGAAATCCGAAATTCTCCTTTATCCGAAACTCGGCTGGTCCCGAGGTTTTCGGATAAAGGATAGTCTACCTGTAATGGTTTCAGTGTTTAACAGACCATGACATTTTAAACAGTTGAAAGAAAACTAGGTTTTCTAAAGGGAGATTTTACACTAATGGTGCAATTGAGGCTAGGCTTCTGTATCACATTGCTGGGCAAAACTTCAGTGTACCAACTGCCCAAATTTTCTACAGTTTGCTCACTGGAATAATTATTCACAAATGCTTGTGGTGCTTTTGGCCTTGTGCAGGGATCAAACCTAAATCTAACCGGTAGTTTCAAATTAAAGGCACGTATGCATAAATAGGAAAGAGGCTGCAAATGTGGACAAATGTTGTTTCAAACTTTACGAAGCTTTAAAATGAATTGTATATATTCATCAGTCTTGGCGAAGGCTGGGGGCAGGGGAGAAATGGCAGGCATAGATGAATTAAAAGGAAACCCAATGTGGAGGGACAAAAAAGATTCTGTGGCCAAGCGATGGAGTGTTATATTTGACCCTATATTTGTGGTAGCTAAATGGGCATGCAGCTACATGGGGTGGATGTGAGGGCAGTTGTCCTATTAGGCACTTCAGGGCACCCTAGCCAGAAGACAGCAGTGCATTATTCTTGTGAGAAAGTGTAACCAGGCTCACGCTACATGATCTGGGTACACTTGAAAGAATCAGGCAAGGAAAGACTACCTAACAGTATATTTTGTAGATGACCCAAGATTGCAAGCTACAAAGAGTTGCCTGTAAACCTATTCCACATTTACTGACCACCCTTGTCAAGCCCTCCTACAACCTTACAGCTCTTTCACCACATCATATATACCCATAACTCAGTAACATCCCTTACTTTTCATTTATCTCCATATTCACTCAGTCTCTCACACACATACATTAGAGCACTGCAGCATAACTCACTATCATTTAAAAAAAAAATTGTTTATGGATGGTGGGCATCGCTAGCAAGGCCAGCATTTATTGCCCATCCCTAACTACCCTTGAGAAGGTGGTGGTGAGCCGCCTTCTTGAACCGCTGGAGTCTGTATGGTGAAGGTACTCCCACAGTTCTGTTAGGTAGGGAGTTCCAGGATTTTGACCCAGCGACGATGAAGGATCGGCGATATACTTCTAAGTCAGGATGGTGTGTGACTTGGAGGGGAACTTGGAGGTGCTCTTGTCCATCTAGGTGGAAGAGGTTGTGGGTTTGCGAGGTGCTGCCGAAGAAGCCTTGGCGAGTTGCTGCAGTGCATCTTGTAGATGGTACATACTGCAGCCACAGTACGCCGGTGGTGGAGGGAGTGAATGTTTAAGGTGGTGGATGGGGTGCCAATCAAGCGGGCTGCTTTGAGTGTTGTTGGAGCTGCACTCATCCAGGCAAGTGGAGGGTATTCCATCGCACTCCTTACTTGTGCCTTGTAGATGGTGGAAAGGCTTTGGGGCATCAGGAGGTGAGACACTCACCACAGAATAACTAGCCTCCGACCTGCTCTTGTTACCACAGTTTTTATGTGGCTGGTCCATGTTATGTTCATTAATAACTAGACATTCTTATTATGAACACAGCTAGCTTTTGCTAGTTACTTTATTGAGCACATGTGGACTGGTACAGTATCTGTAGAGGCTTCCATCTTGACTGTTGCCTTGTGGGTAGCCTAGTGCCTCATGGGTAATGTAGTCTTAATATATATACAGCTGGGTAGTGTAGTCTTATACATACAGCTATATACAGCTCTATGGCTCCACCTAGTGTCCACGATAGAATGATATGTTATTGATTGTTACATCCCCCTTTCTTTGAGGTTTAACAAAATCAATATCAATCAACTTTCAAGAAAACAATAAAGATAATATCAGTAACACTTTTGTTAGTGCTCTATAAACATAAACATTTTCAAAACAGTCAACACATTTTCAAAGCTTTACATTGCACTCAAAGATTAAGTCTATCAGGCTCTTTTACTTCACGTGTGGATCTTCTCAACACGTGTAAGTCTGATGTGTCTTCATGAGATTGTTCTGGCGGTGAATGACAAGATGCAGTTGCGGCATTGTCATCAATCTGCTCTTGTATAGATCGAGGTCTCCTTGCGATCTTTGCTTGGAGAGGGTTTCAGTGTTTCCTTCACTCTTCATGCCATAACTCTCAATGTAGTCAATGCACTCTCGAAAAACTGCTGGCAGCTGGATCCCATCATACAGCATAGTCCTCTCAGCAGCCTCGGCTAATGGAACACCAAAGATTGGCCTGAGGGAAGAAGGAGTATCCACCGGAACTGCTTCCTGCTCTGGTGCAGGCTTCTTCTTTTTCTTTTTCTCTTTCCACTGCTTAACAACATCTGCTGCGGTTATATCTTTGGACTTTTTCTCCTTGTGTTTTTCCTCTTTGTGCTTTTCTTCCTTTGGCTTCTCTTTGACCTTAAAGTCTTTTTCTTTCTTCTTGGAGAAACTAGGCTTTTTGAAGACATGGATACCCTTTGGCCTTTTCATCCTTGATGGGCTCTCTGCTTCATCACCTGAGTCATCTGGTCTGCTTATGGCACAGTTTATACGGTAGACTTTTTTGACCAGTTCTAAGTCCTCACAAGCTTTGTCACCTAGTATCGAATCAAGTCTTTCAGCCACAACAGAAAACATGAGATGCACTTTGTCTTTGACTGTCACTTTAAGTCTGCATACACCTAAGCTATCTATTTTCTGTCCATTATAGTCCTTCAGTAGTACTGACTTTTTCTGTATTTTGGGCTTTTCTTTCATATTTTTTATGTCACTCATACTGATTAAGTTTGCTTTTGCCCCAGTGTCCAGTTTCAATGTAACTAATGCTCCATTTATCTGCAGTGGGATCATCCATTTGTCCACTTTTACTGCATTGACTTTATGTTCAGCATTGTCCATTTCTGAGGGCTGCACATTTTCTGTATCTTTTTTGATATCGTCACATGACACCATTCCTACAAAAAATGTCTCACTTAAATCAGTGTCCTCAATCACATTAACTTGTTGCCCTTTCATTGTTTTTACTTTTGAAAAGCATTGTTTGGCAAAGTGATTCTTTCCATTACACTTTGTGCACATTTTTCCAAACGCTGGGCATTGTCTTAACCGGTGTTTGTAACCACAGCGTTTACAATTAAAAATTTCATCCTCCGATTGCTTTTCATTTCTGTTCTGCCCACGTTTCTTCCCCTTGTAGGACACAGCACCGACAGCAGCATTTTCACTCATTACAATCGCATCATTATTGATTTCACTGAAAGTCTTCGCGTGCTTTCGAGCTAGCTCGCTGGCTTGGCATATTTTCACCGCATTTTCCAAATTTAGTTCGGTTTCTCTCAACAGACGTTCCCTGACTTTTTTATCATGAATACCAAACACAATCTGGTCACGAATCATGGATGATTTCAGCTCAGAGAAATTACATGTCTGTGCTTTCAGTTTCAGATCAGTTATAAAGCTATCAAAAGTCTCATTTTGTTGCTGTGTCCGAGAACGGAAGATGTATTTTTCATACGTCTCATTCTTTTTGGGAGAGCAATGTGCATCAAATTTTTTTTTAGCACATCTTCTAATTTTTCTCTGTTCTCCGCTGGAATAAATACAAATGTATTAAATACCTCTATCGCCTGTGGGCCTGCAACCGTAAGCAGCAACGCTATCTTCCTTGCGTCTGGCTTCGTACCGAATCCGATGGCTGCAATGTAGAGTTCGAATTGCTGTTTAAAAGTCTGCCAATTGTAGTTGTTTTTTTCCGTGAGATTCAAACGCTCTGGTGGCTTCAAATTCTCCATGTCGCTTTTCACAATTTTCAGCAGATCTTCACCATCCTGGTACCATGTTATGTTCATTAATAACTAGACATTCTTATTATGAACACAGCTAGCTTTTGCTAGTTACTTTATTGAGCACATGTGGACTGGTACAGTATCTGTAGAGGCTTCCATCTTGACTGTTGCCTTGTGGGTAGCCTAGTGCCTCGTGGGTAATGTAGTCTTAATATATATACAGCTGGGTAGTGTAGTCTTATACATACAGCTATATACAGCTCTATGGCTCCACCTAGTGTCCACTATAGAATGACATGTTATTGATCGTTACAGTCCAGTTAAGTTTCTGGTCAATGGTGACCCCCAGGATGTTGATGGTAGGGGATTCGGCGATGGTAATGTCATTGAATGTCAAGGGAGGTGGTTAGACTCTCGCTTGTTGGAGATAGTCATTGCCTGGCACTTCTGTGGCGCGAATGTTACCTGCCACTTATCAGCCCAAGCCTGAACGTCGTCCAGGTCTTGTTACATGCGGGCATGGACTGCTTCATTATCTGAGGAGTTGTGAATGGCGCTGAACACTGTGCAGTCATCAGCGAACATCCCCATTTCAGACCTTATGTTGTAGGGAAGGTCATTGATGAAGCAGCTAAGAAGATGGTTGGGCCTAGGACACTGCCCCGAGGAACTCCTGCAGCTGTGATGATTGACCTTCAACTACCACAATGATCTTCCTTTGTGCTAGGTATGACTCCAGCCAGTGGAGCGTTTTCCCCCAATTCCCATTGACTTCAGTTTTACTAGGGCTCCTTGATGCCACACTCAATCAAATGCTGCCTTGATGTCAAGGGCAGTCACCTTCGCCTCACCTCTGGAATTCAGCTCCTTTGTCCATGTTTGGACCAAGGCTGTAATGAGGTCAGGAGCTGAGTGGACTTGGCGGAACCCAAACTGGGCATCAATGATCAGGTTATTGGTGAGTAAGTGTCGCTTGATAGCACTGTCGATGACACATTCCATCACTTTGCTGATGATTGAGAGTAGACTGATGGGGCGGTAATTGGCCGGGTTGGATTTGCCCTGCTTTTTGTGGACAGGACATACCTGGGCAGTTTTCCACATTGTCGGATAGATGCCAGTGTTGTAGCTGTACTGGAACAACTTGGCTAGAGGCGCGGCTATTTCTGGAGCACAAGTCTTCAGCACGATAGCCGGGATCCATAGCCTTTGCTGTATCCAGTGCACTCAGCCATTTCTTGATATCACGTGGAGTGAATCGAATTGGCTGAAGACTGGCTTCTGTGATGGTGGGGACCTCAGGAGGGGGCTGATATGGATCATCCACTCGGCACTTCTGGCTGAAGATGGTTGCAAACGCTTCAGCCTTGTCTTTTGCACTCACGTGCTGGGCTCCACCATCATTGAGGATGGAGATATTCATGGAGCCTCCTCCTCCCGTTAGTTGCTTAATGATCCATCACCTCCAGAGCTTTGATCTGATCCGTTGATTGTGGGATCGCTTAGCCCTGTCTATAGCATGCTGCTTCTGCTTTTTAGCATGCATGTAGTCCTGTGTTTCAGCTTCCCCAGGTTGGCACCTCATTTTCAGGTACACCTGGCATGCTCTTCTACATTCCTTATTGAACCAGGGTTGGTCCCCTGGCTTGATGGTAATGGCAGAGTGAGGGATATGCCGGGCCATGAGGTTACAGATTGTGGTGGAATACAATTCTGCTGCTGCCCCACAGTGCCTCATGGATGCCCAGTTTTGAGCTGCTAAATCTGTTCTGAATCTATCCCATTTAGCACGGTGATAGTGCCACACAACACGATGGAGGGTGTCCTCAGTGTGAGGACATCTGCGACAGGTAGATTGGTGAGGACGAGGTCAAGAAGTTTTTTATCCCTCATGGTTCTCTCACCATCTGTCGCTGACCCAGACTGGCAGTTATGTCCTTCAGGACTCGGCCAGCTCGGTCAGTAGTGGTGCTGCCAAGCCACTCTTGGTGATGGACATTGAAGTCCCCTACCCAGAGTACATTCTGCGCCCTTGCTACTTTCAGTGCTTCTTCCAACTGGTGTTTAACATGGAGGAGTACTGATTCATCAGCTGAGGGAGGGTTGTAGGTGGTAATCAGCAATATGTTTCCTTGCCCGTGCTTGACCTGAAGCCATGAGACTTCATGGGGTCCGGGTCTATGTTGAGGACTCCCAGGGCCACTCCTTCCCGACTGTATACCACTGACGGTGGGACAGGACATACCCAGGGATGGTGATGGAGGACTTTGGGACATTGGCTGAAAGGTATGATTCTGTGAGTATGACTATGTCAGGCTGTTGCTTGACTAGTCTGTGGGACAGCTCTCCCAATTTTGGCACAAGTCCCCCGATGCTGGTGAGGAGGACTTTGCAGGGTCAACTGGACTGGGTGTGCCGTTGCCATGTCCGTAGCCAGTGCCGAGGTCAATGCCGGATGGTTCGTCCGGTTTCATTCTTATTATTGTGTTTCATAGCGGTTTGTTACAACTGAGTGGCTTGCTAGGCCATTTCAGAGGGCAGCTAAGAGTTAAGAACCACTCTGGAGTCATATATAGGCCAGACCAGGTAAGGATGACAGATTTCCTTCCCTAAAGGACATTAGTGAACCAGATGGGTTTTTACGACAATCCGATAGTTTCATGGTTACCGTTACCATTACCAATATTGGCTTTTTATTCCAGATTTATTTAATTAACTGAATTTAAATTCCCCAGCTGCCGTAGTTGGATTTGAACTCACATCTCCGGATCATTAGTCGGGGCCTCTGGATTACTAGCCCAGTAACATTACCACTACGCTACCATTCCCGCTATGTAAGCTCTGTTTGAAGCCAGCATTTTCAAGTTTGTTGTTCTTCTGATCCTATGGGTGCCCAAGAGGAAGAGATACCTCTGGCCAATATCTCTGGACTGAGCATCTTACAAAACCTGCTACACTCACTGCTACAGTGGCAGGCAACAGCACAAATGCATCCACTCCAGGGGTTCCAGTTCGTGAGTTGGTGAATCATTGAGCACAAGTGAAGAGGAGCAAGTCCAGGTGGAATGGGAGGAGTCATGACCTGCTGGCTAGAGGCCAGCTCAAGTGTTCCCTCAGTTGCTGAGTCCAGGACCTCACAGGGCCTGCCTACGAATGCAGTTTGATGGTTCACCACCAGAATGTCATGAAGTGATTTGAAATTCTGTCAATCAGCCTGTTAAACATGGTGATGTCTATAGAGGAGTCCACAAACTACATATGTGCAATGTAGCATGACTGTCTGACCAAGTTGCTGCCCCCATGGAGTGAGATCACACCTCTGCAGCAGAGTCTTCTTGACTGAGGTTTTAAGCTCAGCCATAGGGATCTGGAATTCCACAGTGCTTCCCCCAATCTCCCACCCTAACTTTAGCAGGAGACCAGCGGAGCCCTGGAGAAAAGACATAAATGTCCAGCTTCCGTAATGAATGCTCTGGCTGGTACTCTTCAGATATCAGGCTCCAACCTACCCGTCTTTCTTGTTGGGATTCACCATATTGAGGTATGATACAGTCACAGTGCAGCCATAGCAGAGGGCTCCAACTACCTCATTGCAGCTTCTGACAAATTTTGGAGAGGTGTTCTTATACAAGCATTAGGCCCCTCATTAGCATATGCAAGGGTCCTAATACATGTTTGAGGTGGCTGGCAGGAATATAATGCCAATATGGCATTAGACGTATTTCAGGTGCCCTTAGGAGCAGGACATGGCCCTGCAGAACTGAACTTTTTTGCCTCCGTTTCACACCTGAGGAACAGATAAAACAAGGTCTAATTATATCCCCAAATACTGCAGACATTGAACACTATAGAACAGTCAGATAATACGATAGTATCTATTGCACTCCATGGGTGACCCTGAAAATATTGTAACCTCAGGATCAGCTTCAGAAAAGCTTTACAACTGTCTTCACAGTGAGGTAATTCCTAAAGGGTTGGAGACGTGGGACCAGTTGCTTGATCTTATTAATAATAATATATGTCCCTGAAGTATAAACAAATTGCTTTTACAAAATACAAATGACTGTAAGACTAAAAAGGAAATGAAATAGAAATTACACTTTATAGTGTCAAATTCTTGTTTGTTTTTCTCTTATGATTTCAAAACCCAAAATGAATTTTTTGAATTAAACTGCTAGAGTAATTGCTCTGAGAAGACAGAAGGCAAGCACAGCAGTCAACCAGACAGCACTCTATGGAATGCAAACCTCCCACTCACACATCATTTCTTTAGAAATGAAAATACAACTCCCAGAGAGCGCATACATAGCAATCGCTTAACATATGATAATTTCCTTCCTGTGTCAATAATGTACTGTTGGTGTTGGAGTTGGAGTTGAAGTTGGAGTTTGAAATATAGAATTCAATGAGTGATAAAATTGACTGGGGAACTGCAGAAAAAGAGATACTCACTGCAGTATCTACTGTTCCACACAGATAAAGATGAACTTTGTGTACATCCTCTCACAAGGAACAAATCCCTCCTCTATCATTCTCCAGTGAACTGTTGCGAGCTCTTTGGGGACCTTTAGTTTTCTAATGAAACACAGCAGACAGATCCTCCAAATTTATGTATGATACGCAGTAAGGATTAACACGGTAGGAATATCTTTCTATCCTTCAGTTTGGGTATGAAGTTTGGGTCGGTAAAACATATAGGCCTAGAAATTGAGTTTGCGCTGCGCCAGGGCTTTAGCGCCGGAAGTTAGCGCCGGCGCTAAGTCCCTTTGCGCGCGCCAAAAATTCAGTAGCGCCGCGCCCAAACGGCTGCCGGCGCTACTGAAGGGTTTTAGCGCCTGAAAACTGGTGCAACGCGCCGCATTGCGGCGCTATTCCGGCGCTGCGGCGCCCGCTGCGGTGCGGCAGGCTCGGGAAGTGCAGGCCTCCTCCTTCCGTTAAGGAGGAGCTGCCTGCACCCGGCCGCAGCCCGCGCAAATCTCTTCAAAAATGAGCCCGGCACCTCGGACAAGTGCCGGGCTTGCATCTGTTCCGGGGGGGGGGGCGGGGAGAAGTCCGGGGAGGGAGCTGCGGGCAGGCGGCCGGCGGGAAAGCGGCCGGCCGCCGCGCCTCCTTAAAGCGCCGGCGCAGACTCCGGCAACACTCGTTTGCCGGAGTCTTAGTTGCGGCTGCCACTGGCGAGGCGGCCGCAACTGAATTTCGGCTTGGGGCCGGGTTACCACGGCAACCGGGACGCTGCGCACACCGATGATGTCATCGGTGCCGGCGCAGCGCTACCGGCTACTTCAGATGGTATTATGGGTCAACATATAAGTCAGACTAGGCAGGGATGGTAGGCCGGTTTCCTGCCTGAAGGACATTAGTGAACCAGTTGAGTTTTTGCAACAATCTGGCAGTTTTCATTGTCATTTTTTCTTACGTCAGCCCAAATGATCAGATTTATTAGGGCTGTTTGTCCTCCTCTTTGCTCCCAAATAGCACCTGATAAATAGGTGCATTGTAGAGGAAAAATGGGTGCTAATCCTTTGCTCTCATTCTGCTCCTGATTGCACTACACCCAGACTTCCTCTCTGGCTTTTCTGGTGTCTGTACCTGACTGTGCCTGGAGAGGGTGCAGCAATGTAAATTATATGCAAACGATTGTCAGAGGACTTTGCACACAGATTTCCTGTAACAGAACATAAGAACATAAGAAATAGGAGCAGGAGTAGGCCATTTGGCCCCTCATGCCATTCAATAAGATGATCTGATCTTGGCCTCAACTCCACTTTCCTGCCCGCTCCCCATAATCCTTGACTCCCCTGTAGCTCAAATATCTATCTATCGCCGCCTTGAATATATTCAATGACTCCGCCTCCACAGCTCTCTGGGGTAGAGAATTCCAAAGATTCATAACCCTCTGAGAAGAAATTCCTCCTCATCTTCGTTTTAAATGGGCGACCACTTATCCTGAAACTATGCCCCCTAGTTCTAGATTCTCCCATGAGGGGAAACATCCTCCCTGCATCTACCCTGTCAAGCCCCCTCATAATCTTATATGTTTCAATAAGATCACCTCTCATTCTTCTAAACTCCAATGAGTATAGGCCCAACCTGCTCAACCTTGCTTCATAAGACAACCCCTTCATCTTAGAAATCAACCTAGTGAACCTTCTCTGAACTGCCTCCAATGCAAGTATATCCCTCCTTAAATAAGGAGACCAAAACTGTAAGCAGTACTCCAGATGTAATCTCACCAGCGCCCTGTACAGTTGTAGCAAGACTTCCCTACTTTTATACTCCATCCCCCTCGCAATAAGGACCAACATTCCATTTGCCTTCCTAATTACGTGCTGTACCTGCATGCTAACTTTTTGTGTTTCATGTACAAGGATCTCCAGATCCCTCTGTACTGCAGCATTTTGTAGTCTCTCGCCATTTAAATAATATTTTGCTTTTTTATTCTTCCTACCAAAGTGGATAACCTCACATTTTCCCACATTACACTCCATCTGCCAAATTTTTGCCCACTCACTATATCCCTTTGCAGACTCTTTGGCCGGAATTTTGCCGGCTCTCAGAGGGAAGGTTTGGAGGCGGGTCCGATGTCAAAATAGCAAAGATTGTCAACCCACCTCCTCGTCAGAACTGACCCGACAC
This sequence comes from Somniosus microcephalus, assembly GCF_052327205.1. NCBI lineage: Eukaryota > Metazoa > Chordata > Chondrichthyes > Squaliformes > Somniosidae > Somniosus > Somniosus microcephalus. The sequence continues at coordinate 106,215,860 of NC_140995.1, read as the reverse complement.
CAAGCAGCAGGGGATACAATTGAGCTAATTAAATGGCTTGTTAAGAGCCAATTTAAAGCTATTTTGAGGCTTCCTTCCAATTTTACGTTCTCCCCCACGGGTTACCCGCTGCTCGGAGAACACGCCAGCTCACCCTGGCGTGAGTTGAGTCTGCACTGATGTATCTGTTAAGCTGACAGCTGTAGAAGTGGTGTAAAGGATGCCATGTTGCAGATGGTCAGTTTCAGAGCGCAGAAACTTTTGGTAATTTCATTTGTAATACATACAGAAATTTCTTTAGCTTGCAAGTGTTTAGAGGCAACTGTATGTCCAGTGCCACCTCATTGGAACCACCTCTCTCACCATTGACAGATCACCATCTATTGCAGCAACATCGGTGCCCTTGAAAAAATCAGACCTTGGTCCCCTGAATCCTTCCACGATCAGCCCCAACACCAACATCACCAGGAACACCAACAACATCACCAACCTTCTCTGCCATCACCTGATACTGCACTGGACACAGGGTATCAGCCCCTGACAACATTGCTGCCTGGGAGGCCAGCAATGGCATCACCATGGCCAGATTTACTTCACTTGACGCTGTTAACCCTGGCTGCCACATGATGCGCCAGGTTGACACCATCCCACACCAGCACCGTGAAGCATCCCTTTAATGTCCAAGCCATTCCATGCACACTCATCACTATAGCGGAGCGGAAGTTATGTCTCAACATTCACTAGAACTCAGTAAGATACTTCTCAAGGAGCGCACAGATCTGTCCAATAAGGGGCAGTGTTGGAAAAATAGATTTCACTGTATGACAACACATTACCAGAAACTTCACATGGACATTGGCTAAACCTCTCAAGTGCCTACCCTTGTGTGTTGTTAGTTGGTATGCTTGCAGTAGGATGAGGGTGAATGTGAGGGGTGGCTAGTGAGATGGGGAAGTGATAAAGTAGATAGAGAGGGATGGCGGAGGTGCAAGCTAAGTTGGTGTGAGTAAGGCTGTGCAGGAGTAGGGTAGGGAAGGCAGAGTGATGGGGATGTGTTGAGTGGCACAGCAGGGTGAGTTTGAGTGTGGCTTTGCAGTAACATTTCGTGATCCACTGAGATCATTGAAAGGTTGGCGCCACTGCAGCCAGGGACCCCTGACGACATCCCTGCTTTTGCCCTCCTGTGCAATGTACAACCAGGTTGCATTTGTGTCCTGGGGAGGTCTCTTCCGCCCTTGGAAGGGAAGAGAAACTCCCTGCGTGCTGTGACTCCCTCACTGGAGAGCCTGGGTGCAAGCGTCCACCTTTGTGCAGTGCTTGTCAGTGTTTACAGCACCTCAATGCTGTCAAACACTGACAGAACAACTGTCAAACTCAATGTGGATGCGGTCCCTTTAAGAAAACCGGCTGATGACGCGTCACCAAATGACGTCATCAGATCCGCTTCCTGTTAATTGGCCGGGAAGCCCGCAGGGCAGGCTTAACAAGGCCAATCAAGGGAAAATCCCTTTGACAGAGCAGCTGCAGCCAGGATCATGACTGGAAGCCGGAAACCAGCTCTCCCGCCACCATCCTGACACGCTGATAAAATCGGGGCCTTTGTGTCCTCCTCACAACTTGCTTTCCCACCTATCTTTGTATCATCAGCAAATTTAACGACAGTACACTCAGTCCCTTCATCTAAGTCGTTAATATAGATTGTAAATAGTTGAGGCCCCAGCACTGATCCGTATTACAGCTTGCCAACCTGAAAATGACCCATTTATCCCGAATAGCGTTGGGGGTAATTTTAACTTTAGTAAATAGTGTAAAACGGGCAATATTGGATTGGCCGCCCATTATAAATCTTGGAATGGAATGGAAAATCGGGTATGGTGTATAATGGATGGCTAATTCAATAGCGTCCATTTTACACCATCGTCCAAAGTTCAAATTGGGTGCAGATCAAGGGCAAAGTGTCCCCTCAAAAAATCTGGCATTACTGCTTCCTGAGATGCTGTTTAAGTGCTATCTTAAGGAACAGGCTGGTATTGTCAAGAAAGTTTTTTATTTTTATTTTGTTGAATAAAAATGGTTTTGCTGCTTCAGTACTTGTTGCCGAATGCTGTTAGTCTGTTAATACTAAGTAATGGAGACCAAGTTCAGTACTGTGCCACCTTGCTCTTTTGCGATATGACTTATTTGAAGGCAGATGAAGTGAAACAACCACAAGCCTCCTTGTCAGCTGCTGAAGACATGTGACTGGCTCTTCCCTGATTCATAAACATCTGTTTCTCTACCACAGAACAAGGATTCCCTCCTCGCTACCTTAGAGGAGCTCCAACTCACCTTGAATAAAAAGCCTCAATGTCAAACTAGCACCCTCTTCCTATTCTTATGCAAGCTTCAATTAGTATTTCCAGGTCTTGAGCAGCCTAACCAGTGGTTCTTAAAGGGACGGCTAGTGACTTCTCATAAGAAGACCTCATAGCATTGAGAAATGTCATTTTTTGTGGAGTTGGAAGGAAAAGGAGTGCCCCTCCTGACTCCACAAAACAACTGTGGGCTGCACTTTCCCCCATCCTCTCGATTGCCTCCCTCCTCCCTACTCCTGGATTTATCTGTAGGCCTCAGTGCCGGTCAAAATTGATAATGCCCCAACCGGCGAGCTGTGTCGGGGGATCCAATTGGTGCCCGCAGATTACTGGAATTATGATGATGAGGCTTGAGGACCAGTTTAGTAGGGTCCTCGGCCTTCTCAATTCCGGCAACCAGTCTTTGCACACCCCTGCAATAGCGTCTGGTTTTGGCACTGTCCAATTTCTACCCCACAATCTCTGGGTTACAAAACTAGGTCTACAACCACAATACAATCATACCAGATTTTCCAGGGTCAACCCTCAGTTACTACAAGGTGAGCAACTGGCTTTGATTGGGCCTACAGGATGCTCACCAAAAGTTATGGGTATGTCTGGGAAATAGTGCACGTCTTCAGCCTTTAATGGGCTGTGCACAAGATTTAAAGTCACGTTTCTGCATGTGAGGACAAAACTTGTTTTCAGACTTTCCAAAGGCTACAATAACTTTGAAATTATTTTCCAGTGCTTGAGGGGGGAGGTTGGCTGGCAAAGACCTGCAAATGGAAAATCGAATACAAAGGCAGGAAGGCCTAATAACTTTTAACAGCTTGCTGAACACCATAGGACTCTGTAGCTTTCTTTGTATCTCTCAGAAAATACATGAAACTATGTATTGTAACAGATTTTTTATATTCTCGTTTTTAAAACGCTCTTTTGTGAGCATTCTAGGCCAGCAATAAGAGGAATTCCCTGGCCAATTTGCTGGTCTCCAATTACACATTTGTGCCAGCAGGATTGAGCCCCCGGTGGAAAGTAAGCCCTAAACTGCTGGCAGACTACATTACAGTGGGATGATAACGAAATTGGAATAAGTAATCCAATCAACATAAACATGTACCTAACTAACAAAATGTAACTATTTATCAAAAGAAGTAGTGTCGAGGGTTCTTCTACTTAATTCCAGGTCATAAGGCGCTGATAATAGCTCTTCTGTGCAAGTAGTGCTGCTGCCCTACAGGTGCTAGCTAGCTCACCAGATTATCTGAAGCAGAAGCTCGAAGCCTGCTATGTTTTGGCTGCACACAGAGCAGTAAGATGTGATGGGGAAGCACACGTGAAGCTGAGGGCTTGTGTATAACTGATGCATAAGCCTCATTAAGGGCTCAGATTTCATGCAATAATACTTTGAAGAACACATAGTGCTATAATGGGGTATTTGTGCCAGCTTTGCTCTTTTATCCTTCAGTGCTCATTTGGAATGGGGTCAAGGGAAGCTCCATTGGAACAAGAGTTCTTCAAGTGGCAAAAGTTTTGTATTTGTTTTATTTTTTCAGAATTAACAGAATTTCCACGGGGGTTATCCCTATCTCCTGCCCTAACTTAAAGGAAGCAAACATGGAGCCCAAGAATAAAATCCATTTTACAGAGGCTGAAATTATTATTTTTGTGAAATAATTGCCTAGTAGCAAAATATTTAAAAAATCCATAGCACAATAAAGAAATCTTTAGCTAAGTACACAATTGCCAAACATTACTACTTAATTCATGAGGGATATCTTTAAATTCTGAACAGTCTAGTAAATGGTCCTGTTCTCAAGCTCTTTTATTTATATCGACAATTTTCTCCCGACTCTATCTGGGATACTGGCCATTTTCCATTTGTGAATCAAAACATGGAATGTTGGCGGAAGCTCGACAGCAGCATGATGTGGTGGGGAAGTGCATGTGAAGGTGCGGGTTTGTCCATAACTGATGGTAAATGGTACGCTGCTGTTCCTGAGGAAGCGTGCCCTGAGGTACCTGATCATCATTGTAGCATGCTCCTTCAGAGCATTGCTTGGTACGTCTCCATCTCTCACAGTCCTTTGCTCCCCTCATGGCACACAAGATCCCTATATTCTGAAGTGACAAATTATTTAATCCTTCTCATGACCACCTTATGCAACTGCACATCCATTCTGCCAGCCATCAAACAGGTGTTTGTTTAGTCCCTCCACATTTGGTTTTCTTTCACTTTATTCATGCTTGGCACCTCCTTGTCCCTAGACTCGGTAAAGGCTGACAAATATTAGAAATTAATTTTGAAGCTATCTAAAGATGAAACAATAGTTATCCCTATATGCAGCTTCTTAACTCTAAGTATCCTTTCATTTGGACTGCTGGCCAGACTTTCCACATTCCCGTATTAGGCTTACTCCCTGCACAAGGCCAAGCTGTACAAGCAGCTATGAATAATTATTCAAATGAGTTGGCAGCAGAAAATTGGGAGCAGTCAGTTCATTGCGTTGCTGGCTAGCTTTGTTCCAGCAAGCAGGCAAAAAGCCTAAATTGCAATGGTAGTGAAAGAAAACCCTTTAGTTTAATGGACGTGTTGAGCACAGAATTGGTACACATCGTAAAATCCGTGACTTTACATGTAAACCAATTTGCCCTTCATTTGCATAATTTCCTGAAGTCTAATAAGGATCCCACACATCCTGTGACAATGTGTGATTGGAGCTGGAAACCTGGTGACTTTATTCACAACTCAAATTCTGGACCCATTTTGTGAATAGTTGTCACCGACCAGAATTTTTACCCTTCTAAAACAGATGGAGTTACTTAATCAATCGAGATATGTGCAAAGCACCTGAGTATACCACAGTGTCTTTGCTTGTGATGACCATGTATAATACCATTCAGTCTGCAGACTTGCAGTTCTATTACTGTGGTCTGTGGGCTTGCATTTCTATTGCTATTCCTTTGATCATGATCAATTATAGAATAACACAGTGTTCTATCCTCTCAAATATATATCACAGCTTCAGAACTATGAAACTCTACAATAATATAAAGTAGAAAATTATAATGTAATTTGAGACCATTTACTTAAACATGTCTTTCTGGAAAAACATAGGTAACAGTTTCTCATTGGCCTGATATTAAACTATACACAGAAATACTTAGAAGTCACACCCCAAAGGAAAGCACACGTCAGGATGGGGAGGATGTGACTGTCAGGGAGCCAGGTAGAGGCGACTTAGGAGATGTTGAGAAGGAGATCCCGCAGACACTGGTCCTGTCCAACAGGTATGATGTACTCACTACCTATGAGGACAAGGAGAAAGACTGCGGGGAGGACAGCCACAATGCAGACCAAGGTACCGAGGCCCAGAAGGCTGTCCAAAGGGGGGAAAGAGCAGAATAGAAATGTGATAGTGATAGGGGATTCTATAACGTCCTCTGCAGCCACGAACAAGAGTCCCGAAGGGTGTGTTGCCTACCTGGTGCTAGGGTATGGGATATCTCGAGGCCACTGGAGAGGAATTTGGAATGGTAGGGGGTAAATCCAGTTGTCGTGGTCCAGTTTGGAACAAGCAACATAGGTAGGAACAAGGAGGAGGTCCTACTGAGGAAATATCAGGAGTTGGGAACTAAATTAAAAAGCAGGACCGCAAGGGTAATAATCTCTGGATTATTGCCTGAGCCACGTGCAAATTGGTTTAGAGACAAACAGATCAGGCGAGTTAACATGTGGCTAAAGGGCTGGTGTGGGAAAGAGGGGTTCCTGTTCATGGGGCACTGGCACCAGTACTGGGACAGGAAGGAGCTGTACTGATGGGACGGGCTCCACCTGAGCCAGAATGGGACCAGTGTCCTAGCAGATCAGGTGGGTATGAGATCGGAAGATAAGATTAGAAATGATATAACCCCATTTAAAATTAAATGAGGAGAAATATTAAATAAACTAATCAGACTCAAAAAAGATAAAACCCCTGGTCTGGAGGGATTGCATTCGTGCATTTTAAAAGAATCTAGGGAAGATATAGCAAGTCAATAAGGTCATAACAAAAGCAAACCTAGCACTAGGGTTTATTTCTAGAGGGATAGAATTGAAAAGTAGAGAAGTTATGATAAATTTGTATCGAACCTTGCTTTTTATTTTACACATATTTAATAATTTGTTAGAAAAAGGTATAGTGCCAGAGGACTGGCAGATAGCTAACGTATTTAAGAAGGGAGATAGAACATGTCAGGGAATTATAGACTAGTCAGCTTAACATTGGTAGTAGGAAAAATAATCGAATTCCTACTAAAGGAGAAAATATAAAAATATCTAGAAACCAAAAATATAATGAGTAGTCAACATGGATTCGAAAAGGGAAAGTCTTGCTTGGCCAACCTCATTGAATTCTTTGAAGAGGTAACAGAAAGAGTGGACAAGGGTAATGTAATAGATGTAATATATCTAGATTTCCAAAATGCCTTTGATAAGGTACCACATAATAGACTAATGAATAAGGTCAGAGCATGCGGAGTCAGGAGACAAGCAGCAGAATGGATAGCTAGCTGGGTAATGTAATAGATGTAATATATCTAGATTTCCAAAATGCCTTTGATAAGGTACCACATAATAGACTAACGAATAAGGTCAGAGCATGCGGAGTCAGGAGACAAGCAGCAGAATGGATAGCTAGCTGGCTGCAAGATAGAATGTAAAGTGTAGGGGTAAAAGGTAGCTAATCAGAGTGGCAGAAAGTGGGAAGTGAGGTCCCACAAGGATCAATGCTGGGACCACTGTTTTTCACAACTTATATTAACGATTTAGACTTTGGAATTGTGGACGACACCAAATTAGGAGGGAAAGTCAACACTGAGGAGGATTGCAATAAATTCCAAGAAGACATTAATAAACTTGCAGTATGGGCATATAATTGGCAAATGAATTTCAACATAGGTAAGTGTGACGTATTGCATTCTGGTAAGAAAAAAAAGGAAGTCACATGTTACTTGGAAAATAAGAATCTAAATGGGGTAAAGAAGCAACAGGATCTGGGAGTACAAATACACAAATCACTAAAAGTTGTGACGCAGGTCAATAAGCCCATACCAAAAGCAAACCAAGCATTAGGGTTTATTTCTAGAGGGATAGAATTGAAAAGTAGAGAATTTATGCTAAACTTGTATCGAACCTTGGTTAGACCACACTTGAAGTACTCTGTACAGCTCTGGTCGCCATATTATGAAAAGATATAGAGGCACTGGAGAGGGTGCAAATTTTTTTTACAAGGATGATACCAGAACTGCGAGGTTATAGCTATCAGGAAAGGATAAACAGGCTGAGTCTCTTTTTTCTTGAATAGTGAAGGCTGAAGGGTGACCTAATAGAGGTCTTTAAAATTATGAAAGGTTTTTGATAGAGTAGGCACAGAGAGAGAGTGTTTCCACTTTTGGGGAACAGCAAAACTAGAGGCCATTAATATAAGATAGTCACCAAGAAATCAAATAGAGAATTCAGAAGAAACTTCTTTACCCAGAGAGTGGTGAGAATGCGGAACTTGCTACCACAGGGAGTAGTTGAGGCGAATATTATCGATGCATTTAAGGGGAAACTAGATAAGCATCTGAGGGAGATGGGAATAGAGGGTTATACTGATAAAGTTAGCTGAGGAAGGATGGGAGGAGGCTTGAGTGGAGCATAAATGCCGGCATGGACTGGTTGAGCCGAATGGCCTGTTTCCACGTTGTAACTTGCATAGAATTACATAGAATATACAGCACAGAAACAGGCCATTCAGCACAACCAGTCCACATCAGCATTTACTCTCCATGCAAGAAAATAGTTCTAATCACTTTTACCCACCATGTTCCCATAACCCTTCACCTCATTTTCTTCATCCACCTATCCAATCTAATCTTAAATGTTGACACAGTTTCTGCCTCAACCACTAACCCTGAAAGTGAATTCCAAAGTCTCATAACTCTGTGTGAAGAAGTTTCTCCTGCCCTCCATTCTAAATTCCTTATTTCTATGGTCCCTCGTTCTTGACCCTCAACTACTAGAAACAGATCACTTCTATTACCCTATACCATCCTTTCATAATTTTTATACACTTCTATTATATTGCCCCGTAATTGTTCTAATGGAAAAAATTTCAAGTCTTTGCTTCGTATTTGTATTTCCCAATACCAGGCGAATCCTAGTGAATTCACATTGTACTCTCTCTAAAGCCTCAATACCCTTTCTATAGTGTGGAGCCCAATACTGCACACAGTACTTGAACTGAGGTCTTAGAAACATAGAAACATAGAAGATAGGAGCAGGAGTAGGCCATTCGGCCCCTCGAGCCTGCTCCGCCATTCAATGAGAGCATGGCTGATCATCCAAACTCAGTACCCGGTCCCTGCTTTCTCCCCATACCCCTTGATCCCTTTAGCCTTTAAGGTTTTATATAAGCTCATCATTACCTCTTGGCTATAACTGCATATTTGTTAGACATTAGGTAGAAAGAGATTAAATATGCATAATGACAAACAAGGGTATTTCAGACTGAATCAAAAGAATACCATCATCTTGACGGGAGGTTCAATTAGGTTTTGTAGAAAATATGAGCATAATTCAGTCATCAGTTGAAACTGTATAAAATTTTGCTGAATGTGCTGTGCATTTCACAGAGACAAGTATTTAATTTCAGAATACATCAAAAAACGACTTCTATACTGCCACATCACACATACTGGCGCCAGATACTAAAAACGCATTATAACCACATAAAACTGCAGACTTTATTCCAAATTACAACTACTCTATTGCAGCACATTTTTTCAATTATCAGTCTTTAGAGTTGGTCTGCTTTTAATAATACAATGAGAAATAGCATCATACCATGAGAAGCATTCAAATACTGGATCAAAATGGCATGATGCTCTCATCTCATGTTAATCAGTAGAAGTAAATCTTCACAGTTTAAATCTCTGCATAATTTTCATAGAATACATTCATAAAAACAAAACTAGAGCAATGATTAGTCAATAGATGAAAATTTTTCTGTCACAATTTTTCTAGTACAAAAATAATACAAGTACTATGATTTCACTAGTAATGAAAAATGGATTGCCTCCTCCCATTCATTGTTGCCATTGTTCACCTATGCTCATGACATGGCTGTGGATGTAAAGAGAGCGTGGTCCCATACCAAGTGCCATTTTCGAGTCTGCCCCAGTGAGAACTATCACATTCAGGCACAATGTGCAGCAGGAATGTCTAAAGATCCTGCCAACAATTTTGAAAAAGAACATGCTAAAGCAGCTACATTTGTTGCAATACTAAAGGTTCACTTTCATTTTTCTAGTAATATTATTAATCCGGAACTTGCGGTCCTCATGATGGTGAACTGGCAGCATGCGACGTCACGTCACCTTTGAAACTGACCGCAACTACAGGATTTAGCACATGCGCAGCCTAAAGCGGAAATCCTGAAGTTGCGGTTTATCATTCACTGCCCTTCCTCAGACTGCACTGTGGACCCCCTCACTGCTCCCCCACAGACTGCACTGTGGACCCCCTCACTGCTCCCCCACAGACTGCACTGTGGACCCCCTCACTGCTCCCCCACAGACTGCACTGTCGACCCCCTCACTGCTCCCCCACAGACTGCACTGTGGACCCCCACACTGCGCCCCCACAGACTGCACTGTGGACCCCCTCACTGCTCCCCCACAGACTGCACTGTGGACCCCCTCACTGCTCCCCCACAGACTGCACTGTGGACCCCCTCACTGCTCCCAACAGACTGCACTGTGGACCCCCTCACTGCTCCCCCACAGACTGCACTGTGGACCCCCTCACGGCTCCCCCACAGACAGCACTGTGGACCCCCGCACTGCTCCTCCACAGACTGCACTGTGGACCCCCTCACTGCTCCCCCACTGCACTGTGGACCCCCTCACTGCTCCTCCACAGACTGCACTGTGGAACACCTCACTGCTCCCCCATTGACTGCACTGTGGACCCCCTCACTGCTCCCCCACAGACTGCACTGTGGACCCCCTCACTGCTCCCCCACAGACAGCACTGTTGACCCCCTCACTGCTCCCCCACAGACTGCACTGTGGACCCCCTCACTGCTCCCCCACAGACTGCACTGTGGACCCCCTCACTGCTCCCCCACAGACTGCACTGTGGACCCCCCCACACTGCTCCTCCACTGCACTGTGGACCCCCTCACTGCTCCCCCACAGACTGCACTGTGGACCGCCTCACTGCTACCCCACAGACTGCACTGTGGACCCCCTCACTGCTCTCCCACAGACTGCACTGTGGACCCCCTCACTGCCTGCACTCTGGACCCCCTCACTGCTCCCCCACAGGCTGCACTGTGGACCCCCTCACTGCTCCGCCTCACTGCACTGTGGACCCCCTCACTGCTCCCCACAGACTGCACTGTGGACCCCCTCACTGCTCCCCCACAGACTGCACTGTGGACCCCCTCATTGCTCCCCCACAGACTGCACTGTGGACCCCCTCACTGCTCCCCCACAGACTGCACTGTGGACCCCCTCACTGCTCCCCCACTGCACTGCGGACCCCCTCACTGCTCCCCCACAGACTGCACTGTGGACCCCCTCACTGCTCCCCCACAGACTGCACTGTGGACCCCCTCACTGCTCCCCCACAGACTGCACTGTGGACCCCCTCACTGCTCCCCCACTGCACTGTGGACCCCCTCAATGCTCCCCCACAGACTGCACTGTGGACCCCCTCACTGCTCCTCCACGGACTGCACTGTGGACCCCCTCACTGCTCCCCCACAGACTGCACCGTGGGCCCCCTCACTGCTCCCCCACAGACTGCACTGTGGACCCCCTCACTGCTCCCCCACTGACTGCACTGTGGACCCCCTCACTGCTCCCCCACAGACTGCACTGTGGACCCCCTCACTGCTCCCCCACAGACTGCACTGTGGACCCCCTCACTGCTCCCCCACAGACTGCACTGTGGACCCCCTCACTGCTCCCCCACAGACTGCACTGTGGACCCCCTCACTGCTCCCCCACAGACTGCACTGTGGACCCACTCACTGCTCCCCCACAGACTGTACTGTGGACCCCCTCACTGCTCCCCCACAGACTGCGCTGTCGACCCACTCACTGTTCCCCCACAGACTGCACTGTGGACCCACTCACTGCTCCCCCACAGACTGCACTGTGGACCCCCTCACTGCTCCCCCACAGATTGCGCTGTGGACCCACTCACTGTTCCCCCACAGACTGCACTGTGGACCCACTCACTGCTCCCCCACAGACTGCACTGTGGACCCTCTCACTGCTCCCCCACAGACTGCACTGTGGACCCCCTCAATGCTCCCCCACAGATTGCACTGTGGACCCACTCACTGTTCCCCCACAGACTGCACTGTGGACCCACTCACTGCTCCCCCACAGACTGCACTGTGGACCCTCTCACTGCTCCCCCACAGACTGCACTGTGGACCCCCTCAATGCTCCCCCACAGATTGCACTGTGGACCCACTCACTGTTCCCCCACAGACTGCACTGTGGACCCACTCACTGCTCCCCCACAGACTGCACTGTGGACCCTCTCACTGCTCCCCCACAGACTGCACTGTGGACCCCCTCAATGCTCCCCCACAGATTGCACTGTGGACCCCCTCACTGCTCCCCCACAGACTGCACCGTGGACACCCTCACTGCTCCCCCACAGACTGCACTGTGGACCCCCTCACTGCTCCCCCACAGACTGCACTGTGGACCCCCTCACTGCTCCCCCACAGACTGCAATTTGGACCCCTCACTGCTCCCCCACAGGCTGCACTGTGGACCCCCTCACTGCTCCCCCACAGACTGCACTGTGGACCCCCTCACTGCTCCCCCACAGACTGCACTGTGGACCCCCTCACTGCTCCCCCACAGACTGCACTGTGGACCGCCTCACTGCTCCCCCACAGACTGCACTGTGGACCCCCTCACTGCTCCCCCACAGACTGCACTGTGGACCCCCTCACTGCTCCCCCACTGACTGCACTGTGGACCCCCTCACTGCTCCCCCACAGACTGCACTCTGGACCCCCTCACTGCTCCCCCACAGACTGCACTGTGGACCCCCTCACTGCTCCCCCACAGACTGCACTGTGGACCCCCTCACTGCTCCCCCACAGACTGCACTGTGGACCCCCTCACTGCTCCCCCACAGACTGCACTGTGGACCCACTCACTGCTCCCCCACAGACTGCACTGTGGACCCCCTCACTGCTCCCCCACAGACTGTACTGTGGACCCCCTCACTGCTCCCCCACTGACTGCACTGTGGACCCCCTCACTGCTCCCCCACAGACTGCACTGTGGACCCCCTCACTGCTCCCCCAAAGACTGCACTGTGGACCCACTCACTGCTCCCCCACTGACTGCACTGTGGACCCCCTCACTGCTCCCCCACAGACTGCACTGTGGACCCCCTCACTGCTCCCCCAGAGACTGCACTGTGGACCCCCTCACTGCTCCCCCACAGACTGCACTGTGGACCCTCTCACTGCTCCCCCACAGACTGCACTGTGGACCCCCTCACTGCTCCCCCACAGACTGCACTGTGGACCCCCTCACTGCTCCCCCACAGACTGCACTGTGGACCCCCTCACTGCTCCCCCACAGACTGCACTGTGGACCCCCTCACTGCTCCTCCACAGACTGCACTGTGGACCCCCTCACTGCTCCTCCACAGACTGCACTGTGGACCCCCTCACTGCTCCCCCACAGACTGTACTGTGGACCCCCTCACTGCTCCCCCACAGACTGCACTGTGGACCCCCCTCACTGCTCCCCCACAGACTGCACTGTGGACCCCCTCACTGCTCCCCCACAGACTGCACTGTGGACCCCCTCACTGCTCCCCCACAGACTGCACTCTGGACCCCCTGACTGCTCCCCCACAGACTGCACTGTGGACCCCGTCACTGCTCCTCCACAGACTGCACTGTGGACCCCCTCACTGCTCCCCCACAGACTGTATTGTGGACCCCCTCACTGCTCCCCCACAGACTGCACTGTGGACCCCCTCACTGCTCCCCCACAGGCTGCCCAAAGCCGGCAATCAGTGAAATCACTGATCTGAAGAAAACTTCCCCTTTTCTGAACAAATGTTACTGTTGGAAGCCCCATAACAAGTTAGACCCATTCAAATGAGGTGTAACTGGGTTTTTAATGGCGAACTGAGTAATAACCACTGATAAACAACCGTTCTGGCCCTGAAAAACTAATATTATATTGGTGGAATTACAATTTCTCCATTAAGTTAAAAATAATGAGATTTTAAAATTATTTTTAAATATATATTTTTTTAAAGTTTGTTCATGATATTTCAGCTTCTAGCTTAACCCAATGTGTATGTACCAATCTTTATTTCACGCCCTGTAATTCTTTTAAAAAGTGATTATTAGTGCTTTCTTTTTCCTGATTCCCTGTCTGTGAGAATTCTGCAATGTGATTGGCTGCTTAGACAGCTCGTAGACATCGCAGCAGCTCGCACTATGGGATTCCCACTAAATTACATCGATTTCAACTGCCCGTCGGAAAAACCGAACTTCTCGCCACAGAGATCGCGAGATCTTTGTGGGAAGCTTACTTCGGGGCCAACGGTGAATGCCTTTGCTTTGCCGCTGACTGAAAATTACAAGCCGTTATATTTTTAGACCATGCTCTGCAATCATACCAGTCAGAATTAGTATCAAGATCCAACTTAGAATTAACTTTTTTGTGTAAGCATATTGGAGCCTTTGGTGCCAGGAAGGACAATCTGTCTCTCTCCAAATCAACTCTCTCTGCACAGCAGCAAAGGTAGTGAAGGACAAAAACTCCATGGACACTGCAGTTGGCACAAATTCCTTATCTGCTCTACTTTCATGACAATTCTGAGGTGTACATCATGTGCCATGTAGTCAAGGTGCTCTATGGGCTAAATGTTCCACCCGTTGATTATGGGTGAGTGGAAAATCAAACCCCGATCCTTGAGTTTCTTCAGCATATAAGCTTGACTGATGTCTATACATTTTGGATCTCTGAACTAAAATGACTGGACCAAAAAATGTCTACAATCTTTATTTCTAATGACTGATTGAGAGGATTTTATGATCTGTCACTTCCTGATACTCTACAATATTTTTTTATCTTATCCTTTAACAGGCCCATCTACCACACACAGCTAAAAAGATTCTTTGCATCCCTCTTGCTCCTATCTACAATCTACTTTTCTGTTTCACCCTTACTCATTCTATTACTAGTTTTAGTTATCCTCAACTGAATTTTGTATGATTCTCAGTCATAAGATCACAACATAATTATGGATGAGAAAGGCTATTCGTCCCATCTTAATTCATCCATTTAGAAAGACCCTATTGTCCTACCCTCAGTGCAGCATCTAATTGTTTCTTAAATGATTCCAGGGTTCTCTATCTGGAAATCTATTCCAAGTATGAAGAGGAACCCCCTGCTATCTGTCTAAATTTGCCTTTTAGTAGTTTGAGCCTGTGTCCAACGCCCCCCCCCGCCACCCCACTGTCCTACTCTAACATTTTAATTTAAAGTAATATTCCAGATTTATCTTATTCATTTTTTAAATTTTTTTTTAAGAATTACCGCTTATCCTATAGGTTAACTTTTGGCATCCTATTCAATCACTGTGGTCCTGCTTTGCAATATTTCTCCTTCTTCGTAAATAAGGATATAAATCTAGAAATTATGCTGCTGGTATAAAGGTTTATGCCAGTACCAATAAGTGATCCTAGTGACCAATGTTGGAAAATTGCTTGCCTTATGACACATGCACAAGAACTGCTGCCAGAAGAATGTTTTACTTTGAGCACTATGATCAATGTGTATGCTACACCAATTAATCTGGCAGATGAGGCATTTAAGAATGGCTCACTTAATATTCTGATGTGTCACCTCCCATACATGGAACTGACGTTAATAGAGATGCTGCACTGAGAAACCTAGGTGTAGATTTTCAACTTCACTGCCTTGGCCTGCCTATTTAGAACCCGTCTGAATCTCATTCCATTTTGCGTTCTACCAGTTTACTGCCCAAGCGGCAAAGTCAAATATCTACCCTCCATTGGCACTGGACTTGGCAGAAGAGGATCAGCAAAAGCAGGCTGATGGTGTCAGATGACACAAGGCGCACCGTCAAGCCCTGCCGTTAATCTCCCATATCATGGCACAGTTACAATAAAAATATGCCTAAGGCGGCTAAGGTTTAGCAGGGAGGCATTGACAGAACTATGCCATCCCCTTCAGGAAGATCGTAAGTTGAGTTGGTTTTTACGACAATCTGGTAGCTTTCATGGTCATTTTGCTTGATCTAGCTCACAAATTATCAGATTTATTGAATTCAATTCACACCTTACTATGCTGGGATCTGATCTCTGTGTTGCTAGTCCAGTACTACAACTACTGCACTGACTCACTTCCCTGCTTCATATATTAGGGTAGATTTTGTTGATAATCAGGGGCAAAGTAAGCACAATTGATGGGAAAATGGACTGAAAATCTGTATTTCAGCCCACTTAAGGAAAGAATTCGTATTTATATAGCATCTTTCACCTCCTGAGAATGACTCAAAGTGCATCACAGCCAATGAATTAGTATTTTAGTATAGTTATTGTTATTATGCAGACAGTCCCACGAACAGCAGTAAGATAAATTACCAGTGAATCTGTTTTGGTGATAGTGGTTGAAGGCTAAATGTCAGTCAGAACAACAACTATGTAATTCTTTAAATAGTGCCATGGGCTCCTTTCCATCCACCTGAACAGGCAAACAGGGCCCCAATCTAAAATCTCAAGTTTCTGGAGTTGGCCTTCAACCCACAACACTCCGACTCAGAGTCAGAGTGCTTGCACTGAGACAAGCTGACACTGAGACAAGCTGACACTGAGACAAGCTGACACTGAGACAAGCTAGTACTGTACATACAGGTTCCTTCAAATCTTCTGGCAGCATTTTTGAAAAAATGGTGCAAGAATTACCCACCAAGTTACCAGCGAGTGTACGTAAGTTTTGCAATCAATGCAATTTCCCTACATTTATATTGGCATATCACTGATTCATTCACGCACCTACATAAAACAGCCAAAGAAGAAGTTTGGCTTGATATTCAGAAGTACTGGGAGGGGAACTGTCAGTTAGCTATAATTAAGGGAAATCCTGGGCTTTGATAATACAGGTACTAGGATTTGGTAGCACTGGGGAATGATCTTGAGGTCTAACAGAACTAGGGTGGGGTGAGTTTGACAGTACTGCAGTGGGGATGCTGGAGTTTGGCAGCATGCGGGGCGGCCCTTTGATCTGGTATTATTGTGGAGGAGGAACCTGGGACTTGGGAGAATTGAGGAAGTTGAACCTGAGACTTGGCACAACTGGGGGCTGAATGTGACGTTTGGTTTACTGCTGGATCCCTGAGCTGCGATTTTCGGTGCTCAGAGTGCGGATTTGGAGGCGGGTCCGCTGTCAAAATTGAAATGATTGACAGCCGGCTGGGAACCCGTCTCCATGTAAGTTTCCAAAGTGTCGGGTCTGCGAATTCAGAACAGACCCAACATCAAGCAGCAGGGGAGGCATTTAAGATAGTTAACTACTTGTTAAATGCTTGTCAACTACTATTTTGCCAGCCTTTTTCTATTTTCCACATTTTTAACAGGGTTCACGTCGTTCGGAGATCACGTCAGGTAAGTAAATCGGGTTCTCTATGTCTCCCCATTGCTGTGATTAGGTGACAGCTGCAAAGTGGTCTGAAAGCTACCATTTCACAGCTGGTCACTTTCCAATGTCAGAAGCTTGAGCCTTCAGGACTTGGATGACACTTTTGAGCTGTATGCAGTTTGGAATTATTTGGAGTAAACTCTCTATCCACTGTCACCTCCTTGGAGCAAGCTCTCTCACCATTGACAAATCGCTTCTGTCATCTCAACTTCAGCTGCCATCTATTCCAGCAACATCGGTGCCCTTGAAAAAATCTCACCTTGGTCCTCTGAATCCCTCCACGATCAGCCCCAACACCAACATCACCAAGCACACCAACATCACCAACAACAACACCAACCTTCTCCGCAATCACCTGATGCTGCACTGGACACAGGGCATCAGCACCCAACCACATTGCTGCCTGGGAGGCCAGCGATGGCATCACCATGGCCAGATTTACTTCACTTGACGCTGTACATCCTGGCTGCCACATGGTGTGCCAGGTTAACACCACCCCACACCAGCACCATAAAGCATCCCTACAATGACCAAGCCGTTCCTTTCACACTCATCACCAGTGCAGAGGATACCGTTATGTATCACCATTCAATGTAACTCACTAAGACACTCCCAAAGGTAAGCACAGATCTGTCCAATAAGGCAAAGTGTTGAAAATAAAAATTTCAATGTTTGACAACATTAGACTCCCAAGTGCCTACCCTTGTGTGTTGTTAGTTGGAATGATTGGACTAGGATGAGGGTGAGTGTGAGGGGTGGCTAGTGAGATGGGGAAGTGATAATGTAGATAGAGAGGGATGGGTGGAGGTGCAAGGTAAGTTGGTGTGAGTGAGGATGTGCAGGAGTAGGGTAGGGAAGGCAGAGTGATGGGGATATGTTGAGTGGCACAGCAGGATAAGGTTGAGTGTGGCTTTGCAGTAATGTTTTGTGATCTACTGAGATCATTGAAAGGTTTGCACCACTGCAGCAAGGCACTCCTGACAACATCTCTGCTTTTGCCCTCCTGTGCAATGTGCAACCAGGCTGTGTTGGTGTCCTGGGAGGTCTCTTCAGCTCCTGGGAAGGGAAGAGAACCTCCCTGCGTGCTGTGTCTTCCTCCATAAGCATACAGAGAGAGTCATGAGAGAGCCTGGGTGCAGCCGTACACCTCAATGCTGCAGAACACTGACATACAACTGTCAAAATGAATGTGGCCATAGTCCCTTTAAGGAAACCGGCTGATGACGCGTCATCAACTGACGTCATCGGACCCGCTTCCTTTTAATTGGCCGGGAACCCCACAGGGCGGGCTTAACAATCCCTATTAACGGAAAATCCTTTTGACAGAGAGGCTGCAGCTGGAAGCGGGACCGGAACCCGCCACCCAGCACTCCTGCCGCGAACCCGCCTCCGCTGGGAAAATCCAGCCCCTGGTATCTGTCACCGGGAAAAAGGACATAGGCCTGAGAGCACTGGGGTGGGGGTGGGGGGGGGGGGGGGGATGATCTCATGTCCAGCAGCACTTGTTTATGACTTTCTAAGCGATCTCTGTAAACACTGAATTTGGTGTTTGCGATTGGTGCCTGAACATGTATCTCTGTGTCTGTCTCTGTCTCAGTCTCTCTCTCTCTCTCACACATACAGATATAAGAAAATGTAAACGTTCTAATTGCTAGCTATTAACAATACAAAGATGGTAAGGAGTGCTTTCACAACTTAATTCATTGAGTCTTTTTCTCTAAATATATCTGAAGGCTCTTAGCAATTAGTATGTCATATAGGTGATGATCAGGTGAGATAATCGTTGGCAAAAGGAACTCAGTTAATTCAGCTTCCGAAAGGTGTTCATGTTTAGTTCATTCAATATAGGGAAAAATGTGGTTGGCATCATTAGAGAGAGAGATACAGATTTCATTTAGCAACAGCCGGTATTCGCAACCAACCGACCTTGGATATGTTTATAATAGAATGTTTAGGTTAGAAATGTTATGATAGAATGTCTAGGCACTAGAAGGGTTATGCTTACCACAGCAAGACCATGGTGTTTTTACGTGCATCTAATGTTGTTGATGTATGTTGAAGAAAATGTAGACCTGTGTCTCTGGACTGTGCAATAGACAGAGACTACCATATTAGGCAATGCCAGTTCCAGTTTGATAAGAAAACAGTGTCTAAATATTCGCTTTTTCCTTTGTTCAAGCAGCACGAAAAATCCCATGCCTAGGCGCGCATATTCTGTCTGTGACTATACTCCGCTTGTAAATTGCTTTTTATGCTGAAGCTAAAGAATAACATGATTACAACCAGAAGACTGAATTCATTACTACTCAAGTGAACAACAGAAGTGTTTTAAGACAACAATAATTAGAAGTTGTTTCCTTCAGCATTCAAATTAAAAGAAAATTCAATTACAATGAGTAAAATTCTCTCTCTCTCTCTGAGCTTAATGCACTTTCTTAAGTTTACAGAACACAAAACAAAAGCTACAACAGGTTTGGAATGAGTGCCCTGTCTTTTTTCACTCTCAAATACAGCCTCTCTGTTTTTAACAAAACACTGTAAAACTTTAATAGGAATGAAGTTTTTCAAATTATTTTGAAAAACATTTGAGTAGAAAATGCTAAAACATTCCTTCAGTACAGCTGAACAGTTCCTGATGCATACTTGGAGATTAAATGGCTTGCAAAAGGCTCAGACTGCACAAGCAAATTCAGCTCAGAGCCACTGTTCTGCGCAAAAACATCAAATCTAAGCCCAGGCTTTTGAAAGAAATTAAGGTCTTAAAGTGAAAACCTTAATCATGACATTAAAAGACACACGTCAAATCAATGGCTAAATTTCATCATTTTATGGTGAAATATCTAATTTTTAAAATTTTGTGTAAATTATTTTAAATGTTAGAAATTTCAGCTACTGAGAAAAAAAAGGCAGATACAACTGATTTTCAATAAAAATTTTGATTGAATTGTGGGGATCCGGTGGCCAGACTGCACAATCAGAGTGACCCGTTTACATTGGCAAAAACCGCAACAAATGTGAACAACGGAAATTATAATGCAAAAAAGTTGACACTAAGGCTGCAAAATTCGATGTTGTAGCACCGGCCGTTAAGGTGGCTGGGAGTGTCAAATCGAGTGACGGTGTTTCTTCTTCTTTTTCACTCTTCTCTCTCTCTTCTTGGTCAACCACTGGCTGGGCAGGCTGGATTTCTTGGGTGTCTGAAATGAGGAAGGCACAAGGGTAGGGTTGTGGTGAGGGGAGGGTGAGAAAGCAAGAGGTGCATGCTTACACCATGTGCAGCTGTACATCAGAAGATATTGTGGGATGAGGCAGAAGTGGGATGTGAGAAGGAGGGTAACATATGAGGTGTGTTTTGTGTTTGGTAGAGATTATTGGTGGAGTGTGCATTGAGCAGTGTGTGTGGCTAGTGGTGCAGTTGGTAGGAAACAACTTTTGAAGATGCATTCACTGACCTTGACCACTCGTCTGAGGTCATCAAGCTTCTTTGGGCACTGGAGTCAGGTCCTGAGAGCGACGCTGCTGGCAGTGACAGCATCACCGATCTGGTCCTACATCCTTCTTTCTGGAGGGCCTCCTGGCCCCCTGTGGGTAGAGGACCTCTCTTCCAGTATTGACCCCCTGCACAAAGCTGGAGTGCTGCGTGCAAGACCCTGGGTGCCCTTTCCCTGTTGAGCCATTTGTGTTAGTGCTGAAGCACATTTACCATCTTTTACGTGCAGAAGACAGTTCAGCTTTAAGAGCTGAAGTCTGCCTATTTTTGAATGATTTTTAATTTTTTTTCAGTGGGCAGTTCACCTTTAACGGCTCAAGACTGCTTTCAAAAATGACATCCTTGCTTTAAGAGAATGTAGCGTTGCTACAGCAACATTGGCCTCCTGCTGAGCGCACAGCCTGAAGCAGTGCATTCATCACTGGGCTGTGCGTTAAAGTCATTCAAATCAGCAGGCAACACCAAATTAACATCCTTCCTGCACTTTCTAAACGAGCGCAAGCAAATCTTGCCCCGTGGTGCCACCGCCCGTTTTCGAGGCTTATCAAATTTCACCCCCAAAAAGTGCAACAAAAACATGACAGCAGGAAGTCCATGTTACAGGAACAGCACACAGGCATAAGATTTTCAACATAGTACAGATTGATAGAAATGAGCTCATTGCTATCATTCTTGTTCAGCTACCCACTTTGGCGGGAATTTTCCCTACCTGGGTGGGTCCGGTGCGGGCGGTGGCCATGGCGGGTCGCGACCCCGTTGCTGGCTCCATCCCGCTCCACAGAACGACTTTACTTTAATAGGGCCTATTAAGCCCGCCCTGCGCTTACCTGGCCCAATGAAATGGTGCGGGTCTGGTGACGTCATTGATGATGCGTTTTCAGCCAGGATCTTTAAAGGGGCCATGGCCACGTTATATTTGAAGTTTAATATAACATAGTGCTGTCAGTGCACTACAGCATTGGAGTGCTGCAAACACTTTGGCAATGACTGCACAGAGGCAAAGGGCTGCACCCATGTTCTCCCATGACTCCCTCCATATGCTTATAGAGGGAGTCAGAGCACACAGGAAGGTCCTCTTCCCTTCCAATTGGTGGAAGAGAACCAACAGGAGACCAAAACAGCCTGGTTGGCGATTGCAGAGGAGGTCACCAGCAGGGATGTGGTCAGGAGGACCTGGGTGCAGTGCCACAAACGTTTCAATGCTCTCATTAGATGACAAAGTATGAGTACAAGGCCACACTCAACTTCATTCTGCTGTGCCTCTCATCATATCCCCATCACTCTGCCTTCCCAACCCTACACCTGCACATCCTTACTGACACCAACATACCTTGCACGTCCACCCATCCCTCTCTAACTACATTATAACATCCCCATCTCACTAGCCACCCCTCACAGTCACCCTCATCCTAGTGCAATCATACCAACTAACAACACACAAGGAGGCCACTTGGTTTTGGCACCCCACTCCATCATAGCCTCCCTCTAAAGATCTAACCCATCCTTTCCTTACACTCATTCCATCAATCTCACTCAACCTTCTCTTCTTTCCCTCCTCACAGGAAAAGAGAACCCAAAATAAGAGGGAGAGGGGGAGACCCGGGGGTGGCCCTCCATCATTTGCAAACCTTACAACAGCAGAGGAGGCGGCTTTAGAAATATCTGGAGTCGCCGAGCAGCTGGAGGTGGGAGATGGAAAGAGGGGTGCATCTCAGCAACCTGGTGACAGAATTACATATCATACAGCTACATGGAATACATTAGTTACTCATATGGGGACTGATGTCAGCATCCAGTAAATGGTCATCATGTGCATAATGGTATCTGTACCCATTCTTCATATGACATATCTAACTCATCTCTTTACTCTCCCACAGGCCCATCAAGGGGTCCCCCAACCTCCCCCCACCCTACACCCCAATGTCCAGGAGGAAGAGGAGGGCAACTCCTCAGAGGAGCCTCCAGCCTCTGAGGGTGCACCATCACCAGACATATGCGCACCCAGCACCAGCGCAGATACACACACCTGGGTGTGTCCCAGGCGAGATAGAGTAGTGTTGTCACCTGGTGTCTCACAACTCACAAGTGAGCAAGAACAGATAGTGGAGACAGGGACAGCAGTGGAGAGTCTTCGCCGGAGGGTGCAAGATGCTCCTAGCTCTGCTCAGCTGCATGCAGACGCTGAGCCTCGGGGCCATCCAGAAAGAGGGCAATCCTGGAGGTTCAGGAAGAAGTGCAGGAGGCTCTGACAGGTTTTGCGAGCGCGATGTCTGCAAATGTTCAGAGAATGGAGAAGTCCATTTCCAACATAAGCAACACTCTGTCGCAGGTAATGACGACTGGAGGCTCCTTCATAGATAGGATGGCCACCTACATGGAGCAGCTAATGCGCCAATCACAGGAGCACATGGTCTCTATGGAGAATAGATGGCTATCTATGGAGGGTAGATGACTATGTATGGAGAATAGATGGCAGAGGCTGATACACCTCCTCTCTAGGAGGGATGTCAGCGTAGACGTGGGTCTTCCAGCTCATTGGCAGCAGGGAAGTGAGCAGGCTGCCTCTATCTCTGCTGAAGCTACAGGGCTAGCACCTGGAGAAGCATGTGGAAAAGAAAGATGACACACAAGTAGATTCACAAGGGTAGCCACTTGGGTGTTTTATCCAATGTTTATGTAAAATTTCCGTTAATGTGCTGTCAAACATAAAAATCTTTATTATCGTCACTTGGACAGATTTGTGTGCACCTTTGGAATCAAATCAAATCAAATCAACTTTTATTGTCATTGTTAGTGCATAAGTGCAGTACAACGAAATGTAGGCTTGCGGCTCCCGAGAGTGTACATTTAGATTAAGACATTTAAACATTCAACATACATTTGGCTTGTAATACATTAACATAAACATAACCATAACCATAATAAAGTGCATTGGCAGATGTGCAGGCTTTAGAGTTTATTTGTGGAGTTCAGTAGGATGACAGCCCTGGGAAAGAAGCTGTTCCTAAATCTGGTCGTACGGGTGGTTTAGTGAGTTGCAATGAATGGTGAGACATAGCGGTACCTCCAGCAATGGTGCTGAGTGTGAAAGGAATGGCTTGGGCATTGTAGGGATGCTTTATGGTGTTGGTGTGGTGTGGTGTGGTACCAACCTGGCGCATTATGTGGCAGCCATATGGGTATACAGAGTCAAGTGAAGTAAATCTGGCCATGAGGAGGCCATCCCTGATCTCCCAGGTAGCAAAGTGCTCGGGTGCTGATGCCGTCTGTCCTGTGTAGCATGAGGTGATTGTGGAGAAGGTTGGTGGTTTTGTTGTTGGTGCTGCTGGTGTGCCTGGTGCTGCTGGTGTTGGGCTCATCATGGTCAGATTCTGAGGACCAAGGTGAGACAGTATAAACGGCACCCATGTTGATGGAATAGATGGCAGGTGAAGTAGAGATGACAAAAGCAATCTGTCAATGGTGAGAGAGGTTCTTGCAACGAGGTGACACTGGAAGGAGACTTTGCTGGAAAGACTTGCAGCCTGCAGAATCTGTGCTGGGAATGCAGAGCACTAGCTTCTGCCTGAGGAAAGTATTCAGCTGTCAGTGGGAGCTTTATAGTACATTTCATGCTGTCAACTAATCAGCTGGAGCAATGCCCACTGAACTCCCGCCTCAGGTTGACAGACGTGGTTCCCGAGCAGTGTGGTTCCCGTGGCCATCCAGGTAAATTTAAAATGTTGGGGGAAAAAGGCTCTTAAATGTCTAAACAAGCTGATAATGATTTGAATTAGGTCGTCCACCTCTGCCGGTTGGGTCACTGCCGCACCGGCAAACACGTCCAAGGGAAATGCACGTGGGGACGGGATGACGGCGGGCTCCCTACCCGCTCCCACTTTTTTCAAATTTCCCACCTGACCCACCTCCATTCCTGCCTGCATGGACCCAGAAAATTCCGGTCTTTACCTTTGAAATGTTGAGTTCACATACAATTTAGGTCTAACAATACTATCATCTTGGCCTTCAGTTAGGCAAGTTGCAGTTTTATTACTTAAATATTCAGCAATTACATATTTATTCCTGTTACGTGCAAGTCTGTTGCAATTTAGTGGATATAGAGAAAGATGATTCTAATCCATAGATATTCTACAGTAAAGATTTGCTTGTACAAATATTCTGGCAGGGCATACCATGGTGCTGTTGCAGAATCATCAATTCAGCCATTAAAACACTGCTATTCTATTTTGCCAGCCAAACAAAAGATGGAAATGGCAGCAATATTCACACAAATTACCACATAAAAGGGAATCAGGTTTCAATAAAACCCCCACCTGTTCCTACTCCAGTCAAAATATAGCACTGCTATATTATGGTTATAATAAGTTATTAGTGGGAACAACTTCAAATATTTGTACAGAATGGTCCTGATATTGAGTTCCTGGCAAAAATTGTGTTGTGTTGGCCCAATTTACAAAAACACCTTTGCCCATAGCTCAGAAGGTGGGCTACATGGAACTTTGTGATATAAGCCTTGCCTCTATTTTCAGTAGACTACAGACACAGAAAAAGCTGGTTCAGCTTGGCTTAGCTTGTAGCACACTTAGTTAGAAATTGCAAAATCCAGCAAGAAAGCAGCTCGTAAAGGGCTCCAACTTACCATAAAAGGAAATGTTTGTGGTAGTGAGTTGCATAATTGTTCACAATGGCACAACAGACATGTGTAGCCAACGCTGCTCCCGCTGATGCTGAAGAGCTGGAGGTTCTGCTGCAGAAGGTGCGACAAAGGAGGATGACCCTCTTTGGAAGGAGGTCACTGACTGAATTAATGCAGTCACCCAGCTCTCTTGCATCTGGCTGCAAATAAGAAAGCAGTTTTTTGGTACCAGGAGGAAGGTGAAAGTAACCGTATTCCTCAATTTTGTTCATATTTCTTGTGGAACCAATCAACTATGGCACAACTCTAAGTTGGGAATTCCTGCCCTCTCTGGGTGGTGCTATTTTAAGAATTATGCACTACCACTGCCTTTTTGCACATACTCTTTCATTATACCCCAGCTGCATGATGGACTTTTCTTGAGAGTGTAAATTATACCTGTCGCTCAGCAATCAGATGCTGAGGCAACAGAAAATGCTGGAAAAACTCAGCAAGTCAGGCAACATCCGTGGAGAGAAATTTGAGTTGACGTTTCGGGTTTGACCCTTCTTCACATCTGGTCTTCTGCTGTTAGGTGGTTTCTCAGTGGGTTTAGCAGCCATAATGTAAAGGGTAGCCCTGGGCCTGAGCCATGCACTCAGTGCTTCTTCGCCTTCAAATAATGGAGGCACTGCAGCATTCCACAATGAGGCCACCATGGCTGCTCTATGGACAACAGCCACTGACATGCATGAAGAGGATTTGTGGTCCGAAACCACCTGAACATCAAATGAGTATAAAATGTTCTTTTCATGAAGATGATGGGGTTGATATGAAGAGCCCTGACGTCACATGGGTACTATGTGTGCCTCTTTGCTCTAGAGGGAACGTTGCAGCCTTGTGAAAAGTGTGTCCTGTCCAGCTAATGCTTCCTTCCACAGGAAAAGTGATAAAGGTGTTGACCCTTACAAACATAGCTGTTATTGATTCCTTGATATGTGTGCACTCCTCTTCCTCACCTTAAATATGCAACTTCATCCTCACTCCTTGTTAAGTGACACATCAAAGCCAGCAATATGCAGGAGTAATAAAGCTTGGGGAAAAAATGAAGGCCTTTCCAGACAACCTAGCCTATAAGAACATCAAGGAAGAGGTGGTGAAGCCACATGTCTTCCTTACAATATGGGCTAGTACCAGCCAGTTCTTGTGTCTTCTCATTCATTCCTACACAGCATTTACCCAACCACAGAAACAACATATAGTTACTATCTCGTAATACAAGCCGTGCTGGAAGATGTATCTTAGAGACAACGTTGTAATGTTCATCATTTTTCCATCACTGTAGACCTGCAAAAGCATCCTGCCAGTACTATCAATGGGCCAGGATAGGACAGCATCTGAAAACACCGAGGCCTAGAAATTAGTTTGAATCGGCCTGCAGTGACCGATCCCTGTGAGTGCCGGAATGGGTTGGCCAGAGGCAAACTAGTTTCTCAGACTAGTTCACATATGTCCACCTTTGCTTGTATATACGTTTTGAAGGGTGAAGGCTGGTAGACATAGTCCTCCTCTGGCACAATCTCCCCAGCCTGGCATCCCTCCAATTTTTCTATTCTTCTTCCTGCCAAAAAATATATAGTGGATTCCCACTGGGAAACGCACTGTCACAATTTGTAGGACCTAATCACAGTATGGTAGTGCCAGAACCAGTGGTACTAAACCTTTTCAGCTACTCAGTGAGCCAGAAAGAAATATTCCACAAAAACCACACAGAAACAATTATAAAGAATTGTTTCAAACCACTTTCTCCTCAAATCAAGAGATACATTTCCTACAGTTGCCAAGCAGTCCTAGACACCCGTTGCAAATAGGTGTTACTAGACTGAGTGCAGATCTGACCTGAAGGCAGGAAAATAGCATCCGGTAACGCCTGCCGGAAAAGCTCTTGATGCGCATTAAGAGTGGATATTGAGAACAACTGATCTACGCTGAAGCTTCTGCTGAGTTAAGCCCCAGGTGTGCCTGTTATGGGGCACAATTGGCCCGAAATTCAGCCCTGTGATGTCAGTTTTAAGCTAAATAGAAAAAAATGACAAAGAACAGCATGTCATGTTTTAGATTTGCTTGCAAGTGATTTGTATGTTATTATCGTGATTGCAACCAGATGCAACCAAAGGTTTGATCTGACATGCTCATTTCAGTTAACAGATTCTAGAATTGAGATTCAGCGATGAACTGGTTCTGTGATAGTGGATTGGCGGTTAGGATCAGATCAGCCATGATCTTATTGAATGGCGGAGCAGGCTCGAGGGGCCGATTGGCCTACTCCTGCTCCTATTTCTTATGTTCTTATGTTCTTATAACTCTCCTTTCATCGTTCAAGCCTTTTATTTTTCAGCCCAATAATAGTGCTGTAAAGGAGATAGGTCATCACACACTTTCTGACAATGATCAAGTGGTCCATTAAAAACAGTGCCTACAGTCGCTGTGGGAGTGCTGCTTGCATGGGTTCCCTGTTCTGCTAGTTGGGGGATGTTACCACAATTGTCAGGAGTGACGGGGGGCAGGATGGGTGGGGGCGGGCGGGGGGCGTGGTGTTGAGAGGTAATAATAAAGTGGGAGAAAAATGGTGTTACTTATGCTACATAGTTGACACTGAGCTGCATATTTTTTCACTTCTTTGCTAAACAGTCATTTCTTCTGACAGTTTCCAGTGTTGGCGTAATTCCCTGTCAAGACCAACAAAGTCATTTATTCTCTTTACATCTCTGTCGTGTGTTCCAGCTTATATGTTTAATCATTGTGGTAATTTTGTGACAAATTCAGTTGTAACATTTTTCTTTCAGCTTCTTCAAGACTCTGCACTGCTTAATTAGAATTACTATATTCAGAATCATGAAATTAGAAACTGACAAAGAAAAATTATAGGGGGTGAAATTGGGTTTGGGGCAATAACTTTTAACAGTTTGGAAAATTAGCACCAGACGCTGCTTTTCTAGCTTTTAAAAAATGTGTTTTTCTTGCTCCAAGAGGGAGGTGGAGCGCTAAATCAAACGCTCCCCTTCCCTCTTGGAGCGCAATCGGCAGCAGGCGGGGCGGTGAGTTCTGCAGCGCAGTACACTGGGCCGTGCAGCACACTGGGCCGTGCAGCGCACCGCGCAGCGCACTGGGCCGTGCAGCACACTCTGGGCCGTGCAGCACACTCTGGGCCGCGCAGCACACTGGGCCGCGCAGCGCACTGGGCCGCGCAGCGCACTGGGCCGCGCAGCACACTGGGCCGCGCAGCACACTGGGCCGTGCAGTGCTGCCACATTGGAAGGCTCCTTCCCTCCCTTAAAGGGAAGGGCCATTGCTGTAGGCTCTGCAAAAGAAAGGACACCTACCTGAACCACCAAGGGAGTGGCGAACCCGTGCAATCAGCCCGGCACTCACTTAGAGTGATCGATCCCGGGCTGATCGATCCCGGGCTGGAACCCATGAAAAAAAACGATCAAAAAAGGTCTTTTTTTTTTTACTTACCTCGGCCACCTCGCCTTTAAGACTTAAAGTGGCTGGTCGCCCGATGCATGTCCCCTGAAGCTGGTGTTGTTTTCGCCCGGCGATGCTCCAGGGGGCGGAAATGAATTTCGGGCCCAAGGCGCGACCAGGACGATGCGCGGCCAGATGATGCCATGATCTCCGGCCGCAGGCAGGCGTGGCGATAGGGGTTACCGCCGCCGCAAACCGGCAGGTGAATTTCACGGGTGGCAGTAACATCGCCGCGCCCGGGCAGTAAGACCTTAGTGCCCCCCGGAGGCGATAACAGGAGGTGCTAAGGCACCAAATTTCTAGCCCATACAATTTAACTTCAATCTGTGCAGCACACAAGTAGTTGTAAGTATTCTTACTGATTTATTGGCACCATATCAATTGGGCTCTGTGCCAGTATGTAAAAGAATGAGAAAAGTTAGGCCTCAATTTTAACGGGATTGGTGAGGGGCGGGGGGATGTGCGTGGAGAGCCGGGTGGTAGACGGTGCATCCGGACAGGTCGGGGGCATGGAGGCACTGCGAATCTTACCGGCAGGGCCTCATTTAAATAAAACTTCCCAGACTCCTGCCCTACATCCAGCCAGATTCACTACCTGACCGGCGGGTGGGAGTGGGAATTTGACTTCAGGAGGCCGCAGGGCTGGAGATTCCTTTAATATTGGAAGGGCTGGGAGTTTCCTTGACATCGCGGTGTACTGATGATTCCCCAAGAACTGGGTGGCGGGGGGATGCCAAAGGACTCCTAGAGGGGTCTGGGGGGAGAATTCCTACTCCTCCTGGCCTACAAGGAGTTTAAAGAAAGGGAAAGTTTCGGTCAACCGGCTCTTTCCGCCAGGATTCTGCTGCTGGGCAACAGACAGTGCGGGACCGCCCCTGCGTGGACACTTAAATTACATCATGGCACCGATGACATCATCGGGCCGTGACTTTTGAATCTTAAGTAGGCTCCTGCCTGCTTTTAGTGGGAGACTCGTTTAGGGCCTGAATCGCCACCGTAAATATTATGTCGACCGGTAACGTGGCGGGATCTCAATTGTTAGGATTTTCACCCCTTTCCTACCTGTCGATGGGGGTTAAAATCGAGGCCTTAGTCTTTATTAGTTAATTTTCAGTCAATAAAACTCCTCACAGCATTGAACCATTTCATTCATACTGTAATTTCTGTAAATTGAACTTTCTTTTCCAAGGTCAAAATATTGTTTTAAATTCTTTCAAAGGCCATCTAAAAGCAGTGTCCACGGTCAGAGCACTGAAATACACTGATCGATCACAGTTTACCATTTTGCTCTGTTGAAGAACATTGGTTTTGACTTTACCTTAGAGGAAAGAAGCAAACTGTGCTTCCAATATGAAGTTTGTTTCAGTTTTTGACAATTATTTATTGTTGTTGCACAATGTTAAAAGCATTTATTTATGCCCAGCAGTTGATCTGAGCGGTCTTGAAAGACCAGTTGAACAACCAAATTTAAAAAAAAATTTATGCACTGATATCCTTCAATCTGAAAAGTAGCAACACATCATGAAACCTGCTTAAAATCAAAAGAAGCAGCTCCCTATGACACCAGAACTGTAGAGTTAAGGGCCATGGTGCCTCTGGCTACAAGCAAAATCTGGAGCACATCTATCACTGTCGTTATTAATAATATTTGCACAAACTGTTTGACCAAGCTTCATCAGATTTTAGTTACAATTGCTATGGGAACATGATAGGTTTCCATGGCAGGCATTCAAAGCAACAAGGAGCAGAACAGAAAACAAAACTGGATACATGTAAATATATATGCATGTGTAATCTGTAAAGGCAATTAAAAGTTGGGCTGAAAATTCCAGTTGGGCTGCTGCTTCACCAAGAAGACAGTGGGGTGGGATTTCTAGCAGTCTGCCCAATGCCAGAGGAGGTCACGACCAAACTGTGCAGTGTGCTGGGCAGACCGCACCTTGAATACTGCATCCACTTCTGATCACTAAGGAACAAGAGAGATGTTCAAACGCTAAAGGCCGTGAAGAGAAAAGCCATGAGGCTGATCCCTACTATCGAGGATCTGAGTTACGAGGAAAGAGTGGTGAATTGGGCTTTTCAGCCTCGAACGAAGGTGCAGGTATATAAGATTGTCAAGGGTATAGAAAAAGTTAACCCAGAATGTTACTTTAAATTAAACTGAAAGAGTAGAACCAGGGGACAAAGGTTCAAACTAGAGAAGGAAAATTTTAAGACAAATAGTAGGAAACTCTTCTTCATACAAACAGTGGAATAAGCTTCCAGTTAGAATAGTGGAAACAAAAACCCTGGAATTATTTAAGAAATAATTGGATGTTACAACGGATCTCACTGGATGGACAGAAAGAGTAGAGACAAGTGCAGTGCAGTGGATGTGGTATACATGGACATTCAGAAGGCTTTCGATAAGATGCCACGTCCTTACGACTCATGACAACAGTCAAGGCGTGTGGAGACAGGATCCAGGTAGCAGAGTGGATTGAAAGATGGCTATAAAACAGAAAACAGAGGGTAGGAGATAAGGAAGCTTCTCAGACTGGCAGAAAGTGGGAAGTGGTGTCCCACAGATATCTGTGCTGGGGCCACTGTTGCTCACCATATACATAAATGATTTGGACTTAGGAATTGGAGTATAGTGTTAAAGTTTGCTGATTAGTAAAAAATCGGGGATGCAGCTAATAATGTGGAGGAGTGCACCAAAATACAGGACGAAATAAAGCAGGCTTGTAGAGTGGGCGGATAAATGGCAAATGAAATTCAATGCAGCGAAGTGTGAGGTGGTTCATTTTGGTAGAAAGAATAAGGAGTCCGCTTATTCCTTGGAAGGTAAGAAATTAAATGAGGTAGAGGAAAAAAGAGATCCGGGAATGTGGATATATAAATTGCTAAAAGTAGCAACGCAAGTTGATAAGGCCATAAAGAGTGCAAACTTTCTATTTCATTTCTCGAGGAATAGAATAAAAAAGAAGGGAGCTAATGTTACATTTATATAGAACCTTGGTTAGGCCACACTTGAAGTACTGTGTGCAGTTCTGGTCTCCATACTACAAAAAGAATATTGAAGCACTGGAGAAAGTGGTACAAGGATGTTACCAGAATTGAGAGGATGCAATTATCAGGAAAAATTGAACAGGCTGTGGCTCTTTTCTCTGGAAAAGAGAAGACTTAGAGGAGACCTGATAGAGGTCTTTACAATTATGAAGGACTCACATAGGGTGGGCATGGAGAAACTGTTTCCACTTGTGGGTGAGTCTTGAACTTCGGGGGTGGGTGCATAAATATAAGGTAGCCATTAACAGATCAAATAAAGAATTTAGGAGGAATTTCTTTGGGAGGGGTGCAGGCCACAATTTTGGGCTGGACCTCCAGGTATGCCCACTTTTGCTATGGAGGTGGCTGGTATGCCAGGTCCGATCCAGGCATACTTACACCAACGTGACCCTGGGTTCTTTTGAGGGCCGGAGTCATGGAAGTTCCTGGCTCCACCCACATTACATTGCTTGTGTTCTTTAGGGTGGGTGGAGGTTCTGTCCCAACAAGTCCATCTGGAAATTGGAGCACAAGGTTAGGACCCAGTGTATCTCACACTAAAGTTACCCTCGACTTCTGCCAAAATTACAGTAGGAGTATGCCAGAACCAGTGTGGATTATTGGCCCAGAATGTATGACCTTAAAATGATGGCTGAATTGCCTTTGCATGCTCTGATCCAATTATCTCACACTTACCAACCCTCCTTACCTGAAGACTAAATTTGCTCTTGACTCCTTGCAACGCCACTGGGGATCGACTAGCAGAACATAAATTTGAGAGACACATCTGACTTTTTGACCATGGAAAATCTACAGAATCTTTGGCCTCTCATTTTATACAGAAGTGGCTTCAAGTTTGAGAGCGCTGTACTGTAACACTTGAAAAAACATACATTGTACCGCAAGGCTGAGCACATATAATGTACGTGCACATGCTATTGTGAAAGAGTCATGCAGGAGGCATTTGTTGATGTAATTGTATGTGGCAAAAAAATGGTGGTGTCCAACATGTTTAGCAATTGTAAGTGTACACTAAAAAATTGAACTCAATTACTAGAAGGTTTGAACAGAATGGGGAGGTTGTATTTTTGTTAACTGGTGAACTACTTAACCTAAATAGATCATAAGACAAAAATATAATTTTTCAGCTGCGATTCATTATAGAAGTACAAATGAGCAATGCAACTAGAGCAGGATTCTCATGGCATAACTATCCTTTTCATCCCAGGGTTGTTATTATATGATTACTAATTTACAGGCTTAATTAGGCTTCAAACTAATATGAAATGGAGGGAAGACACCGTGGCCTAGAAATTTGATGGTGCCGCGCCAGTTTCTTGGGTGTTAAACAGGCACCTAAGCCTCCAATATAGTCAGCAGGAAGCGCCGCTCATTACAAGCTGGAAGTGCACCATTCGCCATATTGATATAGGTAAATAAATAGGCATCCAGGGCCC
The DNA here is from genome assembly GCF_052327205.1 of Somniosus microcephalus. Classification (NCBI taxonomy): domain Eukaryota; kingdom Metazoa; phylum Chordata; class Chondrichthyes; order Squaliformes; family Somniosidae; genus Somniosus; species Somniosus microcephalus. Next base: position 106,182,671 of record NC_140995.1, on the reverse strand, counting down.
ATGCCTGAAACAGGCGACAAGCCCTTTGCATATGCAAAGAAAGACTTGAAAAATTTGAGCTTTTTTCCTTAGATTACAAGTCAATATGATAGAAGTGTTTAAAATTAGGAGAGGATGGCACAGGGTAGATAAAAGCAAATGCTTTCTAATGGTTGACGGATCAAGATTGAGGGACCACAGATACAAGATTAAATGTAAGAGATTTAGAACAAATGGCAGGATAAACTTTACAGAAAGAGTTGTGAGGCTGTGGAATTCACTTCCAGGGTTAGTGATTGAGGCAGAATCTATCACAACATTAGAGGTTAGATTGGATAGGTGGATGAAGGAAAAGGGGTGGCGGGATATAGGCACGGGATGGGTAAATCTGATTAGAACTATTACTTTGTGTGGATGGTAATCACTGACATGAACTGATTGGGCAAAATGGCCTGTTTCCATGCTGTAACTTCTATGTATTTCAACATGAAAGGCTGTGCCAGCTGCTTACTGCAGCCTCAAACATGGTTCCAACTCTTTCTAGGCATGCTGCAATACTGACTTATGAGGATAGTGCAACCATCTCGACTTCAGCAGCCATCAAACAGTGGGTCAAGTACTAGGTTCCTCCATCACTTGCCCGCAGATTCACAACTGCATCTTGGGCTTCTATTACCTCAACTATACTGTCACTTTTTAATCTTCTCTCCCTTCATCCTTGGCAAAGGCTGCCAATGAATAAAGATGTCTTTTCAACCTTTTCAAAGGCTTTAAGAAGTTATGTCTCCTTATTGGCAGCAGGTGTCCTTACAGCAGATGGCACAAAATGGCTCCATGCTGACCTAGAACCTGTGGTGCCACCTGGAGCCTGTGGAGCCAGGTACTGTTGATCATTGCCAGATGTGTCAGAACCTGCAGGGATGGTTGGTAGTATAATGGTGGATGTGTAGCTCAGGTGCCTACTGACCTCCCTGGAATGTCTTTCATTGTTCTGGACCAATGAACATTTTATGTGTGCAGATAGCACCCTCTGGTGGTGGTTATTGTGTTAACAGTTTGTATGCTGGAAAGGTCATCTGATCTTTCTTCCTGTGTGAGGTCATTTGACCTTTGTTCCTTTCTTCCTGTGAGAGGTCATTTGACCTTCCTACCTTTCTTCCTGTTGACCCCAGGAAGCAGTTTTGCTAGGAAGAACCTGACTTGAGTAATGGAGAATCTGCCATGAGAGGTTCCATTCACAATCCAATGTAATCTGATTTCATATGTTAGGCCAAGCGCAATATCTGTGAGTATCTTTGTTCCTTAGCATAATAGCAACATTGTCAGAGTAATATTTTGATAATACTATGTTTATAAAAGGTTAATATTTGATAGTTATAGAAGTTAGTCCAAATGTTAGTTAGTTATACAATTAGTCCATTCTACTGTTGTAAATATGTTTATATCTTATGTAATATCGAATGTATAGTACTCAGTTTATGTACAAAACATACTTTGTCTTTGTTTACAGTTTCACAAATTTGTTCAAGTAACGCTTCAAAACAGCAAACGGCTTCAGAAGAATTATTTTTGAATAAGTGTTTAACTTGCTGGATAACTAGATAGGAGCACGTCTAGCGCGGCCAGTACATTCATCTTGTACCACTTCAACCATGAAATAGTATATTTGTGGTGTTTCAAAGCCACAGATGTCTTCACTTCCAATACCAAAATTCTCTTACCTGGTAGGAGATATGGCTAACTTTATTATTGATTTTCAGCTTCATGCATGTTTCTGGTCTCCCTTCACACCAGATAGTGGCTCATCAGTTTGGAGTATATCAGAGAGTGCTCCATAGGTCATCCCAGAATAACACTCATGACCACGTTTGATGCAGCAGTAAGGTGTCTGAGCCACAATAAGTCAACACTGCCTCAGTAAATAGTAGTCCACAGGAATGAAAATTAACAATGAAATTGGGAACCTCTATAAGGCAGGAGTAATTCACACTTTTAATATTATATACATTGATTTTAGTCTCTTTTTTTATAAATAACTAGCTGAAGTGCCCGGCGGTGCCTAGGCTTTTTCGAGGGCATGTTGTTGTTGGAAGAGAGAGAGAGAGCGACTGGGGGGAAGAGAGAGAGCGACTGGGGGGAAGAGAGAGAGCGACTGGGGGGAAGAGAGGGAGGGGAGGGGTGGGGGGAAGAGAGGGAGGGGAGGGAGGGGAGGGGAGGGGGGAGGGAGGGGGAGGGGAAGGGAGGGTGGTGGAGGGGGAGGGGGAGGGCGGGGAAGGGGGGAGGGCGGGGAAGGGAGGGCAGGGGAGGGGAAGGGAGGGAGGGAGGGCAGGGGAGGGGAAGGGAGGGCGGGGGGGGAGGGGGAGGGAGGGCGGGGGGGAGGGGGAGGGAGGGCGGGAGGGAGGGAGGGGGGAGGGAGGGCGGGGGAGGGGGGATGGAGGGCGGAGGGGAGGGAGGGCGGCGGGCGCCCCCCCCCCCGAGGGTCGCGCCCCCCCTCCCCCCCCCCCCGGAGGTGAAGACCGCCGATTGCGCGCGCAGCAGGAGCTGAGACGTGGCGTCTCTCTCGGCCGGCGGGCCCGGTTGCCAGGGCAACCGTGACGCTGACCAAGCCAGAGAGAGAGACGCCGCGTCTCAGCTGCTCCTGCTGCGCGCGCGGCCCCCCCCCCGAGGGTCGCGGCCCCCCCCCCCTGAGGGTCGCGGCCGCCCCCCCCTCCCCCCGAGGTGAAGACCGCCGATTGCGCCCGTTGCCAGGGTAACGCTGGACGCTCAGCAAGCCCCGGCAGAGAGAGACGTCTCAGCTCCTGCTGCGCGTGCACCCTAGCGGCGCTGGGCTGAGGCTCGGCCCTCCAGCCTTCGAGTGGGGCCGGGAGGTGCCTAGCTCGGGCGTGGGTGCGGAGGAGACGCCGAGGCTTCTAGGCCTACCTGGAAAAACGGGGAAAGGTAGGAAAATTAATGAGATTAGATAAGTTAATTACTTTCTAAATCATTTTTTTAAAAAACAATATGTGTTTTAAAAGCAACGTTTTTTTTTAAGACGCAGAAAGCGGGGAAAAGAAAGGAAAAGTTTGGAATCAAGATGGCGGCGACTCACCTCGGTTCAGAACGATAAAGCCCGGCCACACGCGCACCGATTGGCCCGGCGGCACACGCCAGCAACCCGGCGTACGATTGGTCGAGCTCGAGGTCACTCTGTCGCTAATGAGCGGATAATGAGATGCTAATGAGCGGAATGTTGAAGGTTTTTGGGATACCGCGGGCGCAATTTTAGCCCAGCCGAAACGTAAATACGCTTAAAACCGTCTCGGAAGCGTAAGCTTTCTTTGGAGGTAACGCGCGCATAGGTACGCCCTGTAACTTTCGAGTGCATACCCGCAACGCACACGCGATGACAGACAGATAGACAGATAGACAGATAGACAGATAGAAAGACAGAATGACAGAAGTACCGATTTATATATATAGATAAATGGAGTTGAAGTTGTTAACAATTTTTCTCTCTGGTCCTAAACATCAGAATTCTAGAGGTTAAAAATCCAACACATGTGGTTTAAAGAATAACAGCAGATACGGTAAAGGTATGTGAACATATGATCATTAAAATCAAACCTCGTTAACTGCCTGAATTCAGAGTGTGCCTCTTTTCCCCAAGGCTTTTGCAGTTCCCCAGATAGACAATGTGACAGACTGATAAATTAAAACCCCATAATCTCCTGCTTTAAGCATTATGATTGCTGGTGGAACTAAATAACCAAAAATCGTAATTAAAGATCCATCGCTTGTAGACATTTTTGTCAGCTATTGCCTAGGATAAGTATGATGAAGGCGCTTTTAATTATTAGAACCTAAAGGACAATTTCTCATCAGACACGCATTAGATGCAGTGGCAGAAAGGGTGAATCTAATAATACCAGTCAAAGATGAAAATGTGCAACTAATAACTAAGCATTAGCTATGGCTTAAGAGCGTTTGCTCTCTATTTTTTTTAACTTTGAGCATCCTCAATGTGCATTTATGAAATTAAGATGGTAACCTTTCACAAAATCATCAAATGTAAATAGTATGAGATTTCCTATGCAGCAATTCATGATTTCAGCCACATCAGGTTGAGACAACAAATACACACCAAACATGTCCCCTGAGGGAAAGGTAGAACATTAGCAGACAATAAATCAGAGGCTGCTCTTGCACACTTCTAGTAACTAGTGAGAGAAAAGCACTGGCAGAGTCCTGGCTGCAAATCATCACCTAGCCAAGTGAATAATGCATGGCGTGAAATATAAAAGAAAGGAAAATTACAGTAGTGGAGTAAAATTCAAAGGTTTTGGTGAAGATTACAGTACAGTGCACGACTTTGGTGTCTTTTTGACTGAGCTGAGCTTCAGATTCCACTAAGACTGCCTATTCCAGCCCCATATGCCAGCTCACACTCTCCCCTCTTCTGTCTCTGATCTTCTGTACGCCATCCTCTCCATAGGCTACAGGTGGATGTAAATGATCCCATGGCACAATTCAAAGAGAGCAGTGAGCTGTCCTGCTGTCCTAGCCAAGCTGCCTTTCTCAATCAACAGCATCAATGGTTATTTATTATTTGCCATTTGTGAAGCTTTGCCATGTCCAAATTGGCTGCTACATTTGCCCTCAAAACAATGATGACTACTTTAAAAAATAAGTCAACGGATTTGAAGTATTTTGGAACATCCTGAGAACATGAAAGGTGCTAAATAAACATAAATTCTCTTATCTTTACTGGTACGGGTACTTAGGTGACATATCAGTCATAAGAACATAAGAAATAGGAGCAGGAGTAGGCCATTCGGCCGCTAGAGCCTGCTCTGCCATTCAATAAGATTATGGCTGATCTTCTACCTCATCTCCACTTTCCTGCACTATCCCCATATCCCTTGATTTGCTTAATATCCAAAAATCTATCGATCTCTGTCTTGAATATACTCAATGACTGAGCCTCCACAGCCCTCTGGGGTAGAGAATTCCAAAGATTCATCACCCTCTGAGTGAAGAAATTTCTCCTCATCTCAGCCCTAAATGGCCGACCCCTTATTCTGAGACTGTGACCTCTGGTTCTAGACTCCCCAGCCAGGGGAAACATCCTCCCTACAATCTACCCTAGCAAGCCCTGTAAGAATTTTGTATGTTTCAATGAGATCACCTCTCATTCTTCTAAACTCTAGAGAATATAGGCCTAGTCTACTCCATCTCTCTTCATAGGACAATTCCCCCATCCCAGGAATCAGTCTGGTGAACCTTCATTGTACTCCCTCTATGGTAAGTATATCCTTCCTTAGGTAAGGAGACTAAAACTGTACACAATACTCCAGGTGTGGTCTCACCAGGGCTCTAAACAATTGCAGTAAGATGTCTTTACTCTTATACTCAAATTCTCTTGTAATAAAGGCCAACATACCATTTGCTTTCCTGATTGCTTGCTGTACCTGCATGTTAACTTTCAGTGATTTGTGTACAAGGACACCCAGGTCCCTCTGAACACCAACATTTCCTAATCTCTCACCATTTAAAAAGTACTCTGCTTTTCTATTTTTCCTACCAAGTGGATAACTTCACATTTCTCCACATTATATTCCATTTGCCATGTCCTTGCCCACTCACTTAGCCTGTCTATATCCCCTTGAAGCCTCTTTGCGTCCTCCTCACAACTTACATAGCCACCCAGCTTTATATCATCAGCAAACTTGGATATATTACGATAGCAAAATACTGCAGATGCTGGAAATCCAAAATAACAACAGAAAATGCTGGAAAAACTCAGCAGGCCAGGCAACATCCATGGAGAGAAATTTAAAGTCGACGTTTTGGGTGAACCCTTTTTCAAAACTGGAAAGGAAATAAAATAGATCGAAGGCAGGGCTGCGATAGAACAAAAGAGAAGTAAAGAGACATTAAGAGGTATTCAAAACCAGACGAGATGGTAATAGGACAGAGGAGACAAAGACGGCTCAGATTAGGTTAGGTGTGAAGTGTACTGGCAGGATGAGAAACAGCTGCCATGTGGGAGAGAGAAAAAAAGAAAAGGGGGGGGGGGAAGGGAAGACCCAAAACAAAGGGGTGGAAAAAAAATATATAAGTAAAAATGTAATAGGGGCCGAGGTTATGATCTGAAATTGTTGAACTCGATATTGAGTCCAGATGGCTTTATTACATTTGGTCCCCTCATCTAAATTATTGATATAGATTGTGATTAGCTGAGGCTAAAGCACAGATCCTTTGGGTACCCCACTATTTACAGCCTGCCAACCGAAAATGACCCATTTATTCCTATTCTCTGTTTTCTGTCCGTTAACAAATCCTCAATCCATGCTAGTATATTACCCCCAATCCCATGAGCCCTAATTTTGTTTAATAACCTCTTGTGTGGCACCTTATCGAATGCCTTCTAAAAATCCAAATACCGGAAACTTTCTGATATCCGGCACTGACGGGACCGAGCTGGTGCCGTAACTTCAAAAGTGCCGGACATACCAGAGTTAGTGTTTAAACATACAGAACTGAGAAGCTCCGTGTGAATCAGCAAACCCTGTCAGCTTCAAAACAGTCGGCTGCAGCTGCAAGCATCTGTAGCTGAAGCTGTTGCTATAGCTACAGACCTTGCAGTGCTTGACTGGGAAAAAAATGCAACGAGAACTAAAAAAACATATAGAAAACGGCTCCTGATTTTTGCCGTTAGATTGAATATTCCGGACATATAACCTCCGGATAAACCAAAGTTTCCTGTACACCACATCCACTGATCCCCCCTTATCTATTCTGCTAGTTACAACCTCAAAAAACTCTAATAGGTTCATCAAACATAAATCCATGTTGACTCTGCCCAATCCTATTTTATTTTCTAAGTGCCCTGTTACCACATCCTTAATAATAGATTCTAGCATTTTCCCTACTACTGATGTCAGAATAACTGGTCTGCAGTTCCCCGTTTTCTCTCTCCTTCCTTTCTTAAATAGTGGGGTTACATTTGTTACCTTCCAATCCGCGGGAACCATTCTAGAATCTATGGAATTTTGGAAGATGACAACCAATGCACCCACTATCTCTATAGCCAGCTCTTTTAAAACCCTAGGATGTAGGTCATCAGGACTAGGGGATTTATCTGCTTTCAGTCTCATTAATTTCTCCAGTACTTTTTTTACTAATACTAATTCCTTTCAGTTCCTCATTCTCGCTAGACCCTTGGTTCTCCACTATTTTCGGTAGGTTTTTTGCGTCTTCTTCCATGAAGACAGACACAAAGAATTTGTTTAATTTTTCTGCCATTTCCTTATTCCCCATTATAATTTCTCCCGTCTCTCCCTGTAAGGGACCCACGTTTACTTTTGCTAATCTTTTCCTTTTTACATACCTATAGAAGTTGTTACAGTCTGTCTTTATGTCTCTCGCTGGTTTACTCTCATATTCTGTTTTCCCTTTATTAATTTCTTGGTCCTCCTTTGCTGAATTCTAAAATTCTCCCAATCCTCAGGCTTACTATTCGTTTTGGTAACATTATTAAGCCTCTTCCTTTAATCTAATACTATCTTTAATTTCTCTTGATAGCCATGGTTGGACCATTTTTCCCCTGGTGTTTTTATTCCTTAAGGGAATGTATATTCATTGCAAATTATGAATTATTTCTTTAAATGTTTGCCATTGCTTTTCTACTGTCATATCTTTTGATCTAGTTTCCCAACCTACCTTAGCCAACTCGCCTCTCATACCTACGTAGTTTGCTTTGTTCAGGTTTAGGACCCTAGCTTCGGACTTAACTAAATCACGCTCAAACTCAGCATAAAATTCTAACATATTATAATCACTGCTCCCCAGAGGCTCCTTTACTACAAGGTTATTAATTAACCCTGTCTCATTGCACAGTGCTAGATCTAAAATAGCCAATTCCCTCGTAGGTTTCTTGACATACTGATCTAAAAAACTATCTTGAATGCATTCCATGAACTCTTTCTCTGCACTATTTCTACAAATTTGGTTTGTCCCAGTCTATATGAAAGTTAAAGTCTCCCATGATCACTGTATTACCCTTGTTACATGCATCTCTAATTTCCTGATTTATACTCTCCCCGACTCTACAACCACTGTTAGGGGGCCTATAGACTACTCCCACTAGTGTTGTTTCTTAGCTCCACCCAAACTGATCTACATTTTGTTTTTCCAAGCCAAGATCATTTCTCTCTAATGTCTTTACTCCCTCCTTTATTATTCTCCTTTTCCATTCTGCCTGTCTCTTCTAAAAGTCAAATATCCTGGAATATTTAGTTCCCAACCTTGGTCACTCTGTAACCACGTCTCTGTAATGGCTATTAAATCAAACCCATTTATTTCTATCTGTGCTATTAATTCATCTATTTTGTTGTGAATGCTTCGTGCATTCAGATATAGTACCTTTAGCGTTAACTTTTTTCTATTTTCCCCTGATGTCACTTTAGTCACTAATGCCCTATTACCTTTGTTAATCTTTCTGTCCCTTCCTGACCCACTCTGCTTATCTTTACCCAGATCACTACTCTGCTCTACAGCCTTGACATTTCTCTTACTGCTTTTGAATTTACCCTTTCCTGAATCCTCCCACCACCCACCTCCCCCCACCCCCACCCCCCGCACTTCATTAGTTTAAAGCCCTATTTACCACCCTAGTTATTCAATTCACCAGGACACTGGTCCCAGCCCGGTTTAAATGGAGCCTGTCCCAACGGAACAGCTCCCTCTTTCCCCAGTACTGGTGCCAGTGCCCCATGCATTGAAACTCCTGCCTCCCACACCACTCTTTGAGCCACGCATTCAACCTTCTAATCTGTTTGTCCCTATGTCAATTTGTGCGTGGCTCAGGTAACAATCCAGAGATTATTACCTGTGAGGTTCTGTGTTTTAATTTCGATCCTAGCTCCTCAAACTCTCTGCAGAACCTCATTCCTAGTTCTACCTATTTTGTTGGTTCCTACATGGACCACACAACTGCATCCTCCCCCTCTCACTCCAAGTTCTTCTCCAGCTGTGAGGAGACATCCTTTATCCTGGCACCAGGCAGGCAACACAACCTTCAGAACACCCGGTCGTGGCTGCAGAGAACAATATCCATCCCTTTACAGATCTGCAAACAGAACGCATGAACAATTGTAAAATGAATATTTTTAAAGATGTATATGTAGGAAAGGAATTGGTTCGATTAAAATCTATAGAAAAAAATGTTTAATTATGCAAATTTTTCTTTGGATTCCGAGTTTAGTTTTAATTAGGTTCACTTGATGTGAATTATTTGGTAAGGAAACTGAAATTTTCTAGTTCATTAAAACTAATGGAATAGTACTGTTTGGGAGTTTCAAGTTTTGTTTAAGATACCAATTAAAGAAAGAAAGTACTTGCATTTATATAGCACCTTTCATGACCTCAGGACATCCCAAAGTGCTTCACAGCCAGTGAAGTACTTTTGAAATGTAGTTAGTGTCGTAATGTAGGCAAAGACTGCAGCAAATTTGTATATAGAAAGATATCACAAACAGCAATGAGATGAATGACTAAATATTCTGTTTTAGTGATGTTGGTTGAAGGATAAACATTGTCCAGGACAACAAAAGAACTCCCCCTGTTCTTCTTCAAGTACTGCTGTGGGATCTTTTACTTCCACTTGAGAGGACAGATGGGGCTTTGGTTTAATGTTTCATCCAAAACATGGCACCTTTGACAGTGCAGCACGCCCTCACTCACTGGACTGCCAGCCAATGCTCCCTATCATTTTTTTGGGCTGCGCAGCCCATTCAAAATTCCGCACATGCAGGACTTTTTGGCTCACCTGCTGCACGGGACCCCTGGAGCGCTGTGCGGCTGTACAGCTAAAAGGGAACATTGCTGCCAGCCTAGATTATATTCTTAAGTCTCTAGTGTGGTACTTAAACCCGTAAACCTCTGGCTTGGAGATGAAAGTGCTACCACGTAACCAAGGCTGACACCTTAATGATACTTTTCCTTTTAAACTCACTTGAATTGGTTTCACATTTTTGTTGCCCAGCATTGAAATATAATAAAGGTGTTTATTTTGGCAACTATTATATGACCCGCACTATAAGTCATACTTGTGTATAAATCCTGCACTATATTTAGAGAATATAGAAACTATCACGATGATGTGTACACAAATGTTTTTTACTACTGTAGTCATTTAGCAATCAGCTAAAACAGAACATGATTTTGAATATGATTTTGAAATTATGCTTTAAATTACTATGAGCAAAAATAAATAATTTTACCGTGAATCCTGAAAAGGCAATGAAGTGGATGATAAAATCTAATTTGTCAGTGAAAATGATCACAAGACTACAAGGCTGGGAAATTAGAGCCTTTAGCGCCAGCTGTTAAGGCCAGTTTGGAAGAAAAACGGCGGCCACCTCGTTTCCGGCATGGAATGTGGCGGCTGCCATTTTGGGCAGTTCGGCAGTGTGCCTTTGCCTGGGCTCACTTCCTATATTTAAATGATCCAGATCATGATGTCAATTGGTGTGCAATACCTGAATTGATGCATGATCTGTGATTTTGAATCTGGGGTGTGCATTGAGCAATGTGTGAGGCTAGTGGTGCAGTTGGTAGGAGACGACTTTTGAAGATGCATCCACTGACCTTGACCAGTGGTCTGAGGTCATGAAAATTCTTTGGGCACTGGAGCCAGCTCCTGGGGGCGACACTGCTGGCAGTGACCACCTCGGCAATCTGGTCTCATATCCTTCTTTCTGGAGGGCCTCCTGGCCCCCTGTCGGTAGAGGGCCTCTCTTCCAGTGTTCACCCCCTGCACAAAGCTTGCATGCTGCGTCTGAGACCATGGGTATCCTTTTCCTGGCCTGTTGAGCCATTTGTGCTAGTGCTGAAGCACTTTCAGCATTTTTGATCAGCAGAAGCCAGCTCAGCTTTAAGAGGTGCAGACTGCCTAATGCTGAAGGAATTTTAAATTATTTTATCTGCAGAAGGCAGCTCAGCTTTAAAAGCTGCAGACTGCCTTGAAGAGGAGCAGGCTAGCTTTAAGTAAAGCTCGGCTCGCTCCAGTGACGCAAACTTCGCCCCCTTGCTGAGCGCACAGCCTGCCAACAGCATGTTCCGCGTTAGGCTGTACACCCCTATCATGGTAATTAGCAGGCAACACGAAATTGACGTGCTGCCTGTGCTTTTTGAACAGGCGCAGACATATCTCGCATCGCAGTGCCCACGCCCACGCCCGCGTCCGTTTTCCAGCGGTATCCAATTTCTAGGCCCAAAACTCTATAGCTGAACATACTGCCTATATTGTTATTGGACTAATCATACTTGGTGCAAATAGCACTGATGTGCTTTGGGTGAACACAACCTGTATTCTCAGGCCTTCTGCTACACAGAGCATGGAATAATAATGTGATAGGGAAGCACTGTGGCATTGAAAGCCTTTGCATTAAGACTTCAAAAGTGAAATACTGTGCCCAAGCATTGCAAGGCAATATTATCAAAGTTTGCGAAGTGTGATGACGCTCACTTTGGCAACCTTTCGAAGACCTGTCAATTTCTTTGCACCTGCAGAGAGGTGAATAAAGACAGCACTGACCCTTTCAGTAATCTCCATTCAAGCCACTCCTCTTCAACACAGGATGCCCCTCACCACCAAAGAAGACCACTCCTCTGGCCAACAACTCCTGGAGCAGACCTCTAAAATTGCAATTCTACAGCTTGGCCTTGTTGTAGCCATTTCTCCCCCTCAGTTTTGGTACAGCTTTAAGGCGACCAGCAACCTTTAATAGCTGCTGGTGCCAGAAAATCACCTCTCAATTCCAGTGCTCTACCAGCGTGTCATGCACTGAGTGCCACAGTATTTTGATATTATGCAAAAAGGGTGGCCTAGCATTATGGCATGAGGCCAACTCTTAGCGCTACAGGTGAGCATGAGTCTAAAAGAGGGAACCAGGGATATTGACTTGAGGCCAAACTCCCACTTGCGGAAGGTGAGTCTGGCACAAGTATGCACTGTCTCTGAAATTAATTTTTTTGTACAAAACTCTTGTAAAGCGAAATAATTCACAGAATCATGAAATCAGCACCTGGAACAATCTTGAGTGCAATTTAAGAAAGCCATGAAAGTGGCTACAAGTCATTTCCTAGTTACATACAATGGGGTGTAAATTGGTTATGGTCCGTCTTCAGATCCATAACCGATGGCGTGCATGAAGCGCACATCCAACCAACAGGCCTGAAAATGGACATTGGGCCTCATTTAAATAATTTAGGTGAGCTGCCTGTCGCACCTCAAGAGGCAGCTTGCCTATTTGAAGCAGATGAATTTCAGGTCGCTTACCTCGATGGCAGCAGTGCTCAGGTAAGTCTTGGTGGGGAGGGGGAGGAGAGGACAATGGGAGGGGGGCCAGTCACAGGTCAGCAGTGGCCCTCAATGCTGTGGAGCTGAGAGGAGCTGAGAGGAGCAGGCCCAAAGCCTGCACTGCTCATGGCAACCCAAGTTCTCAGAGAGAATCTCAAACAGCCATTAGGCCCCTCATTAATACAAGCAAGGAGCCTGCCGCCTGTTTTAGTTGGCCACCAGGGACACCTGAAAAATCATCTGACCCTTTGGGGCGTGGGAGACAGCACAGTGAAATTGATGCTTTTGGGCCTCAAGTTGTTTTAATCTCACGTAACATCCTGCAATCAAGAGGATTATCTCTGCTAATGGTGATTCTGAGGTATGTACCAGGATGTCTACAAGGTAGTACTGTGGCGTACCGACCACAGAAAGGACACAATCCGCTTTTCGGTCCGTAGACTATAAATCAGGCGTCATGCTTTTAAGAAGGATCACACCTTTAAGAAACTCGATCTGCAACATAGTTAAGCCCAGAGCGGGGGAGGAGCAGTCGAAGCTGTGGACTGATGAAAGGCAGTCAGACTTGGTGTAGGCTCTGATGCCATTTTGTGTTCAACATGCAGTCTCAAGAATTAAACCTTTTCTGTTGAACCTCTCCGAGTTCAGTATTTTTTGCTAGGAGTACGTAGACTCCTACATTGGTGACCCCGACGCTCAGGACGACTCCTAAGCGTAACCATGGCTGACACAAACAGTTTCTGTGAAGCTGCCGGAGTTCTGGGAGAACCTGGCCACCGCCTGGTTCCTTCAAGCCGAATCGCAATTCCGACTCCGCGGCATCACCGCCGACGCAACAATGTACGACTACCTCCTCGCCTCACTGGGCAGCTCCACAATCACGAAAGTCTGGACAACACTACAAAACCCTTCGGAGGAAGGCAAGTACGCACATCTCAAGGCCGCGCTCCTTAAAAAATTCACAGCCTCCCAATTCCTGCACAACTGCCACCTCCTCGACCTCCCGGGCCTCGGTGACTCCACGCCGTCAGACTTGCTCTCACACATGCTTGCTCTGACCGACGAGAAACCACCCGGCTCCCTCTTCCGCAAGCTCTTTATCCGCCAACTACCTCCCAGCATCCGCCCGGCGATCGTGGCGTCCAGCCTCACAGACCTCGAGGTCCTGGCCGACGAAGCCGATAAGTTCCTGTCCGCCGGCTCCAACCACGCCGTCACCCCCGACCTGGCCTCCGCAGCGTCGGCGCGCGCTCCACCCACTATCGCGCGGCCACACAGCTCGGCCATGAGGCCCCCCAGGCCCCCACGTCCCCCAAGCCCTCTGACCCAGGGCTACTGCTACTTCCATACCCAGTTCGGCACACGGGCACGCCGCTGCAGCCATTCCTGCACGTTTCCAACCGCCCCCACACCGGCCTACACGATGGCTGTGGGGCAAGCAGGCGCGCTGCTGTACGTTATGGACAGCGCCTCCGGACGCCGTTTCCTATGTGACACGGGCGCGCAGCGCAGCATCATCCCCGCGTCCGCCCTCGAGATCCAGCGAGGCGGCCGCGGCCCTGCGCTGGCTGCCGCCAACAGCACCGACATCCGGACGTACGGCACCCGCACCGTCACCATCGACCTCGCAGGCCGCCGCTACCACTGGGAGTTTATCACCGCCAAGGTGCTCTCCCCGCTCCTCGGTGCGGATTTCCTGTGCGCCCACGGCCTGTTGGTTGACATGCCTCGGCGCTGCCTCGTGGACATGAACACCATGTCACCTATCCCGGGCGCCATGGCCCCCCCCCAACCCGCCGAAATGGCGTGGCAGTGCCGCGCCCGCTCAACGGACGACTACTCAGCACTCCTGGCTGAGTTCCCAGCCCTCACCAACCCTACCTTCTCCGCGAAAGTTGCTAAGCACGGGGTAGAACACTTCATCCCCACCACAGGCCCACCGGTGTATGCCCACGCCCGCAGGCTGGACCCGGCCAAGCTGGAGATCGCGCGGGCCGAGTTCGCCACAATGGAACAGCTCGGCATCATCCGCCACTCCAACAGCCCCTGGGCCTCCCCACTCCACATCGTCACCAAACCCGACGGGGGATGGCGCCCCTGCAGGGACTACCGGCGCCTAAACGACACCACCACGCCGGATCGGTACCCCATACCGCACATTCAAGACTTCTCGGCTAGACTGGCCGGCCGCTCAGTCTTCTCCAAAGTCGACCTGGTGCGTGGTTACCATCAGGTGCCAGTCCACCCCACGGACGTTCCCAAGACGGCCATAATCACCCCTTTTGGGCTATTCAAGTTCCTCCGAATGCCCTTCGGCCTCAAAAACGCGGCCCAGGCCTTCCAGCGGCTCATGGACTCGGTCCTCCGGGACCTGAAGTTCCTCTTTGTCTACCTGGATGACGTCCTGGTAGCTAGTTCCTCCAAGCAGGAACACATCGAGCACCTCCGCACCCTGTTCCAGCAGCTCAGTGAGCACGGACTCATCATCAGCCCAGCCAAGGGCCAATTCGGCCTCAGCAGGATCGAATTCCTCGGTCACCACATCACGCAGGACGGAGCCATTCCCCTGCCCGCCAAGGTGCAAGCTGTCCAGCAGTTCCCCCGGCCTACCACCATCAAAGGCCTCCAGGAGTTCTTGGGGATGATCAACTTTTACAACCGCTTCATTCCCGGAGCGGCCTCCCTCATGCGGCCCCTATACGAAGCCCTCCGGGGTAAGAAAGACAGAATGGCGATCGAGTGGTCGGCGGACATGTTGACCGTTTACGACTCGACCAAAAAGGCGCTCGCCGACGCCACCATGCTCGCTCACCCACAGCCCAACGCCAGGGTGGCCCTCACCACGGACACCTCCGACCACGCGGTCAGCGCCGTGTACGAACAGTGGGTCGACGGGGCCTGGCAACCGCTGGCCTTTTTCAGCCGCCAACTGCGCCCCCCGGAGGCCAAATACAGCGCCTTTGACCGCGAGCTCCTCGCACTGTACCTGGCAGTCCGCCATTTTAGATTTCTTCTGGAGGGCCGCCCCTTCACCGCGTTTGTCGACCACAAACCCCTGACATTCGGGATGGCGAAATCTGCGGACCCGTGGTCAGCCAGGCAACGCCAGCTCGCCGCGGTGTCCGAATTCACCACGGACATCCGGCACGTCACCGGTCGAGACAACGTAGTGGCCGACTGCCTATCCCGCCCCGCCATCCACGGCACCCACCTGGCAGTGGACTATGCTCAACTGGCAGCGGAGCAACGCACCGACCCCGATCTGCTCTACGTGCCCACAACCCTCCCAGGGCTGCGACTGACCGACGTCGCCTGCGGCCCGACCGCCGTCACAGTCAAATGCGACACCTCCTTGGCGCAATCCCGCCCCGTAGTCCCGGCGTCCTGGCGAAAACGGGTGTTCGACATCATCCACGGCCTCTCACACCCCGGCACCTGCGCGTCCATTAGACTGGTGGCCAACCGATTAGTCTGGCGCGGCCTGCGCAAAGATGTGCGCGTCTGGTCCAGATCCTGCATAGCTTGTCAGCGTGCCAAAATCCACCAGCACGTCAAAGCCCCACTCGAGGAGTTCACCGTGCCAGAAAGAAGGTTTGACCACGTCCACATCGACCTCGTCGGCCCCCTGCCGCCATCACAAGGTCACACGCACCTGCTGACAATCGTGGACCGTACCACTCGCTGGCCCGAGGCCATTCCACTGACGTCCACCACCACCGCCGACATCGCGAGGGCGTTCATCGGCACCTGGGTCGCTCGGTTCGACGTCCCCTCCGACATGACGTCGGATAGAGGCCCGCAGTTCAGCTCTAATCTGTGGGCCGCCATCGCCCGAAACCTCGGGGTGGCCGTTCACCGCACCACGGCTTACCACCCCCAAGCCAACGGACTGTGCGAGCGATTCCACAGGTCCATGAAGGCGTCCCTCCGCGCCAGCCTCGAGGACGAGGCTTGGATCGACCGCCTCCCGTGGGTGCTACTTGGCCTACGCTCCGCGGTCAAGGAAGACCTGCAAGCCTCGGCGGCGGAACTCGTGTACGGCCAGCCGCTGTGCGTACCCGGAGAGTTCCTGCGCACCGCCACGACCCCCTGGTCGGCTGACCAGCAACGCCGCGCTTTCGCCAACCGAGCACAACAGTTCGCTCCGGTGCCCACCGGCCGGCACGGCGAACCAGCAACCCGTGTACCACCTAGCCTGCACATGGCCAAATTTGTTTTCGTGCGCCATGACGCCCACCGAGGACCTCTACGGCCCCCATACAACGGACCCTACAAGGTACTCCAGACGGGGAACAAGTTCTTCCTCCTCGAAGTGGGCGGCAGAACTGACAAGGTGTCGGTCGACCGGCTCAAGCTGGCGCACCTAGAGCCCGACGAACCCGTTCAAGTGGGCCAACCCCCACCGCGGGGCAGACCGCCTAAGAGCCCGACGCGTCCGACCGCCCCGCTCCTGACACCAACCGCCAAGAGCCGTTCCGGCCGTGCCATCAAGCCGCCACGCCGGTTCGTACACTCCCGACTAGCGGATTCTGGGGGGAGCTGTGTGGCGTACCGACCGCAGAAAGGACACAATCCGCTTTTCGGTCCGTAGACTATAAATCAGGCGTCATGCCTTTAAGAAGGATCACACCTTTAAGAAACTCGATCTGCAACATAGTTAAGCCCAGAGCGGGGGAGGAGCAGTCGAAGCTGTGGACTGATGAAAGGCAGTCAGACTTGGTGTAGGCTCTGACGCCATTTTGTGTTCAACATGCAGTCTCAAGAATTAAACCTTTTCTGTTGAACCTCTCCGAGTTCAGTATTTTTTGCTAGGAGTGCGTAGACTCCTACAGTACGAAGTGACTTAACCATCTTCTCTCGACATGCCCTTTCTCACTGTAAAACAGTTGTCTATCTTCAGCTCAACACACCCTGCTGACTGGGCTGATAGTAAGACAAAGTCAGTGTGTGGCAATCAATGGCCCAAACATGCATCCTACTATTCTACAGAAAATATAAACAGGAAACATGCATCCTACTATTCTACAGGAAAACAAATTCCGGCATCAATACACTAACAGACTCTGGAAGGTACTTTGCACAGTCAGTCATAATATTATTTATTGAGATCTGGGGGTAGAAATTGGAGCTAGTTGCACCCAATTTACGTGTGTAAAATGAGAACCAGTTTCGCGAACCAACACCCCACACCCAAAGTACACCTGAAAGACAACCAACCCAACACGGCATGGCCATTATTCAGGCATCCTTGGCGGCCACCTAAAACAAACATTAGCCTCCTTACATGTACAAATGAGGGGCCTAACACCAGTTATAGATGCCCTTGCCAAAATTGGATAGCAGGCCTGGTTCAGATTTCTTTGGTGGCTTTTGTATTTTTAGAAGAAAAATAATTGCTGCAGATCCAGGAGGAGCAGGAGCACTTCCCCAACTCCACAGTACTTCCGCTCGCCCTACCTCCCCTTTGCTGCTCCATTGCCCCCCACCCCCCTCCGGTGGTGAGGCAAGTGGCCCAAAATTCTTTTTTTTTTAAATGGGCGAAATGCCTGTGGAAGTGCGACTAGCGCTGGCAGCTTGCCCAAATAATAGGAATGAGTGCTAAATGCCTCCTATAGTAGTTGATTAACGTTGCTTCCCCACGGTCCTCCTTCTGATCTTTCTATAAATAGCACAAGTAACGGGAATCCCTGAGAAACAGTGTTCTTAGCGATAGGCAGCAGAGGAAAATCAGATGTAGCACTTAAATTTGATTTGCATATGGTGGGCAGTATTTGGGTAGGCACTTCCATACTCCAACTTACTTCTGGAGAAAAATGTTTATTGTCGTTGTTGGCAGAGTTTTAGCGGAATGCCTCATAGATCCATTTTCCTTTTCTGTCAACCCCAAAACAGCCTGAAATCAGACCGTAAAATGCAGGAAAATCCATGCCATAGAGTCTATTTTCAATCAAATTAAAAATTGGGAAATATCAGCAATCAGTGTTCATTCTATCTGATCTTAATTTTTCAAAGGTTAGCATTTGTTTTCATAACTTCGTACAGGATTAGATTTAAACATAGCTTCACGCGCATATATTTACACAGCTGCTCAAAATACCAATGTTAACTGAAAAGAAAAAAGTATTGTATCCCTTATCTCTGAAAAAAGTTTACTGCCACAGACATCCCTTTGTTAAATCGTAGAGCTGTCTTCACCATAACTACTACTAAATCTGGCCAAATTGATTTCCTCCAAAATTATTTACAAGGGCTTTCTTCCCTCATTGTACCTTCAACCTGCTAACATTTTGGAAGAAACAAATGGGTATTCCTCCACTTATTTAGCCTTTTTTATGATACAACATGAATGGTAAAAATGGTAAAAGTAGCAATATTCTGTGTAGGGAGCTTCATATTTCAAAACCTCAGTGCAATTGTGCCAGGCAGTATATTGAGAACCAGCTCAGAAGTCATGTATACCTAGTTACTCCCTAAGCAACAAAGATGCCTTTCAAACAGCTGTGTCTTAAATTGCAGAAGATCTGCTTTTTTCTTCTTCTGCATGTCAATCTTGCATAAGTTTCCCAAAGGCACTTCTTAGCACTACTGTCATCAATTAGACTATTCATTAAATCAATTTCAGTTGAATTGTCTTGAATAATGACAGTAGAGTTGATTGCAAGGTACCATAATTCTATGGGGGGAAAAATTTGGTTGATTTGCGCCTCCCATTAGCAACTAGCGCCTGGGTGCGGCGCCGCCAACTCCTCCCACAAAATTCAGCGGGAGGTTAGCGGTGGCGGTAACCGTTAGCGCCCCGAGGAGCTGCGCCTCCGACAATGATGTCATCGCCGTGTGCAGCGCCCTGCTCGCGCCCCGGCCGCAATCTTCGGTAGCGCCCCCTGACTTACATCCGGACGCTATGTCCGACAGGGTCAGGGGAGCCTACCTGCGGCCGGGGCGGCGCAAATTAAAGGGGAGGTGGCGGGTGGCCATTTTTGTTGCTGGCCGCCTGCCAGCACCTGCCCCCGTTGCTGTCCCCGGCCTACTGTGCAGACCCCCCGCGGGGTGCTGGCTGCGCTCGCGAGCCCGGCACTTCTCTTGAGTGCCGGGCTCTTTTGCCGGCACTCTGATCCCTGGTGGCCCAGCTGGGCTCAGGGTTGCGCTGTGCAAGGCCCCTCCCCTTTAATAAGGGAAGGCCTGGAGTACCGCGGCGCGATGTGATATTCACTCGCAGCGCCCCAAGAAGGAGGCGGGGCGCTACTGGAAGCACCCCGCCTCCCTCTTTGGGTGCTACCAGTGAATTTCAGGCGCGGGGGTGCTACTTTTTTCGGGGCGCTTCTTTTAGCCTTCTTAAAGACTTCTTAAGTCAGGGCAGCTAACACATTAGTGTCAGCCAGTGGCTCAGTTGGTAGCACCCTTGCCTCTGCGTTAGAAGGTTGTGGATTCAAATCCCACTCCACAGACTTGAGCATAATCTAGGTTGCCAGTCCAGTGAAGCTCTGAGGGAGTGCTGCACTGTTGGAGGTGCCGTTTTTTCAGATGAGACGTTAAACCGAGGTCCTGTCTGCCTCCTCAGGTGGTCATAAAAGATCCCATGGCACTATTTCGAAGAAGAGCGGGGAGTTATCCCTGGTGTCCTGGCGAATATTTATCCCTCAATCAACATCACTAAAACAGATTATTTGGTCATTATCACATTGCTGTTTGTGGGAGCTTGATGTGTGCAAATTGGCTGCCGCGTTTCCTACATTACAACAGTGACTACACTTCAAAAAGTACTTCATTGGCTGTAAAGCGCTTTGGGACGTGCGGCGGTCGTGAAAGGTGCTATATAAATATAAGTCTTTCTTTTAATACTGTCAAATTACTCCATTGGCTTTCTTAACATTTATCAGATAAATTCTACACACCGGAGGTGTAATTCAACTAAAGAGTTGCGCCGGGAATTTCCTGAGTTTCTCCCACTCTGCCACTGTAACTTTGGTGGAAGTTTGGCAGAATCCTCGAGATTTCTGACAACGTTATGGTGGCGGAGCAGGAGAAGCTCTGGTGAAATTCCTGGTGGTGATGAATAATCGCTATTCAGGATATTGAGCATTTTAGTAAAAAAAAGTATCGCCAATAATGTGACAAAAGAGGGAATACATCAGAGATATCGTAAAGGAAACAGAATTTATTGCGTAACTTTTGGAACAATTGTGAAATTAGCTTCTAATTTTTTTTATACTTCACAAAATTATAGGTGTAGTGGAATAATAATTCTAGGTGTGCAGCTACCATTCACTTAAGTTTCACACAACTTGCATTTGTCACTATAAACTAGATACCCATTCGAAGGGAGGTGAAAGGATCTTAAACTAAAAGCTATTAGAACATGGGGTACTTCACCACATTTGGTTATTGAGGTACATAAGAACATAAGAAATAGGAGCAGGAGTAGGCCATTCAGCCCTTTGAGCCTGCTCCGCCATTCAATGAGATCATGGCTGATCTTCTGCCTCAATTCCATTCACCGGCCCTATCACCATATCCCTTGATGCCTTTACTAGTCAGAAATCTATCGACTTCTGTTTTGAATATCCCAATGACTGAGCCTCCACAGCCCTCTGGGGTAGAGAATTCCAAAGATTCACCACCCTCTGTGTGAAGAAATTTCTTCTCATCTCAGTCCCGAATGGCCTATCCTTTATACTCAGGCTGTGGCCCCTGGTTCTAGACTCCCCAGCCAAGGGAAACATTCTCCCAGCATCCACCCTATCAAGCCCTGTAATAATTTTGTATGCTTCAATGAGATCCCCTCTCATTCTTCTGAATTCAAGAGAATACTGGCCTAGTTTACTCAATCTCTTCTCATACGACAGTCCCGCCATCCCAGGAATCAATCTAGTGAACCTTTGTTGCACTCCCTCTATGGCAAGTATATCCTTCCTTAGGTAAGGAGACCAAAATTGTACACAGTACTCCAGGTGTGGTCTCACCAAGGCCCTATATAATTGGAGTAAGATTGATAGAGACTAAGGGGCCGATTTTGTCGAACCTGTCGGGAAGAAGGCGGGACTTCCCCTTTCGGGTTTCTGACCCGCCTACTTTGCCGTCCGGCCAATCCGCGTGATTTTCCCTTGATTGATCTTGTTGAGCCCGCCCAGCGGTAAGTAAAGGTAAGTAAAAGTTCTTTACACACTTTAGACACACCAAACACACTTACCTTTACACTCATGCACCCATCACTCACCTGAGCGCCAACATCGCGACCCCTCCAACTCCTTCAACCCGACAGCCCGCTGCTCTAACCTGGCGTGGTTTGGAGCCGTCGGGAAACCCACACGAAACCCCTCAAAATGGGGGTTAGGCTAAAAACTACCTGTTAACTACCTGTTAACAGGCAGTTAATTGGCACTAATCCCTTCCCGCCTGGTTTCGGCGGGTCCCAGTGCAGGGCAGGTACCGGCCGTCCCTGAAACTTACGTGGGGCGGGGTTTTGGGCGGGATGGTGTCAGGACCCCCAAAGTCGGGATTTTCCCCCCCCACACGCCTGAAACCCCGCCTGATGGCTCCCCGAAAATCTAGCCCTAAAACTTAATTTCAAAGGGAATGGCGCGAAGCCACAAGCAAAAATACTCAACTACAGGGTACCCAACCTTTACAATGTAAATGCGATAACATTTGTGGAAGTCATGTGATCAGATGTCACATGACCAGATGCCATGTGGTCAGAATGTCACGTGATCAAATCTTTAGGAATACACCCAACCAGAGTTGGCAACCCTATCCGCATAGCCACACCATTCCCGCCAGGCAGGATGGTGGGATTGAAACTGGCATTAAGGCAAAAATGTTAAGATTTGGGGAATAAAACACCTTCCAAACTTCAGGCACTAAAGCCTGGAATTTTCTGAATCTGCCCACAACCCCATGAACTTGGCCCTGTTTCCTGGGTCTAGGGTTATTAGATTTTCATGGTGGCTCCAGGTTTCTAATAGGCCCTCTTCCACCATTTGTCTCATTTGGGGCCATTCCTGCTAATACCCCAGGCCTACCACTAGAGCTCAGATGGCAGCCCCAGGCAGCACTGGGAAGGGGGCAGTCAGGAGTGCAATATGTTTGGAACCTGGGCCTCACCTTCCCTGCATCATTATTTGCATTTGGCGGGCAGGGAAGCAGCAGTCAGTGGTCCCAGCGGGGAGAGGAAAATTCAAGTTGGGCAGTGAGGTGGCACTAGGCCTCACCATCCAATTTCACACCCCTTTATGCTACTGTCCTACCCAATTTGGGGCAGAATAAAAGAGGAAAATCCAGGCCTAAGTGTCATCAAGCACTTCCAGGCCACCTACATCACAGCTCCCCCTACACTCCAACAACAATGTGCCTTTGTTTCAACTTCAGAAGAACACACCCTACCACACCAATATTACATTTCTATTTCCCACAGCAGTTATCCTAGTAGCCTTTCTGAGTAAGATTTCCAATTTGATGCCAAATTAGGAGCAGTTTTGTGCTGTAAGCTCATAACAACTTATAATTAGAACAATATTTAAATGGGTTGGCTGTGTTTTTTCCTACATCATTTTTCTTCACTTCCTCTCCTCCCTGATGGCATGACTCCTTGCTAGGGTATGGTACCAAGGGAGACAAACAACCTTTGGTACCTCACCAAAACATGTGTGTGAGATCGATAGTGAGTGTCATGGGTCTTTTTAATTATGAGGGCATCACAACCTTGTCCAATCCTGTCCTCACCTGACATTCATGCATGTACACTTTTTCAGTTAGTCACTGGATAGCAGTCAGGAGCACAATTCCTGATAATTTTCTTTCTTAACCTTGGAGTATTATAGCATCTTGCATCACGCAGCTGAGATCAACTAACTCAGTACAAACTGGGCATCAAACCTGGGACTTTCCTGGTCTGTAGGGTTCACCTATTCACTGTGTTCAAATTCAAAGACCCTGGGCATTTCCCTGATGCAACTGCTGTATGGAGGACAGAAAATTGGACAGAACCTGGTTCCACTGGGGTTCTATCCCATGGAGAGGAGGCAAAGAAATTCCAGTGAGTGTAAGGGGAAGAAGATGGATCTGCCACCTGTGCCCCACCCCCATGGGTAATCGCTTTGCTGAACACCTCTGTTCAGTCTGCAAGCGTGACCCCAAGCTTCCAGTCGCTTGCCATTTTAATTCTCCAACCCACTCCACTCTGACCTCTCTGTTTTTGGCCTCCTACCCTGTTCTAATGAAGCTCAACGCGACCTCGAGGAACAGCACCTCAGCTTTCGATTAGGCACTTTAAAACCGTCCGGCCTCAAAAATTGAGTTCCACAACTTCAGATCATAACTATCGCTCCCATTTTCTCTAACAGCAGATTTTGGTAATGGTTTATAAACGCTCAACCATTGGTGGCCGTGCCTTCTGTTGCCTAGGCCCTAAGCTCTGGAATTCCCTGCCTAAACCTCTCCACCTCGTTACCTCTCTTTACTCCTTTAAGATGCTCCTTAAAACCTACCTCTTTGACCAAGCTTTTGGTCACCTGCCCTGATTTCTCCTTATGTGGCTTGGTGTCAATTTTTTTTGTCTTTTAATACTCCTGTGAAGCGCCTTGGGACGTTTTACTGCATAAAAGGCGCTATATAAATACAAATTGTTGCTGTTGCTATTGGTTTTGCTGTTGCCATTTACTCATCCTCTCGACCCATCTGTTGTTTCTTTATTGTCCCATTACTATCCCCCTTTTGCCTTGCACCATCATCCCTTACAACAGTGACTACACTGCAAAAGTACTTCATTGGCTGTAAAGCGCTTTGAGACGTCTGGTGATCGTGAAAGGCGCTATATAAATGCAAGTCTTTCTTTCTTTTGTCATTTAATCACTCCTGCCTTGCACCCTGTCACAGACCTTCCCCACAAGAGGCCCCAGAGGCTCAGGTAGGCCTCAGTGCGGCATCGGCAGCGGATGGAGGCGGAGCTGAGCGGCAGAGCGACTACAAGAGGCCCCAGAGGCTCAGGTAGGCGTCAGTGCGGCATCGGCAGCGGATGGAGGCGGAGCTGAACGGCAGAGCGACTACAAGAGGCCCCAGAGGCTCAGGTAGGCCCCAGTGCGGCATCAGCAGCGGGTGGAGGCGGAGCTGAGCGGCAGAGCGACTACAAGAGGGCCCAGAGGCTCAGGTAGGCCCCAGTGCGGCATCAGCAGCGGGTGGAGGCGGAGCTGAGCGGCAGAGCGACTACAAGAGGCCCCAGAGGCTCAGGTAGGCCCCAGTGCGGCATCGGCAGCGGGTGGAGGCGGAGCTGAACGGCAGAGCGACTACAAGAGGCCCCAGAGGCTCAGGTAGGCCTCACCAATCTCCAATCTCAGGGAAGGAGAGAGGTAAAAAGTATTCAAGGTGTGACGTCACCACAAAGCGGGTAAGTGATTGGTTAGTAAGTATTTCTCCCTTTTTAAGCTTAAATCTCCTTGGTTTATAGTTTCTAAGGTGTGATATTCACCATCTAGAATCGAGGCAGAGGGTATTTAAGAATAATATTAATAAATTTAATTAATTACATAGAATGGGAGATCAGGTGATGTGTTGCTGCTGCAATATGTGGGAGCTGGTGGACACCATTGATGCTCACGGTGATCACATTTGCAGTAAGTACTGGCTGCTCGAGGAATTTCGGCTCCGTTGAAGAGCTGGAGACCGAGCTTCAAACACTGAGACACATCAGGGAGGAGGAGAGTTACCTGGACTCTGTGTATCACGAGGTATTCACACCAATTAGATTAATTAATTCAGATGTAGTCCGTGGCCAGGGTCAGGATGGCGTGACTAGAAGTGAGGCAGGTACGGGGATCCAGGAGGTAGTGTTGGAGGAGCCGCAGCCCTTGCACTTGTCCAACAGGTTCGAGGCTCTTACTCCCTGTGAGGATGGGAACAGGGACTGCGGGGAGGATGAGCAACCTGGCCACAGCACCGTGGAGCGGGGGGCCATTCAAGTGGGGGGAGTTAAAAGAAATGTTGTAGTGGTAGGGGATAGTATCATTAGGGGGATAGATAGAGTTCTCTGCAGCCAAGAGCGAGAGTCCCGAAGGCTGTGTTGCCTGCCCAGGGCCAGGGTTAAGGACATCTCCTCTGGACTGGAGAGAAACTTGGAGTGGGAGGGGGAGGATCCAGTTGTCGTGGTCCATGTTGGTACCAACGACATAGATAGAACAAGGAAGGAGGTTCTGCTGAGGGAGTTTGAGCAGCTAGGGGCCAAATTAAAAAGCAGAACCACAAGGGTAATAATCTCTGGATTATTACCTGAGCCACGAGCGAATTTGGCTAGGACAAATAAAATTAGAGAGTTAAATGCGTGGCTCAAAGGCTGGTGTGGGAGAAATGGGTTTTGCTTCCTGGGACACTGGCACCAGTACTGGGGCAGGAGGGAGCTGTTCCGTTGGGACGGGCTTCACTTGGCCAGTGCTGGGACTAGAGTCCTGGCGGATCATATAACTAGGGCTGTAGAGAGGGCTTTAAACTAACTAGTGGGGGGGAGGTTCCTAGAGAGCAAATAATACAAATGACAACAGAGAAGGTCATAGACTTAGGTAGCAGTGGGGAAATTAAAAACCAGAGCATGTCAGGAAGGGGCAGAAGGTATGGAGTAAAAGGTAAAGTAATAAAAAGGGCAAAAGCAGGAACTAAGTGTCACAAAACATCTTTGAAAGTTCTCTATCTGAATGCACGTAGCATTCGTAACAAAATAGATGAGTTAATGGCACAAATAACTACATATGGGTATGATCTTGTGGCCATTACAGAAACATGGCTGCAGGGTGACAATGCCTGGGAATTAAACATACCAGGTTATTTAACGATCAGGAAGGACAGGCAGGAAGGAAGGGGAGGTGGGGTGGCTACGTTAATAAAGGAAGGAATCACTGTAATACAGAGAAATGATATTGGGTCAAAAGATCAGGACAATGAAACAGTTTGGGTGGAGGTAAGGAATAATAAGGGGAAAAAAACACTAGTGGGCGTAGTCTATAGGCCTCCGAACTGTGGCAACTCTGTTGGACGGAGTATCAATCAGGAAATAGTTGAGGCTTGTAATAAGGGAACATCTATAATTATGGGGGATTTTAACTATCATATTAATTGGACAAATCAAATTGGGCAGGGCTGCCTTGAGGATGAGTTCATTGAGTATATTAGGGATGGGTTTCTTGAGCAGTATGTAACTGAACCGACCAGGGGGCAGGCAACCTTAGATCTGGTCCTGTGTAACGAGACAGGATTAATTAAAACTGTCCTAGTAAAGGATCCCCTTGGAATGAGTGACCATAACATGGTTGAATTCCATATTCAATTAGAGGGTGAGAAGGTTGGATCTCAAACAAGCGTGCTAAGCTTGAATAAAGGAGACTATGAAGGTATGAGAGCGGAATTGAGTAGAGTGGATTGGGAAAATAGATTAAAGGGTAAGACGATACATGATCAGTGGTGTACATTTAAGGAGTTATTTTACAACTTCCAAAAAATATATATTCCACTGAGAAGAAAAGGGTGTAAAAGAAAAGACAGCCATCTGTGGCTAAGTAAAGAAATTAAGGATAGTATTCGACTAAAAACAAGGGCATATAAGGTAGCCAAATCTAGTGGGAGGATAGAGGATTGGGAAAACTTTAAAAGACAGCAAAAAATAACAAAAAGATTGATTAAGAAAGGGAAGATAGATTATGAAAGTAAATTAGCAAAAAATATAAAAACAGATAGTAAGAGTTTTTATAGTTATATAAAAAGAAAAAGGGTGGCTAAAGTAAATGTTGGTCCCTTAGAGGATGAGACTGGGAAATTAATGGTGGGAAATATGGAGATGGCAAAAACACTGAATGAATATTTTACATCAGTCTTTACAGTAGAAGACACTAAGAATATCCCAACACTGGACAAACAGGGGGCTAAAGGGGGGGAGGAGCTAAACACGATCAAAATCACTAAGGAAGTGGTACTCGGTAAAATAATGGGACTCAAGGCGGATAAATCACCTGGACCTGATGGCTTACATCCTAGGGTCTTGAGGGAAGTGGCGGTAGGGATTGTGGATGCATTGGTAATAATTTTCCAAAACTCCCTGGACTCGGCAATGGTCCCGGCAGACTGGAAAACTGCTAATGTAACACCCTTATTTAAAAAGGGCAGTAGACAGAAGGCTGGAAACTATAGACCGGTTAGCCTAACATCTGTGGTAGGTAAAATTTTGGAGTCCATTATTAAGGAGACAGTAACAGGACATTTGGATAATCATGATTTAATAGGACAAAGTCAGCATGGTGTTATGAAGGGGAAGTCATGTTTGACAAATTTGCTGGAGTTCTTTGAGGAAGTAACATATAGGGTGGATAAAGGGGAACCAGTGGACGTAGTGTATTTAGACTTCCAAAAGGCATTTGACAAGGTGCCACACAAAAGATTATTGCTTAAGATAAAAAATCACGGGATTGGGGGTAATATTCTGGCATGGATAGAGGATTGGCTATCTAAGAAAAGGCAGAGAGTTGGGATAAATGGTTCCTTCTCAGACTGGCAATCAGTAACTAGTGGTGTTCCGCAGGGGTCAGTGCTGGGTCCCCAACTCTTTACAATCTATATTAACGATTTGGAGGAGGGGACCGAGTGTAACATATCAAAGTTTGCAGATGATACTAAGATGGGGGGGAAAGTAGTGAGTGAGGACATAAAAAACCTTCAAGGGGACATAGACAGGCTAAGTAAGTGGGCAGAGATTTGGCAGATGGAATACAATACTGGAAAGTGTGAGGTTATGCATTTTGGCAGGAAAAATCGTAGAGCAAGTTATTATCTTAATGGCAAGAAACTGGAAAGTACTGAAGTACAAAGGGATCTGGGGGTCCTGGTGCACGAAACTCAAAAGGTTAGTATGCAGGTGCAGCAAGTGATTAAGAAGGCCAATGGAATGTTGGTTTTCATTGCTAGGGGGATAGAATATAAAAATAGGGAGGTATTGCTTCAGTTGTACAAGGTATTGGTGAGACCGCACCTGGAATACTGCATACAGTTTTGGTGTCCATACTTAAGAAAGGACATACTTGCTCTCGAGTCAGTACAAAGAAGGTTCAGATGAGGGGATGGACATATGAGGAGAGGTTGAGTAGATTGGGACTCTACTCATTGGAGTTCAGAAGAATGAGAGGCGATCTTATTGAAACATATAAGATTGTGAAGGGGTTGGATCGGGTGGATGCAGAGAAGATGTTCCCGATGATGGGTGAAACTAGAACTAGGGGGCATAGTCTTAGAATAAGGGGCTGCTCTTTCAAAACTGAGATGAGGAGGAACTACTTCGCTCAGAGGGTGGTAGGTCCATGGAACATGCTGCCCCAAAAAACTGTAGAAGCTACATCATTACATACATTTAAAACAGAAATAGACAGTTTCCTAGAAGTAAAGGGAATTAAGGGTTACGGGGAGCGGGCAGGAATTTGGACATGAGTCTAGGTTCGGATCGGTCATGGCCCTGTGGCCATGTAGCCTGATCCTGCTCCTATTTCGTGTGTCTAATTCTGTTAGATGCAGGAGATGGTTCTGTGATAGTGGATTGGCAGTTAGGATCAGATCAGCCATGATCTTATTGAATGGCGGAGCAGGCTCGAGTGGCCGATTGGCCTACTCCTGCTCCTATTTCTTATGTTCTTATGTTCTTATGTTTTGTTCTTTCCTCCCCCCACCCACTTTTTCCCTGGCTCTGTACTTGCTTATAAACTGTTAAATCTCTAACTTATTCCAGTTCTGATGAAAGTTCATCGACCTGAAATGGGGGGAATTTTAACATAGGTGAGCGGGTGGGAGTGGGTGCAGGTGGGGGGTTAAATGGGGGAAAATTGGAAGCGTGTTGGGAAGCCGGCTCCAACCCACTGACTATCGGCTTTTACTCAGGTGGGAGAAGTGGCAGGCAGCCAACTGCTCCTGGGTAACCCTAAACTCACCCCCCTCTCTCCACAGATACTGCCTGACCAGCTGAGTGTTTCCTGCATTTTCTGCTTTTGTTTCAGATTCCAGCATCTGCAATGTTTTGCTTTTGTTTAAATGTTCAACATACTCCATATCTTGCATACAGGCTGGAACATTTTTCCATTGGCTGAAATCTCCATTTTGGTTTTATTTGCAGCCAACAAATATTCAATTTATTACATATTGATATGATTGAAATAAAATGTGACAGATCAGGTTACCCTAATTATTTCATTTAATATATTGCAAATACTAAAAGCCCACAGAATGAAGCATGTTGTAGGCACCCTCAGGTATTTTTTTGGATGTGAACTATATTACAGCACTAAGCAATGAGCTGAGGCATAATTAATAGGAACAAATTGAGGTATGTCGGTAAGTTAAATAGCGGGAAGGGGAGAGGAATAGTAATTATTAAAAATCTTCACATTATAGAATTACACTATCACATTTGCAATTTTTAGATACTGCACTTTGCAATGCTTTCAAATCAAATAAAGTGCAATATTGAAAGAAAAAACCAATGCTGCCAGCATGATCTGGCCTCCTAAGTGTTTCAGCAGTTTATTTTGAATGGCACTGACCACTATTTTACCCTTAGTTGCCAGTGCTTCAGTACATTTCTGTCCAGTAATAGACCAGCAAAAGTTCATGTCGGTCAATTCTGCATGATTCCTAATGGATCATTCATTTTGTTAACACTTGGGCAACATTACTGTGAAGGAGCATAGGGATTTGGATGTCCATGCACACAAATCACTAAAAGCTAGTGCACAGGTACAAAAAATAATCAAAAAGACAATTAGATTGTTGGCCTTTATCTCAAGGCTATTGAAATACAAAGGGAAATGAAGTGATGCTTCAGTTGTACAGAGCCTTGGTGAGACCCCATCTGAAGTACTGCATTCTGTTTTATCACCACACCTCAGGAAGGTTGATTGATCTTGAAGGGGTACAGCACAGATTCACCGGAATGATACTGGGGCTTAAAGGGTTAACTTATGAGGAAAGGTTGCATAAACTTGGCTTGTATTTCCCTGAGTTTAGACGGTCGAGGGATCTAATAGAGGTTTTTAAAATAATGAAGGGATTTGATAGAATAGATACAGAGTAACTATTTCTGGGAATCCAGAACAAGGGGCACAATCTTAAAATTCGAACAAGGCCATTTAGGAGTGAAATCACAAAGCACTTTTACACACAAAGATAGTGGAAATCTGGAACTCTCTCCCTCAAATGGCTGTGGATTTTCAAGACCAAGATTAATCTTAACTTTTCAGCTTTTATTTTCTTTTTACAGTATACTTTGGCAGGAAGGGGAGTAAAAACCAACATTTTTAATTCTCAGCAAAGCAATAGTTATGGGCAGCCCTTTCGGTAATTTGAATCAATTCCTGGGTAAATTTTTTCTAGTCCATTGACTGCCTTCTAAGGTGCAGCACAACACTATCTGGTACCTGCCCAACTGAAAAAAATTAGAACAAGAACTTTTCTATGATATGATTTTTAATGTATCTCTACATTTATTAAAATGCCAGTTCTCACTCTGTTTATCATCAAATGTTGTTAAAAAATAAAAGCAAAATACTGCGGATGCTGGAAATCTGAAATAAAAACAGAAAATGCTGGAAATACTCAGCAGGTCAGGCAGCATCCATGGAGAGAGGAACAGAGTGTTACCCTCTCCACAAATGCTGCATGACCTGCTGAGTATTTCCAGCATTTTCTGCTGTTAAAAATAAGCTGCTTCCAGGATGGGCTGAATTTTTTTTCAATATTTTATTTGTTTACAGATCAAGCTTACAGCAGAGCTCAGTGTAACAAGGCTGCTCAACATATCGATTGAACATGGCATGAACTGAACAACTTGGGATGTGTCTCATTTCTGCTTTCTCACTCCATATCTGTTCTATGCACGGAGGCAAAATTGTAACTCAGTAACTTTTGAATTACTGACAAATAACATGCTTGATGAAGCACATAGCACTGCCACATTTCTCTTTCAGAGAAATACAGCATTTAAAATTAGAAGGGAACATTTGATGGCATATTAAACCTTTCTGATTCAATGCTGGTTCAACCAGGTTTTACATGTTTCCTCTGTATTATTGACTCACCCTCTCCACTAAAGTTGCAATGCACATAGCCATTTTGGGAGAAGAGGCTTTTTTTGCATTCTCAAGATTCATAATCCCTGATTCCCCAAACATATACACAATTTTCTGGCCTAAGACGGGTACATGAGGTTTCTATAGGGGAAATCGTGGAAGGTGAAGCTTTGCGCTGGAAGCACGAATTTGTTTGCTTCCTTTTTTCTGCAGGTGTAAAAGTAGTAGAAGATAGAATTATAACTGTGCAAACAATATTTTATAGAGTTCCATTTTGTAAGAATGGCAAATTAGAGTTTGTGCTCATCAATACTGCAGAAAAGCCCTGACCCAGAACTGGGGAGAATTGGCCTCATTAAAGTCTGAATTTTGCAAGGCAAGCCCTTCGCCTTAATTTTCATATGCTTCCTGCCCACGGAAAACATGTGCAGGTAAGCAGCTCTGCTGCATGACTGACTGGACGGTGAATAATTGGGTGAGGCAGCTGCCACTGAAAGGTAACAACTCGCCATTAAAGGGGAGTAGATCATTTTTTTTCAATTAACTTGATGGGCAGTGGGTTGAGATGGAGGTTGAAGTCATCTAGGATGAGAAGTTTCTCAGTGCAGAAGGCTGAAGGAGGAAAGTAGGAGGATATCTCAGTATGAAATACGGGGTAGAGCCTGGGTGGGAGTGGTAGAGGATTTTAAAGGATGGGTGAAAGGGGTGGAACAAGCTTTGCAATCTGCCACAATAAAGTTGTAGATGGCAAGAGCTTTGTTTGCGAGTGAACAGACATTCTGGAGGGAAATATGGCGAGGGATGGTGATTGTTGATCCGCTGGCAGAGTCCAAGTACACATGCTTACTATTCAGGCAAAGAAGGCATAGAACAAACCTAAATGCTAAGCTCCTGCCCGCTCAGTGAGATAGCATGCAAAAATATATTTCCCCTTTTCTCAACATTTCTTCATTGTATAAAAGCCTCAGGACATAGTGGGGCACACAAGATCTAGTGGGGCACACAAAATCCTTGACATATCAATTCTATGTTCAGATCTGAACTAGCAGTATCAGCATAAGCGGCATGCAATCTACCTTTGCTCAGTGAGAGAGTGCTGTTTTAGGTACTCAGGCAGTTGCTAGCATCTTTGTAAATTTTGTGCGCTTTCAAGCCAACACAGCACACAACTACAGAAAGAAGACCAGGCTGGCCAGTGGACAACCATGTTGAAGTAGCTGTCACAATTTGAGGACATGGCCCTCTCCCTTTTTGGGTTAGAACTGTGGAGCATACCAATGAGGGTTAGTTTGGAGACACAAAGCTTTGATGCAAAGTCACTCAGGGATACATGTCATATCAAACAGTCTGCAGTACATGCTATATCAAGCATATGACAGATGTGCTCTGGTTACACCTTCATCACTTTCCCTGTAGATGGTATGTGGCCACAGAAATATAATTGTGCATGCCAATGGTTCAGGAGGCAGCCATGAATCCATCAGCTATCTGCAGTGACTGCATTTTTAGAAGAAGCACTGGGAGGGAACGGGGGGGGGAGGGAAATCGGGAATAGAATTTAGGGCACCGAGGCTAACTTATGCATTCATGGTTGCTGATCCTATGAAAAACTCCCTAACAACATAAGAGAGCCTTAGGATGGAAGCCTGAGCATGTGTTTACTGTTCCAAATCTGCCACTTCAATTTGCAAGAATTTTGTGCCATCCACCTGTGACACAATTGTCTGTAAAAGGGCAATGGTTGTGTACAGTGCTTGAAATAGTGTCTCCCAGAGGGGGTGGGAGTTTCCATCTTAGTGTTTTGTCATGCTTGATGGGCCTCACAAGACATGCGTGCACATCTACCATTGCCTTCCACCTGTTAACAGAAAACAACTTCCTTTTTTGTCTCCAGTGCAAGGGACCTTGGTGACTGTATGGACTTGGTTGGTGATATTTTTCAATGCAGCTTATACCTGTAATTTTACTGAAAGGTAGTCTTGAGCTCTTGATAAGGCCATCCTCATTTGGCACATCTCCTGCAGCAGATCATCCAACTCTTCACTATTGCAGGGAGCAGTGTTGCTGTGTCATTTCCATCAATTACTCCACAACTTCATCTTTAATGGCTTGCTGTAACCCTTTCAGAACTGTTCCCTCATAAGGTTTTCCAATCCCAGCCAAGTGTGACAAGTGTGCATTGGGCTAAGTTTTCTAGGTCAGTTTTTTCTCTGCCTCTAGCCTATTTAAAATAGCAAGATGAAGAGGGCAGGGAGAGGTGTTTTCCACTGTAAAATTTGGCCAGGCCAGCTGCTTATGTTGGAGGTGCAGGTGAAGCAATTCAACCCCATTTTTTCTATTATTGTAAAATCAATGCTATTGTATATTACTCATGTAAATGCACAATTAAGTAATGGGAATAATTATTACAATTATATCTTTTACTGAATAAATGGCTAGCCTGGCTGGAAAGTAATTAAGTACTCCAAGAAGAATCAGCATATATTTTAGAATTTACTTAATCATTGTGTTTATATATCCCAAACACTGGTGCGAAACAGTGGAATTTAACTTTTCTGTATGTTTGGCAGTGCAATTCATTTCTATTAAAGAAGTCAATGAGGCCTTTAACATGACCCAGTTTTTGTTTCCTATACAGGTAAGTGAAATGTTAGCAGTGTAATTTGCTGCTTGGCAAAACAGTCAGATTCAATCCATACTTTTACTTTGAATTTCTCTACGTCTCGTGATGCTTATGTTACAACACAATTATCCTAGATGGAGATCAGGCCCAGAGCTGACATTTACTGTGCTTAGGCCAGAACTTGGCTGTTCTCCATGGGTCTGTTATGTCACACAGTAGTAAGCAAGCATGTATAGTAAATTTACAATAAATAGAATTAAGTGTCCAAAGCCTATTGCTAAATACTACAACCTGGAAACTGATTGTATCAGAGTACATTAGTACTCATATAAAAGTAGTACTGAAAATAATTAAATAGAAATCAATTTTTAAAAGTCTAACATTTTAAAAGAACTTGCATTTATATAGCGCCTTTCAAAGCCTCAGAATGTCCCAAAGTGCTTTACAGCCAATGAAGTACTTCGGAAGTGTAGTCACTGTTGTAATGTAGGAAACACAACAGCCAATTTGTTCACAGCAAGGTCCCACAAACAGCAATGAGATAATGACTAAGTAATCTGTTTTTTAGTGATGTTGTGATGTTGAAAGCTAACAGTGGTTTTACTTAGATAGTTTCACATTGCTATACTAATTACAAAACCACTGTGTTCAGTACTGGAGATAATCACTCTATTTAGCAAAGAAACTTAAAGTTAAATAACAATGGCGGAATTTGTCCCCTATTCTTTGGTTCCCATTCATTGAATGCAATAAGCCCATTGTGACATCAATACCTCAAGCCAAATGCTAATATTACTGAATGCCGACTCACAAATTGCCCCAAAACATAGGCGATTCTCCGCCTACACAGGTTATACTATGGGTAGAAGAATGGGTTTGTTCATCATTATCCAACTGTGATTGATTGGCTGTAGATAGGAAATACAATAACTCCTACTGTCTTCAGATATTTAAAATGGAAGTTTGTTGTATAATTGGAAAAAAATGCTTCTTTTCTTACAGAGAATTCAGATATTTCAATTTAAAAGATTCATCTCAGCAGTTTATTTTGCACTAATCATTAAAATTATTTTATTAAGAAGGAGAAAGAGAAGAAGAAGAAGATTGTAAACTCTGTCAAAAATGATGCACCATTGTGTAACAAGAAGTTAGGAACTATGCTCTACCAGATTTGAAATCTCCAATAATTTTTTCAACATTCTTACAAAAGAAAGTATTTATAGAGTACAAATCATTGTTAGTGTGTGAAAATACATATTTCACTATAACATTGTCTGGGGGAGGCTGCACAACATAAGTTAAAGGAACATATTATGAACAGTTTTTTGGTTGTTTCATGGATTCTACATTAACAGAGAAACCATGTGCATTACGTCAGAGGTCTTGATACTGGATATCAAAGACCTGTTATAGTAACAAGCTGTTGTATCTTTCAAGTCCAAAATAAATTGTATTGTAGTGACATCCAGTATAACGAAACTTACCCTAAGACCCCAGCAATGCATACCAATCTAGCAGGATACAGTCAAACACTAATGAAGATTTTGCAACCTTCTTGTATCTGGCTTGGCTGAGTCTGCAGTATATTGTTCATAAAGCAAATACATCTGATATTTCTTGTTACATGATTGATTTTTTATCTACATCTCCCCAATTGTTAACATTCGTACAAAGTCACAGTTTACAGCACATTTGAAATGACTTCTCTTGACCTTTTTTCCAGAACAACTGAGCATAGTGTTGAATATTAATGACTTTTACAAATTCCAAACAATGTAAGTACTGTACTGTCAGATGGTACATTTGTCTTTAACTTGCTTGAATGAGTTGGTAAATCAAAATTCATCATGTGAACACAAGCCAGATTCTAACGTGCATTAAATGTAAGCATTACACTATGGAGACTGCACTTCTAAAAAATCTTTTGTCTGACTGACCTAGCTAAATTCAAGTAATTTCAGAAATCCAAGCATTCTTTCACAGGAGACACCGACCAGTAGGAGTTGAGGACTGGTCATACAACAGCGATAGTCGCATGGCACCCTAGTAATATAGATAGGGCTTTCAACTTTTATTTGTTCACTTAGTAATCAGTAGCTGAATTTTGTATTAGAGTATATTTGAGAGGAGAAAAGTCTACAGAAAATGCAACGGCAAATATCAAAACTTTATACTATTAATTAATAATTCCAAAGCTGAACAGTTTATTAAAACATTACAAGGGAGGCACATTGAGGTTTAATGGTGTAAAAGATAACTTTAACTTATATATAGACTTTGTTCAAGACTGTACCAGTATTAATGAAAAAATATCTACTTCTGGGATGCTTCTAACAATCTAAAGCACAGTAACTAAGCTTAATTCAGAGACAATACTAAGTACAGCATATATGTATCTGTCTTTATTACATTTTACACTATAGGACAAGTACAGTATGTGGTTTTACATTAAAGTTTTATTATAGCAGATAAGTAGTTGTTTCATAATTGGGAATGTTATACATTTATCAATCACACCTTGTTACCTGTTTTACTTTAAAATTGCTCTTTAGAGACAACCTAGAACATACATTTTGTTTAGCGCTCCCTTTATGATGTCATAAAGTCCTGTTCCAATGACATCATGAATGAAGAATGCTACCCACAGTTCATTACATTCATTCATGTCACTAGAGGGAAATGTCATGAAGTCACATGAGGAGGGAATTCTGTACAAAATGTCTGCTTCTAGAATGTTTCTAACAGTCTAAAGCTTAGTAACAAAGCAGTTTGAGAGATACCTTTATTATCTTTAAAAGTATGGGACAAATGCACTTTATAAGAAAGTAAATTTCAAGTAATTTGAGCAGAACAGGCTCAAGGGTTGAATGGCCTACTCCTGTTCATATGTTCTATAATTTTTTGGGGGGATGCTAGTAATGTGGTGTTAACAAAATAATTTCAAAAGACTGTGGCAAGAGTGTCATCTTAACAAATTAATCTTCTTAGGCAGTCCCTTTGAACCGAGGATGACTTGCTTCCACACTAAAAATGAGTTCTCAGGTGACTGATGAGTCCAATGTGGGACCTACAGTCTCTGTCACAGGTGGGGCAGACAGTGGTTGAAGGGGCGGGTGGGTGGGGTGCTTGGGTTGATGTGCACTCCTTCCGCTGTTTGCGCTTGGCTTCCGCTTGCTCCCGGCGAAGAGATCGAGGTGTTCAGCGCCTTCCCGGATGCTTCTCCTCCACTTTGTGCGGTCAGGGGCCAGGGATTCCCATTGTTTAGAGGTCAGCCAGCCATTTTTGACTAACCAATTATTCACCAACTCAATTATTTAATTACCCACAGTTACCAATCTTACTCTCATAGAATAAATACAAATTCTTCTCTGAAAAGAGTTTGCAACCCTGGAGTATCTGGCATATCTAATATTTTTCAAAATGTGATGTGGCAGTTTTGAAAGATGAAATCAGCTAAGCTATCTTCTGCTAATGGTTCTTAAAGGGAATAAACCTTCAGTGTCTTTCTTGCCCTGCGTGGGAAAGACAATCTATTTTCTGTAAGGTGTGAAATCTTTCTCTCACATCTCTTAGATTTGAGCCAGAAACAAGGTTTAAATTGTAAATATGGCATTCGGTGTGACAACTAAGAACAACAAAGACATATTGCTCATCCCTTTTTTTCTCTGATTGGCCGATTGTATGAGACTCAAAAAATGTCTGCATTCTATTAACACATTCTTTTAATACAGCAGGTAGAGCTAAGCTCATACAATTGTACAGCAGGCTCAGAAAGAAAGCAAATCCCATTGAACCTATTTCCATCAACTGTCGCATAAGGTTTGGACAGAAATTTGAAGCATTTGCATAATCTTTCCCAATAATTACAGAATTGTGATAACACATTTTAATTCATGAAACACAACCACTGCAACTGAGAAGGAATGTTTCTATCAGCTGTGTATGAAAAGAGTTGACATGACTAAGTGAAATAAAGCATTTGCGAGGACTAACTTTTTAAATGTGAAGTGCAATGCTACCTGGTGTAATCAAATAATATATCCTGCCTAAAATGTGAGGACCAGTTGTCATTTATACAAAGTGAAATTGGGGAAATCTTTCAGTCAAATATGACATCCAGCCTACAAAAGACTTGCAAACGATTTAATGGGAAGGTTACAGTTATTCAGTCTAGTCAGTTCTAGCTATTATCGTTAGTTGTTTGGTAAATGGGGCATGATGCGCCATCAATTACTCAAAAGACTGAGGTTGAGCGAGTAACAATCAGGCTTTTATTAACTAAAGAATGAAGGTCTTGTCTCGAGTGGTCGACCCGTCCAGAATACTAAGGGACTGGGAGGTAGTCACTTATATACCTGGAATAGTGGGAGGAGTCAGCCGAGGCATGTCCAGACCTGTACCTAGTGGAATACACATACAGACACAGACAGGTATGACAGTGGTTTACCACAGGGCATAACAATGAACTATGTGACCTTCAATTTTCTTGGTATTGTGCAGTAACTATTGCTATCTGGGAACTAAACTGTTATTCAAATAATTAGGTATACAAGGTCACAAGAAAAACAGCAACAGAAAACTTGTATTCTCACTGTTATTGTCATTTATGCTGTATGATAATTAGTGATCACAAGCAACACATGCTTTTAATCCACCGCATTCCATGGTGCCCTTGAGACATATAACATGTAAAATCAATGTAGTCTGTCAAAGCCAG
This sequence comes from Somniosus microcephalus, assembly GCF_052327205.1. Taxonomy (NCBI): domain Eukaryota; kingdom Metazoa; phylum Chordata; class Chondrichthyes; order Squaliformes; family Somniosidae; genus Somniosus; species Somniosus microcephalus. The sequence continues at coordinate 106,143,933 of NC_140995.1, read as the reverse complement.
TAATTTTCAGACAGGTCAATCCAGTGGGAACTTCTGGATCTTAGAATTCCATGAATTCCACACATGGATAATTAGAACTCCTGCAAATCAAAAGTGAGAACTAGGAACAATGCCAATGAGTTGCTATAGTGTTAAAACTTTGCTGATATTTTTCGATATTGCAACAGGAATGAACTTCAAAAAAACTCATAACACAACTGTGCCATTACATCTACCACAAATAAGAAAGAAGGAAGATAGAACTTGCATTTGTATAGCGCCTTTCATGACCACAAATAGTGCCAAAGTGCTTCATAGCCAACTAAGTATTTTTGAAGCATAGTCACTGTTTTAAGGTAGAGAAATGCACACACATAAAGTTCCACAAACATCAATAGGATAAATGACTAGATAATCTCTTTTGGTTAGTTTAAGGATAAACATTGGCCTGGACACGTAGAAAACTCCCTGGTCTTCTTCGATTAGTCCCTCTAGACGAGGGAACTAGATGTAATATCTCCAAGTTTGCAGACGACACAAAGCTGGGTGGGCGTGTGTGCTGTGAGGAGGATGCAGAGAAACTCCAGTATGATTTGGACAGGTTGGGTGATTGGGCAGATGCATGGCAGATGCAGTATAATGTGGATAAATGCGAAGTTATCCACTTTGGTGTCAAAAACAGGAAGGCAGATTATTATCTGAACAGCAATAGATTGGGAGAAGGGGAAGTGCAACGAGACCTGGGTGTCCTTGTGCACCAGTCGCTGAAGGTAAGCATGCAGGTGCAACAGGCGGTTAAGAAGACAAATGGTATGTTGGCCTTCATAGCGAGAGGATTCGAGTACAGGAGCAAGGATGTCTTGCTGCAGTTGTACAGGGCCTTGGTGAAACCACACCTTGAGTATTGTGTGCAGTTTTGGTCACCTTATCTGAGGAAGGATGTTCTTGACATGGAGGGAGTGCAGCGAAGATTCACCAGACTGATACCTGGGATGTCAGGAATGACATATGAGGAGAGATTGGGTCGATTGGGCTTATATTCACTGGAGTTTAGAAGAATGAGAGGGGATCTCATTGAAACTTATAAAATTCTAACAGGACTAGACAGACTAGATGCAGGAAGGATGTTCCCGATGGCGGGGGAGTCCAGAACCAGGGGTCACAGTCTAAGGATAAGGAGTAAGCCATTTAGGACAGCGATGAGGAGGAATTTCTTCACCCAGAGAGTGGTGAACCTGTGGAATTCTCTACCACAGAAGGCAGTTGAGGCCAATTCATTAAATATATTCAAGAAGGAGTTAAATATATTTCTTAAGGCTAAAGGGATCAAGGGATATGGGGAGAAAGCAGGGACAGGGTACTGAATTTGGATGATCAGCCATGATCTCATTAAATGCCGGAGCAGGCTCGAGGGGCCGAATGGCCTACTCCTGCTCCTATCTTCTATGTTTCTATGGCCTAGAAATTGAGTTGGTGCCGCACCAGGGCTTTAGCGCCGGAGATTTAGCGCCGGCGCTAAGTCCCCCTGCGCACGCCAAAAATTCAGTAGCGCCGCGCCCAGACGGCTGCCGGCGCTACTGGAGGGTGTCAGCGCCTCGCAATGGGCGCTGACTGCCGCATTGCGGCGCTAATCCGCCGCTGCGGCACCCGATGCAGTGCGGCAGGCTGGGGAAGTGCAGGCCTCCTCCTTCCGTTAAGGAGGAGCTGCCTGCACCCGACCGCTGGCCGTTGATCTGTGGAGAAAAATGAGCCCGGCACCTCGGAGAAGTGCCGGGCTCGCGGCCCACACGCATCTGTGCCGCGGGGGGGTGTTGGAGGAGTCCGGGGAGGGGGGTGCGGGCAGGCGGCCGCCGGGAAAGCGTCCGGCCGCCGCGCGACCTTAATGCGCCGGCGCTAAGACCCGTAGCGAACTTTTGAAAAATCGTTGGTTGCGGCTGCCACGGGCGAGGCGGCCGCAACTCAATTTCGGCGTTCGGGCGCGTTGCCACGGCAACCGGGATGCTGCGCACACCGATGACGTCATCGGTGCCGGCGCAGCGCAACCGGCTAACGCCGATGGCAGCGCCCAAGTGAATTTCTCAATCGGCTGTACTTGCGGCGCTAGGCCCTCTAGCGCCTCAAAATGGGCGCTAACCCCACTCAATTTCTAGGCCTATGTTTCTATGTCCCATGGGATCTTCAATATATATATTTATTTCCTTTGCCTTCAGATGAGCCTGATGGAAAATAAACCTTCTTCCTTCATCAGCGAGTAAGCATGGTTTAGGTGGCAGACATCAAGACTGATGCCATTGATGCTCCACTGTTAATCCACTGGAAAATGCACTTTAACTAGAACAGGAAACAAGGGAGAACCCCGACTACACATGAGGCCCTGCACCAATGTTGGTCAAGAAAGTGGTTCATCCTTTAGTCATCCTGTTACCTGTTCACATTTTAATGTTATTGCTCTGAGCTACTTTGTTTTGGTGTAAATTTTCAGTTCACTTGACTAATTACACAAATAATCCAACAATTCTTTCTATAATTAAGTATCCCATTAATCATTACAGAAACTATCAAATTACATCAGAAATTACAGAAACAAGCAGTTCGGCCCAACCTGTCTATGTTGGTGTTTAACCTCCACTTGAACCTATTTGCCTACCTAGTTTCCATATCCCTTTATTCTCCTTTCCTTCATCCACCTACCTAACCTATTCTTAAATATTGACATGATCTATGCTTCAATCATTACATCCAGTAGTGCATTCCACAGCTTCGCATTCCTCTGTGAAAACAAGTTTCTCCTGCTCTCTGTCCTAAATCTCTTACAATTAATCTTATACCTACATGCCCTCATTCTAGACCCTGCAACCATTGGAAATGGTCTGCTTCTGTCTATTCTATCTTCATAATTTTAAACACTTCTGTCCAATTGCCCTGTAATCTTCTCTGTTCTTATAAAATCAACCCCAATTTTTCAAGTCTTTTGTTGTATTTATATTTCCTCATTTGAAGCAGCATCCTAGTGAATCTGCAGTGCACCCTCCTGACTTCATTGGCTGTAAAGTACTTCATTGACTGTAAAGCGCTTTGGGACGTCCGGTGGTCATGAAAGGCGCTATATAAATTCAAGTCTTTCTTTTTTATTGCCACAACATCCTTCTTATAGTGTGGATCCCAAAACTGCTATTGGTTTACTATGGTTTTATATAGAGTCACCATTACATAGGATTACATAGGATATACGGCACAGAAACAGGCCATTCGGTCCAACCAGTCCATGCCAGTGATTATGCTCCACTCGAGCCTCCTCCCGTCTTTCCTCATCTAACTTGATCAGCATAACCCTCTATTTCCCTTCTCCCTCATATGCTTATCTAGCCTCCCCTTAAATGCATCTATTCTATTTGCCTCAACTACTCCCTGTGGTAGCGAGTTCCACATTCTCACCACCCTCTGGGTAAAGAAGTTTCTTCTGAATTCCCTATTTGATTTGTTGGTGACTATCTTATATTGATGGCCTCTAGTTATTCTCTTCCCCACAAGTGGAAACACTCTCCAAAACAAGGGGTATCTACTCTACCAAAACCTTTCATAATTTTAAAGACCTCTATTAGGTCACCCCTCAGCCTTCTTTTTTCCAAGTGAAAAGAGACCCAGCCTGTTCATCCTTTCCTGATAGGTATACACTCGCATTTCTGGTATCATCCTTGTAAATCTTCTCTGCACCCTCTCCAGTGCCTCTATATCCTTTCTATAATATGGCGACCAGAATTGTACGCAGTACTCTAAGTGTGGTCTAACCAAGGTTTGATACAGGTTTAGCATAACTTCACTACTTTTCAATTCTATCCCTCTAGAAATAAACCCTAGTGCTTGGTTTGCTTTTTTATGGCCTTGTTAACCTGTGTCGCTACTTTCAGTGATTTGTGTATTTGTACTCCGAGATCCCTTTGTTCCTCTACCCCACCCACACTCACCCCCTCCAAGTAATAAGTGACCTCCCTATTCTTCCTACCAAAATGTAATACCTCACATTTATCTGTGTTGAAATTCATTTGCCAATTATATGCCCATTCTACAAGTTTATTAATGTCCTCCTGTAATTTATTGCAGTCCTCCTCAGTATTGACTATCCCACCCCAATTTGGTGTCATCTGCAAATTTAGAAATTATGTTTTTGATTCCAAAGTCTAAATCGTTAATATAAATTGTGAACAACAGTGGTCTCAGCACTGATCCTTGTGGAACACCACTACCCACCTTCTGTCACTGTGAATAAGCTACCCTTTACCTCTACTCTCTGTTTTCTGTCTTGAAGCCAGCTAGCTATCCAATCTGCAATTGGCCCCTGACTTTGCATTCTCTGACCTTAATCATTAGTCTATTACGTGGTATCTTATCAAAGGCCTTTTGAAAATCTAGATAAATTACATCTACTGCATTACCCTTGTCTACTCTCTCTGTTACCTCTTCAAAAAATTCAATGAGGTCTTGACTTTTATGTAAGATACCTCTTGCTATAAAACCTATTATTCCATTAGCTTTTTTAAGGTCTTATTCACCTGAGGTGCTGCTATTAATGTCTTGCGAACCTGAAACCCCAAATTCCTCTGTTATTTTCATTCAACCTAAATGTACCCACTTACATCTACTGATGCTGAATTCCATCTGCCCGCTTGTTTTCCCATCCCACCATCTCTTTGCAGTTTCCTTTGGTCTTCAGAATTGTTTACTATGTTGGCTAGGGAGTTGGCCTTTCATCGTCTGTGTGTCAAAATCCTGGCACTACCCAACAGCATTGTCGGAGCAACTTCACCACACAGACTATAGTGGTTCAAGAATAAGACCCACCACCACTTGCTCAAGGACAACTGGGGATGGGCAATAAATGCTGGCCTTTCCAGCAATACCTATATCCCTAGAATGAATAATAATTGTCCTCAAATTTGGACACCATTCCCTCTAGCCCAATATGCAAATCACTGATGTACATAGATGCAATCCCAGGAAATAACCCTGTAGGACACCATCACCCATTTCTAACCATTCTGAGAAACTGATCTTAATTTCTACTCTTTTTATGTAAATAATGTCAAATATTACATGCTGACCTTTAGAATGTTGCCTACCTCAGCAAAAAACAAAACAAAATTGTGTGAAGCAGTGGTCAAAAATAAGCAAGCAAATAGACAGACACTTTGAATAACATTACTGACATATTGGTAATTGCAATAATAGTTTAATTAGATATATGTCATTTGTTCTGAGTTATCTTTAATGATAAACTTAAGGGGCTGAATTTTTAATTTTAAAAGTGCGGATTTACGAGAGGGTGGGCAGTTAAAAGCGCTGAAATTGACAGCGTGTCAGGAAGCCGGCTTCAACCAACCGGCTTCCGCCTTTAATTCGGGTGCATAGTTAGCGCACCAGAGGCGAGTGACCTAATTAAAGCAGTATAGAGGTTATTAAGAGGCTATTAACAGCCTTTTTAACCTGATGTTGCAGCTTTTACTGGCTGTCCACTGGATTCCCGGGTTTGCTGAACCTCGCCAGTGAAAGCAAGGCGAGAGCACATTGGCCACTGTGGCAGCACAGGAGGGAGGAGATGAGCACAGGGGTGCATCTCGCAGGAGGCGATACCTCCAACCCAGGGTATATAGGCAGAAGATCAGCTTCCTGGACATGACTGAACAGCTGTGCCTCAGGAGGCTCAGGCTATCGCGTCAGGTCGTGGCAGACATTTGTAGCCTGCTGGAAGAAGTCCTGCTGCCAAGTGGACCTGGTGGACATGCGTTACCAGTGGCGGTCAAAGTCACCACCGCCCTCAACTTCTTCACTTCAGGCTCCTTCCAGGGATCTGCAGGAGACATTTGCAGGATCTTGCAGTCGGCCGCCCACAAGTACAGCACCTAGGTGACCAATGCCATGTTTGACAAGTCAGGGACTTATGTACACTTTGCCACTGATGAAGCCAGTCAGACTGAGCGGGTGCTCGGCTTTGTGTCTCTGGCTGGCTTCCCACAGGTGCAGGGCATCATCGACTACACACATGTACCCATCAAGGCACCCTCAGATAACCCAGGAATGTTCGTGAACTGTAAGGGCTTTTGCTCCCTCAATGTACAGCTTATCTGCAAGCACAAAAAGATCATCATGCATCTGTGCGCCAGATTCCCAGGATTTATTCATCCTGCGCCAGTCCACCCTCCCTCAGCTCTTCGCACCTCCGACCAGAGTTACCAACTGGCTGCTTGGAGACAAGGGTTATCCATTGAAGACGTGGCTGATGACACCCTCAAGGAGGCCAAGCAATGAGGCCGAAGAGTGTTACAATTAAAGCCAGATGACGACGAGATGTGTAATAGAGCAAGCAAATGGATGCTGAAGATGCGCTTCAGATGCCTGGACAGATCTGGAGGAGCTCTTCAATACGCACCAGGCAGGGTCTCCAGAATGACTGTCGTATGCTGCGCTCTGCACAACATGTGCAGCAGTGAGGATTGGAGCTGTAGGAAGAGCAAGGCGCAGAGTGCAGAGCCTCTTTCAGAAGAGGAGGAGGAATCGGAACCTGAAGTGGACATGGCACCAGCAGCGGCACACATTGCTGCCCAGGAGACCCGGGATGGCCTCATAATGGCACGATTTAGTTAAGTTGCACCAGTGCACCCATATGGCACCCAGATGCTGAACCAGCTTCCCCCCTGCCCCACCCCGCACCACCACAAAACAGTTCTAAAATGACCAAACCATTCCTGTCACACACACCCATTGCTCAAGGTTAAGGAATGTCTTACCATTCATTCCAACTGATGAGGCCACTTGCCAGGCAACAGGCAAAAATGGACAAGACGGGAAAGTGGTGCAAAGAAACAATTTTATGTGGCTCACAACATCAACAGAAACTTAACCACCTAACCTTTTATAACACACCCATGTACCTACCCTTGTGCATCTACAATTATGTCTTCTTTCTCTTTCTACAACTCCTACAACGTGCAGCCCCTGTGGCTTCAGCAGAGGCAGCCTGCTCACTTCTCTGACTGCTTAAACACTTTTGTCGGATGTCCTCTGGGTTTTGGAGCCTGTGAGGGCCCTGCCAAAGACTGCTCCTCCTGCACCTGTGCAGGGGCAGACTTGGCCATTAGGATACGAGGCAGTATGTGTGGCTCTGACTGAGAGGGAGCAATGGGGGAGAAGTGGGAGCGCTTTGAGCAGAGTCCCCACTTCCATGTCCCCTCTCACCATCATCCCTCTCATGGCCCACCCGTACTTCCCTGCGAGCAAGGAGCTGGAGAGCACTTTGCTGCACATCAATGGGGCGATTAAGGGCCAACTCTAGGATTCTATCCACCCTAGATATGGCTGCAATCAAAGTCTGCAACCTGTTGTTCACAGCAAGCATACACTCGTTCGACTGCCACATTTGATGCTCCATGCAGGTGGCCACCCTTTCCATGGATGAACACACCATAGCCATCGCCTGCGACATCATGCTGCTCATATTGAAGGCGGACTCCTCTATTCTCCCTACAATCGAGCAGATTGTGGCTGGAAAAGCTGCCAGAACCTCCGCATTTTTTATTGCTCCTCAACAATCATCCGCTTTGTCGACGCCCCCCCCCGAGGTTCAGCATCTTCATCCAGTCTGCGCTCTCTTCTCCTGCAAGGAGGGAAACAAGAGACTTTTGAGTGAGAGTGATGGAATGAGTGTAAGGGGTGGACGGGCAACATCTGTTGAAAGTGGCTATGAGGGAGAGGCGTAACAGTGCATTAAGATGAGGGTGGTGTCAGTGGTGCATGGTCAGATGGGGATGTGAGTAGGTGCATAGACAGTGAGGGATGGGTGCACCGGCCATATAGGTTGGTGTGAGGAGTGACATGCAGGAATAGGATTGGGAAGGCAGAGTGAGGGGGTTGGGGTGACATCAGGATGTAGAGCAATGTGGCATTGTACTCACCTTTCCTGATCTCATGAGGTCATTAAAACATTTCCTACACTGGATCCATGTTCTTTGAACAACATTCCTGCTGTTCACTTCTGCTATCTCCAGACATGCAGTTTTGGTCAGTGCCACTGGCCTCTTCCTCCCATCAGAAGGGTAGAGGATGTCCCTTCGGGCCCTCACTCCTTGGAGTAATATCTCCAAGGAGGCATCACTAAACCTGGGGGCTGCTTTCTGCCTTTGACTCTGCATAATTAAGGATATAGTATTGTCAAAGTTGTACAGCGCAAACAATTCTCCTCTGTCACAACCTGGCTTCCACCTTCACCAGCCTTCAAGTGACATCTGTCCATTGCTCCTTTAAATAGCTCAGCTGAAGTCGAGTCACCTGTGACGTCATTGGACCCGCTCCAGTTAAGTGGTCGGGAAACCCGGATGTCTGATTCAATTGCAGTGGCTTCATTAAAAAGCCACTGCAAAAGGTGCTTCTCCAACTTCTGGGTTCTCCACGCGATCAACGGCCGTCCCGCACCCAACGCAACTCCAAGGTAAAAATTCAGCCCAAGGTATTTCATCCCACAATTCCCACACCATAATTATATAATTCTAGCTGTGAAAGTGCATGAGGAGGTAACTGTGATAACAACGTAGAGGAAATGACTAAAAGAAACAGTCATTACATAAGGAGGGAGCAGCCTCGGCATATGTCATAATGTTTTCATATTGTTATCTTGAAAGGTTTGCAACACTCCATTACTCAGATAGAAACTTCTACAGTCTCTTCAAAGCTCTCTCAAAAAGAATGCTAATTTGCAGTCAAGAACTAAGTAAGATAATACTAAGCACCACTTTATTTACACATGTGGTAATTTTCACCGCATGGGTGTAAAACTGACGTTGGAAATGAAAATGAAAATCAGGCAGTTTGTACCAGTCTTACGCCCAGACGGCAAGTTACAAATCTACCCCAAGGACTATCCAACATGCAAGCTACGTACTTCATATAGCAGTTCTTTAATGGTGGAGTAAGATAACATCCTTGATAATTTCTTTACATAAAGTCAGAATATAAGAATAAAACCATCTTAATTGTTTGTGACTATAGTCTTGCTTCTTGGGAAGAGGTTCTTTTATATGCACACTTGGTTTATAGTCTCATAATTTCCACATAAGAATGTTGTGCAGTACTTGCTGAACACTCCACGTGAGAGTGATGGAATTACATACCAGTAACCCAGCAGCAAACCACTTGATGGTCTCACTTAAAGCAATGTAGCAACATAGCTTTCCATTTGGTGGTATAATACTACATATCCTGCGCTGAATTTACACAGCTATGAATCAGAGACCAAATTCATAGAATCATAACCAAATATAATTTCCTGATTTGCACTGTACCTGTTGTGCTCAATTTTTTTGAAATCTTAGAAGTTGTACCTTATCAACTCTTGCAAGAATTCCAGACACAATGGGGTCGATTTTAACTCAGGTGCGGGCAATTGTCGGGTTCCCCGAATTTTGTGTTTCCCACATGAATCTAAATGGATCTGTGAGATTGATGCAGTTTTAACTCAATTGGCCAATTGATTTCCAACATGTGGGAAGCCTTTGCAAATGGGTTTTTCATGACTGCAAGTCCCCTCCGATGACATCATCATTGCTGCTGCATTTAAGGTCCACAGCAAGCCTTGCTTCTTCTGCAGGCTTCCAAGCTTTCCCCTTATGATGGCACAGGAGCCTTCAGGAACAATGGCCAGCGGGAGGGCAAGAGCTGCACCTAAATTTGATGAGGCATCACTGCAGGCATTGTTGGATGGGGCTAGGGCCCACAGGGAGGTCCTGTTCCCTTCTTCAGGGAGGAAGAGGCCTCCCAGTCAGACCAAGGCTGTGTGGCTACAGGTGGCTGGGGAAGTCAACTCATTGGGGCTCACACGGCGCACCTGGATGCAGTCGCACTGGAAAAGTATGAAATTTCCATCACCCTCAATCTGATCCCCATTGCCTTTCCTCACCAGCACTCAGCTTTAGCAATCCCTTCCTCCACATCCCACTTGACACTCACATCCATGCACCCTTAGCCATTCTCTCTCTCTCTATGCTCACATTCACCTAACTATTTGACAATGCAGCCCTCACACTCCCTCTCACTCTGATGAATTGAACACAACTGACAACACACTAGGAGAGCCCCCTTGGTCGTGCAACCTCACTCCATCTTTGTCTCCTTCTAAGTATCTATGCTATGCAATCTCTACACTCACTCCTTAATTCTCACTCAACCTCCACTTGTCTCCCTCATTGCAGAAGAAGAGAGCTCACAACAGGAGAGAGCTAGCCAGGACAGGAGGAGGGCCACCCTCATTAGCCCAGCTCACCCTCTGGGAGGAAGCCGTCCTGGAGATTGTCGGGGATGATACAGATGCAGAAGTTGGGGAAGGACAGACAGGTGCATCCCCGCAAGCTGGTGACAGAATAGTTTTCCATCTCTCTCATTGACATTGCATGAGTCGCTGATAATGATTCTGAAGCTACATCATATGGACTTATGATCATCTGCAAAATGCAATGTGCATATAACCTTGGCATCACATCTCTAACTTTTTCCTTGACTCCCCCACAGGACCATCGAGAGCCCCCGTCCCCACTGTGCAGGAGGAAGAGCCTGAGATTCCAGACTCCTCAGAGGAATCTGCAACTTCTGAGTGCGCAGCGTCAGCAGAAATAAGCGCACCCAGCACCGGCGCAGACACTCACACCTTGGGGGGACCTTCAGGACATAGAGTAGAGTTGTCACCTGGTGTATCACAGCTCACAAGTGAGCATCAGCAGATTGTGGAGACAGGGACAGCAGTGGAGAGTCCTCGTCGGAGGGCGCAGGACTCTGCAAGCTCGGCTCAGCTGCATGTCGACCCTCTGCCTCTGGGTCCATCCATAAGATCAGAGGTGATGGAACTCCATACACAGATGCAGGAGTCTCTGGCAGGTTTTGCCTCCAGGGTCGCTGCGAGTGTCGAGCGAATGGAGGAGTCCATAGCGAACATGAGCAGAGCCTTTGTGGAGTCAGTGGCGCATGAACGCATCAACGCGGAAAGGATGGCTACCTACGTGGAAATGATTGCTGCCTCCGTGGTAAGGCTGGCTACGGTAGAGGAGAGGAGGGCTACGGCCATGGAGCAGGTTAGTCGCCAGGGTATGAAAACATGGTGAGTGTTCAGAATAGAATGACATCTCTTGAGGAGCGATGGGCATCTATTGAACAGAGAAACCAGACCTTCATGGAAGTCCCTCTGAGTAGGACTGCCATTGCAGATACGGGTCCCCATGGCCCCCCTGGTGTGCAGCAAGGTGCTCTCAAGCCACTTGCAAGCGCTGAGGGGTAGCTGACCCATGAGAGGGAGGTTGGTGGCAGGCCTCAAGGAAGTGGGGGTTCCTCTCCAAGCGCTCACACTTCCATGCCACTGCAGAGCCCTCGGTCAGAGCCCCGCCGGAGTCCGCACCCAAGTGAGATAGACGTCTCAACCCCTGCACAGCCGCAGGAGCAGCAGACTGCTGACGAGCCCTCACAGGCTCGCCACCCCAGAGGATGCCCGCCAAAGGTGTTGAGACAGGAGCAGCAGGAAAGTGAGCAAGGGGCCTCCACATCTGCTGAAGCCACAGGGGAACCACTACGTAGGAGCACACGTAAGAGGAAAATAAAGCACAAGTAGTCACAAGGGTAGTCACTTGGGTGAAATGTTGTGTATATTGTAAAAATGCCATCAGTTGGTTCTTGTGCATAAAAATTCTGATGGCAACTGTTGCAGTTCTGGCGTGTGTCATTTTGCAAATGGGGCTTTCACATTGAGGGCTTAGGGTTACTTGCAGTTGTCAGGATGCTGGTCAAGTAGCTAGGAATCCGCAGGGTTTGGCCATTGTCGATGCTCAGGTAAGAAGCTGCGAGACAAAAGAGTTTGATTTACTAGGCTAAGCAAATCTGGTCAGGATGAGTGCGTTCCTTGCATCCCGGGCAGCAATGTTCTCGCGTAATGCTGCCGCTGGTTGATGGCCCTCTGCGGGATGCTCATTTTCGCCCTCCTCATCCTCATCATCATCATCATCTGAGGAGGGTATGTGAGGAGCCACTTGGTCCTCAGGAATCTGCAAGCCACGACAGTGTGCCATGTTCTGGAGTGCACAGCAAACCATGATGATTCTGGAGACCCTGGCTGCTGAGTACTGTAGGGCTCCACCTGATCTATCCAGGCATCTGAAGCGCATCTTCAGCAAGCCGATGGTTTGCTCGATTATGGATCTGGTGGAAATGTGGCTGGAGTTGTAGCACTCCTCAGCTTCGTTGGCTGGCCTCCTCAACGGCGTCATTAGCCAAGTCCTCAGGAGAAAGCCCTTGTCTCCAAGTAGCCATCCGTGAAGTTGGTCTGGCGGCCTGAATAGCGGAGGCACACTAGACTGGTGCAGTATGAAGGAGTCATGGCAACTGCCAGGGTACATGACACAAACATGCAAAATCTCCTTCTTGTGGTCACACACCAGCTGAACGTTAAGGGAGTGGAAGCCCTTGCGGTTGACAAAAATACCTGGATTGCGATGGGGTGCCCTAAGGGCCACATGTGTGCAGTCAATGACGCCCTGCACCCTTGGAAAGTCTGCCAGATGAGCTAATCCAACCGCTCGCGCCATCACATTTGCACGATCCCTGGTGAAATGGATGTAATTGTGCGCGAGGGCAAAGAGGGCATCGGTTACCTGTGTGATGCAAGTGTGTGCGGCCGACTGGGAGATGCCGCTGATGTCTGCTGATGATCCCTGGAATGAGCCTGAGGCAAAAAAGTTGAGTGCAGTGGTGACTTTGATGGCCACTGGTAAGGAGTGTCCACCTGGTCCTCTGGGCAGCAGGTCTTGCTGTATCATTGCGCAGATGTCAGTCACTACCTGTCACGAAAGTCGGAGCCGCCTTTGGCACTGCTGCTCAGTCATGTTGAGGTAGCTGACCCTGTATCTGTAGACCCTGTTTGGGGGGTATCTCCTGCGCCGACAGGTTTTCATGCGCTGGCCCCTTCTGGCCTGTGCTGCCTCAGGTGGGTGAGCAGCAGCCTGTCGCTCCTGCTGCTGCTGCTGGTGCTGCTGTTGTTCCTGGTTCTGCTGCTGCCAGGCCTAGTGCTTGAGCTCCTCTAATGCCAAGAAGGGAAGGAGAAAAATGGCTCCCATGCTTCTGACATATGCCTCCGCTGAGGAAGCGCTGAGTGAGGGTGGCGAGAGGGGTTTCCCAGGAGTTCACACTGGAGATGTGTGTGAGGCTCCAACCTTCCACAGGTGTGGTTAAGCCTGGTAAAAGTTGCCCCAGGCCTGAAACAACAAAGTCCTGCCACCTGCAAATGATGACTGATCAAATCTCCTCTTTAATGGTTGACCTGCAGCTGATAGTCAGCAAGCCAATAGTGCTCACGCCAGGTTTCACAGGCGTGATCCCCACCAGGCGTGTTTTACGTGGGAAAAGGGTTAAAAATGCAAGGGCCTGTTAAAATGGCATTATAAAGGCCAATTATTGCTGATTAAGGGCCTTAAAGATCAGTCCCGCCTGTTGGATTTGGGACCATCAAACAGGCCTGGGTTAAAATGGCTCGGGGTCGGGAACCAGGCGGGGGGGGGTCCTGCCCGCCAGTTTTAGCGATTTTAACCCCCCCCCGCACGCCTCAAAGCCCGCCTCCACGGCTCAGTTAAAATCGACCCCAATGCATCAAAAGCTGTGATAAGATAATTTGCCATTAAAATCTACTTCCTTTGGAAACATCCTCTGTTATTGTTTCATGGTTGATGAGTTTTGAAGTCAGCATCCATTCTCTAATCCTACAATCGTCTAGAAAATTTGTACGTGTATCCCCTGAGGGAAGAAATGCTTTAAATAAATATTTTCCTCGTGTCTGTAAACCACAGTAATGACATACAGATTGTTTTTCAAATGGATTATGTAGACTGAGTGGAAGGTGCTGTTTGCAACTGCTATCTTACTAGGTTTGTCCACCCCGGGGTACAATTTCAGCTGTTCAGATATAATGGGTCAACTGCAGTAGGCCTTGCATTAGATCAGGCATGACATGCTGACAAGAAAAACAAGAAAGTTTGATTTATATAGGACATTAGTCTTACCAAACTGCTGACATTAGTACCACTACAATAAGAGTAAAAATGTGGAAATTGGAAGTTTCCTATCAGAGCAATGGAAGGAGGAGGTGTGAACAAGGTACCAAGCGCGAGAAGCAATGAACAGGAAGGACATTTTCCCCACACTTGATGATTAATGGGAGAAGAGGAATTATTAACTCACTTAAAAATAATGGGTGCAGCATTTCTGGGGAAGTTGATAGCTCTACTGAGAGCTCCTCTGTGAGGCAATAGCTAATCTTCACTCAATATCTCCCTGTGACAGCATGGCTGGGACTGGGAGTTTTGCATTGTAATTGCAGGAACAGACACATCTCATCACTCCATTGCACAAATTATACACCAAATTTGGATTTGAATTCACATTTGGTGGTGGTTTTTATTTCTGCAATGAACTGAGGGAGGAACCAATATGTGTTCTCAGAAAGATATGTGATGATCAGTGATGGAGGAAAGGTAAGCAGTGTGGGACTGTTGGTGAATGGGGAGGTGTAGTTAAGGTTACTAGTATCATTTATGAATAATCTGATCATGTAGAGCACAGGCAAAAGGGGCTGTCTATGTTGTAGCGTCCCTTCCTCTTCCTCCACTTCCTCTTGCACTTCCTCCTCCATTTCCTCCTCCTCTTGCTCATGCTCCTGCACCTCAGCTTCTTGCCTGATAGGCGGTGGCAAAGTCTGTTCCATGTTGTGCAGCAAGCAACATACTACCAGAAATCTCGATACCCACTCAGCTGAGTACTGCAGGGCTCCTCCAGAGGGCCAGGCAGCGGGAGCGTTGCTTGAGGACGCCGATGGTGTGCTCTATAATGTTCCTTGTGGCTGCATCGCTCTCATTGTAGGTCTGCTGTGCATGTGTTTGGGTTCCTGACCGGAGTCGTGAGCTATGTCCTAAGGGGATAACCCTTGTCACCCAGTAATCAGCCTTTGACTTGCCGTGTTGGTTCAACTGCCACAGAATGAAAGAATCACGATTGCTGCCAGGATAACTGGCATTCACTTGCATGATGCGCTGCCTGTGGTCGCACACCAGCTGCACAATGAGGGAGTGGAATCCCTTTCAGTTGATGAATAGTTCAGATGAGGAGCATGCAAGGCAATGTGCATGCAGTCAATGGCACCCTATACCATGAGAGCCTGCAATCCATGCAAAATAAGATGTGTTTCTCATTGTATAGGGAGCCTCAGTGACCTCCCTTATACAGAGATGTTGCTTATATCTCCAACAGCAGCCTGAAAGGAGCTAGAGGCATAAAAATTAAGAGCCACGGTCACCTTGACAGCAACAGACAATGTTGTCCTTGCCCTGCTTTGAGGTTGCAGATGTGGCTGAGCAGTTGGCAGATTTCAGTCATGATCTCCATTTTGAACTGAGGATGTCTCATGCACTGGTCCTCGCTGACGTTGAGGTAAGAGAATTGCTCCCTGAAGACCATCCGTGGATATGGCCACCTGCTGAGTGCGCTGCTCCCCATCCTCCTCCTCCCTCTTCTAGTAGCTTATCTTACTCTGTGTGGCCTCTCTTCATTCTCCTGGTGATGTTCAATTCCCACAGGAAGCCCGACCAGGCCACTCATGTCTGGAAGCAACTACTTTCACCACAATATTTTAAATTACACAAAACTACTGCAAGACCAGCTAGGCCACACCCTGTAGAGTAAACTTTAGCCAAGTAAGTACTTCATGATCCCTTTAAATAGCGCTGGTGGGGGTCCTTGATGCCGTTTAACATCGTGTTCAGCTATGCAAGATTAAGACAGAGTGTTGGCTGGAGCGTTAAGTTCCAAAATGGCAGCACTGGCTTAAAATCAGCACTGCACACTGATTTGTGTTATGATCTTGCTGCTCTGCATGCTGCTGGCGGTCATTCGGCGCATGTGTGCAAACCCTCTTTACCAAAATGGCATCCTGCGCACTTCCCATCGGAAGTGTGCACGCGCATTTTAGACACCATTTGAACCTTAGGTAGCGCCTAAAAATTGGGCACTACATGGCCCAATTTAACCCCTATGTCTCCTGCAATTCATCTTGAGTAATGCCACAGGATATTCACTAGTATTCATATAAAAGTCTTGTGCCCAGTGCACTTCTTACACACTCAAGATGTTACTCTTCAAAGTGTCATACTTTTTTAGAAATGCAACACAATCAAAAAAAGGCAGTCATTTCATGAGGAGTTCTTCTGACCTGGAACCAGCAATTTACAAGCAGTAGGAAACATTTTCTGATTGAATGCGGGATAGCTATAATTGTCTTGAATTAAGGGTCAAATTTCCTGAAGTAGGGTCAATTCTTGCTGAATCACCCTGAAAATCCAAACTTAGGTTAGTTTGTTTATACAGCACCATGGCAAAATAAAATGCAATTGGAAAGATAATACTAAACTTTACAAATTTAACAAGCATCGTTACTCCTGATACACTAAAATTCTCATCTGTTACTTTCCTGATAAAAACTCAAATAACAATGCAAATTGTTCTGGACCGATGGACATTATGTGACATTCTGGACATTTTTACATGCAATAGCACCCTCTGGTGGCGGTTATTGTGTTAACAGTTTGTATGCTGGAAAGGTCATCTGATCTTTCTTCCTGTGTGAGGTCATTTGACCTTTGTTCCTTTCTTCCTGTGAGAGGTCATTTGACCTTCCTACCTTTCTTCCTGTTGACCCCAGGAAGCAGTTTTGCCAGGAAGAACCTGACTTGAGTAATGGAGAATCTGCCATGAGAGGTTCCATTTACAATCCAACGTAATCTGATTTCATATGTTAGGCCAAGCGCAATATCTGTGAGTATCTTTGGTTCTTAGCATAATAGCAATGTTGTCAGAGTAGTATTTTGATAATACTATGTTTATAAAAGGTTAATATTTAATAGTTACAGAAGTTAGTTCAAATGTTAGTTAGTTATACAATTAGCCTATTCTACTGTTGTAAATATGTTTATATCTTATGTAATATCGAATGTATAGTACTCAGTTTATGTACAAAACATACTTTGTCTTTGTTTACAGTTTCACAAATTTGTTCAAGTAAAAGCTTCAAAACAGCAACCGCTTCAGAAGAATTATTTTTGAATGAGTGTTTAACTTGCTGGATAGCTAGATAGGAGCACGTCCAGCGCGGCCAGTACACAAATGTTTCCTAAACCATTCAGATAATATTTTACAGAACAGTGTGGCTATTACATATTAAAGTAGCTGAGGTAAGTCTACAGTAACAAATGAGTTCTAGCCTCAATGACAGCTAAATCAAAATGATTGTTTTTATATATTTCATGCCTTGATCAGCATGAAGCAAACTGAAAGACACGTTTATTTTCTTATATTCTTGTCTCATAGAAGTGCATGACTGACTTAAATATACATGGAACAACACATCTCCTACACAGTGGGTAAATTCAAATCCTTCCTATTGATTCTAGTTTCATTATTTTATTCCTACTAGTATATGTGTGGATTTGTATATCTAAAAAGATATGTCTATTGAGTTTAAAGTCAAAACATTCTATTCAGAAGATGAAAAGCTTCTTACTCCTCTGCGTTACATAGCTGCATTTAAAACATAAATTAGAAAACAACAGCGTATGCTTAGTTACATATTATCAAACGTCTTATTTATAACGGAGAACTAGGAAATAACTTTTCTTCAGCTTGGCTTTTGTATGCATGGAGTATTTCAGCAAATTATTTTATGTCCACATGATATCTTGCATATAAAAACACTATTTTGTGGAATATCAAGAATTTATTTACATGAAAGTAATTTAATACAAAAACAAGTTAAAGGTGACAAAATACAGTACAGATGGTATATCTTTAAAACCATTAATTCTTGTTGATTAACTAAAATGGGCCTTACAACGTTATCAATAGTAATTTGAGTGAAATAACTTTGTGGCATTGAATGTATGCAACAAAATTAACGTTGAGGAAATATTGTGTTGACATTTTTAATACATAGCAGAGAAAGTGAATCATGATTTTACCTTCAAATAAGTACATCATAATGTGGTACCAATATACAACATCCTGTGCAAAGCATGAGATAACTAATGAAGTTCATTCAGTTTCCTAATCACGAGTATTAGAAACCATTATGGCCCTAATTTTACAGTAAGAATAACGGTGAGGCTATCAGTGCTCACCGTTATTAAGGAGTGAATCGGACAGCAATTTTCGGCATCTGGACATGCTCTGTTAAACGCGGAAATCAGGAAGATGCTCCTCCAAAAGCCTCGTTCAAACAGTAGCTCGCCGAGAGACGTGGCATTCAAATACATGAAGGGCGTGAAGTTGCTGTACTTACTTACTATATACCCATTAAACACACCAGAAAAAGTTAGGGCTTGTCCACTCAAGTTTAAGTGAATTTGTAACGGCATGATAAGTCTTAATTACTGCAAAACAACCTCTCTGGCACTGAAAAGTTACTTTTAAAAGTATGGAGTCTCAGTCCTCCAGGTTTTAATTATTGTTGGAGATAAAAAAATTAAATATTTTTCTTTTTGTCTCTTCTATCTCTCTCTCTTAATTGCATCTTCCTTTCCCTCTCTTTATTTTGCTTTCTGTACATGATTTGGCATTGAATTATATATTCTAACTTACACTTCCTGGTTTAGACTCTGTGTGGCTCAGTAAGGAATCTTCAATCTGGTTGGTTAAGGAGACACACTGTTGCTTTTCCTGATCACACAGGTCCCAGATCCCCTGTAAAGGGCACCACGCTGCTTTAGATTCCTAATCCCCGCAAGTCGCAGTGCAAAAGCCCACAGAAAGTCTATGGGCAAGTGTAAGCGTAATGAATGATTAGCGCCGTTTGTTCACCGCTGACTGCAAAGTCTGGGCCAGTAAGTTTGCCGTAGTGTTTATGGACTTACTTTGGACTCTACAATGGAACACACTAGTTGCTTTTATGTTTCTTGAAGTTAAATTAATACAAAATGTAGTTTTTATCTCACAACTACTAATAGTGTTTTACTAAAAATAAACAATGGAGTTGGTTCTGAACCACCACCCCCCCCCCGCCGATTGCCCAGCGGGAACTGTGCATGGAAAGTGTTAAATTCAGCCGAGTCCACTTACTAGCCCAATGCCGCACCATTCCTACCCGGTGATATTTCATCTTCGCTGACTTTGAAGTTGGCTGAGACTCCTGCTGCAGCTGGGTGGGGGCTCAATTTAAATTTAAAAGTAGCAGCCCGATGATGTAATTGGCGCTGTGATGTTAGATATGCGATGACTCAGGTAGAGGGAGGCCCATCTGGTATCAAACCTGCCAGAGAAACCTGGCAGGATGCCCAAGGTAAGTAATATTTTTAAATCTTCGGTAGGATTCCTTGGGGGCCACAGAAGCAGGAATGATTTTCGATTGCTGTCTCAATGTTCCTCACAAGTTTCTTTGTCCCTAATTGGTTTAAGTGTAGACTGTCTCCCCTGTACCAATCAGTTTTTATTCTAGAAGAACAAGTTTTTTATGAAGGTAGCATTGTTGTTCTCACACCATGCTGACAGCTACTCGTTTGATGCTAGGACCCAACAACTGAAGGTATGTTTTGTGTGTTAAGCACTATTGGTTTGGAACTTAATGATTAAGCTTCAGCCCAGATGGCAATCAAAACAGTTAAACTAATACTATAGTACAATCGTTTAGAAAAACCAGTAGCAAAGATTTTCCAGTGAAAACAAAGACATGAGGCCAAATCTTGCTGGAGCTGGGCATCATGCGGCATGTACCATTAGTTGGATTTTTCCTGCACTCTTCAGCTCAAAAAAGTTTTGCGCTGTAACTTGCTGGAAGTGCAAGCTGATAATGGTGCGACGAGTGCAACGGGGCATCTGGGACCTTAGTGAGGCACAGGACCAACAATGTATCTCCTTAACCAATGAGATTTAAGTATTGAGTAAAAAACAGGAATGGCAGAGAAGAAGGATGAAGTAGAGTAAAATCAGGTACAGAATGAGAAATAATGGTCGGAATTTTCTCAAAGGAGGCGGGTTGGGGCCGGTGGCCTCTGAGGTGGGCGGGAAACCCGGTAAGCTGGGTTTCCCACAGGGCCTGCTGACTTTAACGGCAGGGCCTGATTTGAATATGAGGCCTTGGATTCCCGCTCGCAGCCAGCCAGATTGAGAGGCTGGCTGGCTGCGGGTGGGAATCCTAGGCCTCAGATGCAAGGGGATGGTCTGGGGGAGGAATTGCGGTGTCGGCATAGTCACAGATCAGTTGGGCGGGTGTCAGTACGGTTGGGGGTCAGGGGGGGTATCGGCATGGTCGGCTGGGGGGGGGCGGGGGGGGGTCGGCCGGTGGATCGTCAGGGGGTCGGGGATCGGGAGGGAGTTGGAGGATCAGCTGGGGATCGGGAGGGGGTTGGAGGATTGGGGGTGTTGGCTGGGGACTGGGGGGATCAGTATGGGCTGGGTTGGGGATCAGGAATGGGGGTCGGGGGCCAGAGGATCAGGGCCAGCAACCGGAGGATTGTGGCTGGCCTCAGCATCATCAGTGGGGTGGCGGTGGGGGGATGCCTCATGGTGGGGATCGGAGGCCTCATGACAGGTTTCTGATAGCGGGGAGTGGGTTAGGTAGGTGTAAAGTCCGCGCCTCAATAATACACGGACTTCGGGAGAACAGTTTAACAGGTACTTTACTGAACAGGAGGCAACGTCAGACTGAAATACAGAAGCCTGCTAGGGCCTTTTATACAGGGGTGGTCACTGCCGGTACTGCAGTCTAAAACCAGTTATTCCCTTAAAGGTACATACACAACAATTCCTCCCCTTTTAGATAAACAGTACATAACATTCATTTAACAACTAAATAATAACTAATTACAATTACAATTTTCTTGGTACTATATACATCAACTGAAATAGTCATTTATAAGTTCAGTCTTTGAGGAGGCTTCCTGATCCTGACTGGATAGCGCCTTTCTCGAGTATCCTGTTCTTGCGGTGGAGTCGATTCTGGCTCATTGTCATTGGTTGGTTCGTCAGCTTCCAATACCCCTGCTTCTGAGGTAGACGCAATCTGTACTTCGGGCTCATTACCAGGTGCACCTGCTTGTGGTATAGGTTTGGCTTGTTCCTGTGACTCTAGAATCTGGTCAGCATGGCGTCTCACGATTCTCTCTCCAACGTCCACTGTGTACATTAGTGGTCCCTGCTGTGTGCATATCGTTCCAGGCTACCATTTTTCTGTTCGGTAGTCGCGGGCCAAGACTGGTTGCCCTATCTTGAAGCTCCTGGTTGGCTTCTCATTTATGTGCTGGAACTGCTTATCCTCAACATCTCGTCTTATGTTTGGTTTGAGCAAATCCAAGCGACATCTTAGTCTTCGGTTGAAAAACAGTACGGCTGGAGTTTGGTTGGTTACTGCATGTGTCGCATTCCGGTAAGCAAACAAGAAATTATCCACCTTGTGTTGTAGTGGTATGTCGTCATTATACATTGCCTTTATGGTCTTTTTAAAGGTCTGAACAAACCTCTCAGCCAATCCATTTGTGGCTGGATGATATGGGGCAGATGTGTAATGTTTCACACCATTATTCTTCAGGAACCTCCGGAAATCCTCAGACACAAACTATGGCCCATTGTCGGAGCAATTCTGTTCTGGCAACCCATTCCTGGCGAAGATGGTCCTTAGGACTGCAATAGTTTTCTCCGTGGTGGTGGAGGACATTTTAATGACCTCTGGCCATTTCGAATGGGCGTCCACAGCGATTAGAAACATTGAGTCCATAAATGGACCAGCAAAATCAATGTGTACCCTGCCCCGTTGCCATGGAGATGAGGGCCACTCCCATGGATGTAGCGGGGCCTGTGGTGGAGCGTTTTGGACCTTCTGGCATCCTGTGCATCTCTTGGTCATATCCTCGATTTCTTTATCGATTCCCGGCCACCACACAAACGCCATGGCTGGGCTCTTCATTTTTACCCCTCCCAGATGACCCTCGTGAAGCTCATTGAGTACTCTATCTCTCAACTTGGGTGGAATTACCACTCGGGATCCACACATCAAGGTTCCCCGGCACACTGACAGCTGTTCTCTCCTTGGCGAGAATGCTGGCAACAGTGAGTCGCCATATGCTGACCATCCCTTCACCATCAAATCATAGACCCGAGAGAGTGTCGGGTCATTTCGGGTTTCCTTCTCAATACTTGCGTTTGTAACAGGCAAACATTCGACTATGGTCGCATGGAATATCTCCACAGGGTCCACTGCAGGTGCTTCTTCCACCGTAGGCAACGGTAGGCGCGACAGCCCATCAGCGTTTCCATGCTGTTTCGTACCTTTGTACTCTATGTCGTACTGATGTGCCCCTAGAAAAAGTGACCATCTTTGCAGCCGTTGCGCCGTCATCACCGGAACGCCCTTCTTTGGGTTAAAAATTGAGACCAGGGCTGATGATCAGTCAGTAGGGTGAATTTCTGCCCGTGCAGATAGTGATTGAACTTCTTCACCCCCCACACCAGGCTGAGGGCCTCCCTGTCAATCTGGGCGTAGTTACGCTCGGCTGAGGTTAGCGAGTGCGATGCAAAGGCTATTGGCCTCTCTGAACCGTCACAGAATTTGTGTGACAGCACCGCTCCAATGCCGTAAGGTGACGCATCACATGCCAACCGAATCGGTAATGTTGGGTTGTAGTGGGCCAATACTTCTTTTGAAGTGATTAGGCATTTACATTCCTGAAAGGCACGCTTACACTCATGACTCCATTTCCATGTTACTCCAGTTTGAAGCAGGGCGTTCAGTGGGTGCAGAATTGTAGATAAATTCGACAACTACTTATGGTAGTAGTTCACCAACCCGAGGAACGACCTCAGTTGCGACACATTTTCCGGTGCTGGAGCCTTGACTACAGCCTCAATCTTGTCCGGCGACTTATGCAACCCTTCCTCATCAATCATGTGGCCACAATACGAGATTTGTCTCCTGAAGAACTCGCATTTGGGGCGGTTGGCTCGTAGCCCATATTCCTGCAATCTCGTGAGCACCTGCTCCAGGTTGGCAAGGTGTTCATTGTCATTTTCGCCCGTAACCAGGATGTCGTCCAAATAACACTGGGTCCCTGGGATCCCTTGCAGGACTTGTTCCATTGCCCTCTGCCAAATAGCCGGGGCCGATGCTACCCCGAATACCAGTCGATTGTACTGGTAAAGGCCTTTGTGAGTGTTTATCGTGAGGTACTTCCTAGATGCTTCTTCCACCTCCATTTGTAGATACGCTTGAGCCAGATCAATCTTTGTAAAACGTTTCCCTCCAGATAGTGAGGTGAAAATATTTTCTATCCGCGGAAGTGTATACTGTACTGTGTGCAGAACTGGGTTCACAGTCACCTTGAAGTCCCCACAGATGCGAACCTTCCTTGGCTCCCCAGGCGTGCTGCTCAATGCTTTCTTCATTACAGGAACGATGGGTGTGGCCCACTCGCTCCAGTCCACCTTGGACAGCACACCCGAACGCTCCAGACTCTCCAGTTCAGCTTCAACGGCTGGGCGGATCGCATATGGCACCGGTCTGGCCTTGAAAAATTTTGGGGTTGCGTTATCCTCAATCTTTATGGTTGCCTTTACTCCTTTTAGAGTCCCAAGTCCTTGTTGGAACACCTCTTCCGCGTCAGATAGAATTTGTGACAGACGTCCAGGTGCGACGTCATCATCCTTTTTGTCAGTCACAGTTAGCGCCAGAATGGAATGCCAATCCAATTGTATTTTTCGGATCCATTCACGTCCCAATAATGGTGGTCCACCATCTCGTAGTATATACATATATAGTTTCTGTGTTTCCTTGCCGTTATATTTAACTGGCACCCTTATTTTTCCTCTGGGGTAGACCTTTTGCCCCGTGTATGTCTTCAATACAATGGACGTGTCCTTTAAGGGTATGTGTGAGAATAGCCGCTCATAGTCTCGTCGATTCATGACAGTTAGGGCTGATCCTGTGTCCAATTCCATCTTTACTGGGGACCCTGCTATCATGAAGGTGACCCAAATGGTTCGGTGATCTTCCTTTGCGATCACGTTGTGTAACTTTAAACTTAGTCGCCTGCTCTCAGGTCCTTATCACTCTCCTGATCTTCTGAACTACTATCTGTCAGTTTCTTTACTTTCCTGTACTGTTCCTTAGTAGTTCTTGTCGTGTTGGTCTTCTTTCCCGACCTGCAGACTCTTGCTATATGTCCCATTTTCCCGCATTGCCTGCATATTTTGTCTTTAAACCAGCAGTCCTTCTGCTCATGGGTTGTTCTGCCGCAGCGATAGCACTTTTCGGCTCCATACGCCATTTCGTTAGCGCTGTATTCTTGTGGTTTCTGTTGTATTTCCGCAGCTCCCCGTGCTGCTGCTTCATAGGATACTGCCACGCTGAAAGCCTGTTCTAGTGTCAGGTCCTTTTTTGAAAGTAGTCGTTTCTGGGTTCCTTCACTCTGGAGCCCGCAGACAAACTTATCCCGTAAGGTGTCTGCCAGTCCTGCTCCGAACTGGCAGTGTTTCGATAAGTTGCGTAGTTCCGTAAGATAGTCAGCATTGCGCTCATCTTTGTGCTGGTTTCTTTTATGGAACTTGAATCTTTCTGCTATCAGCAGTGGTGTAGGGCTTAGGTGTTCCTGTAAGATATGAACAATCTCCTCAAAACTTTTCTCCATTGGTTTAGCTGGGGTAATTAAATTCCGCAATAGACCGTATGTACTCGCGCCCATCAGATTTAATAATACCGACGCCCTCTTTCCATCGGCCACTTCATTCGCCTTGCAGTATACTTCAATTCTTTCCACATACGTGGTCCAGTCTTCTACCTCATTGTCGAAAGCAGTGATACTGCCACTTTTCGGCATCTTGGGTGATTTAAAATGGCGCCTCCCGCGCTTTTGCTTCTTCCCCAATGGAATAAAATGGCACGTCCCGCGCTTTTGCTTCTTCCCCAACGGGATAAAATGGCGCCTCCCGCGCTTTTGCTTCTTCCCCTTGCTGCCACGCTGCTCCTAGCGTTCTACAGGGTAATGGCAGCGACCCGCAGCTTCGGCACGTCTCGCTTTCCTTCCCCCCGTTTATTTTCTCTCCGCTGCCCTGTTCTTGAGCACCGACCGCGCCCTGTGCGCTCCACCCTCTCTCTCTCGTTTTCTTTTCCCGGCGACGCTGCGTGGCCCATTTTGTACAGCCGCTCGATCGAGCTTGAGCCCGCCACAGTCCGGAAGGGTCAGTGTGCTACCTGCTACCAGCACGATTTGCTGGAACACCTTAACTGGGGAGCCAAGCACAGCTCTCCACAGTCTCTCCCGCAATTCTCCGAACACCGATGAATTCTTTGGGCGGTTGCCCTCGGTCGACGCCCGTTGTTCAGACTACGACCTTCCAGAACCCTCCTCTCAGGGCGAGATCCCCGTGAGATGATGCCACACTGCAGGTGAGTTCGAACTTACTCATCGCCACTGTAAAGTCCGCGCCTCAATAATACATAGACTTCGGGAGAACAGTTTAACAGGTACTTTACTGAACAGGAGGCAACGTCAGACTGAAATACAGAAGCCTGCTAGGGCCTTTTATACAGGGGTGGTCACTGCCGGTACTGCAGTCTAAAACCAGTTATTCCCTTAAAGGTACATACACCCTGGATCCAGGAGGTAGGTATAAAGCATATTGTGTGAAACCCGTCCACAGGCAGTTAATACAAAATGGAGGTGAAAAAAAAGGCTTCTAGCCTCATTACCATATTTAAATTAAGATACCGTCCTCTGGCGGCGGGTTGGCTACCCATCCCCGTTAAAACTGTAAGTGGACAGGTCGGAGGCGGGATCAGGTCAGGAATCCGATTTTTAACAATTTAACTGCCCCCATGCTCCAAACCCACCCTGTTTTTTAGGGGAAAATTCTGGCCATGAGAGGTGAAAGAAAGATTGGATTAAGAGAGAGGGAAAAAAAGAGACAGAAAGGAAAAAGAAGAAAAAAATTAAAAATTTGACATTTTTTAAATCTCTAACAATTTCCTACATTCAAGATTGAGACTCAACATTTTACATTGTTCTCATTCTGAGCCGGAGCGATTGATTAGCATTGCATTAACAATTATCATGTTGTTAAAAGGGTACTTACATTATTAATTATGAGCCCCAACATTCTGTGGCTAGTTTAATGTGCAAATCCAGCAGGTTCTTAAAAATAACGAGGAGGCTAAGGGTGAGATGCCCTTTGTGCGAGGCAAATGGCGGAGCGGCGTAAATCGACCAGCAAATTCTGAAGATTCGCAACTCACGGCATATCTCTTCATTCCCTGAACTTGCTGGCCAATTTGCACATTAATAACAATGGGCGTTGTGACCAGTTTGGCTGAATGGTTTGTTTCTGTGCTATAAATTCTATGAAATTTTATGAAATGTAATCTAATTGAATGGCAGAACAGGCTCGAGGGACTGAATGGCTTACTCCTAGCCAGCAATGATTCTGAGAGTTGTCATTGCTGGAATTTTTTACATTTTACTCAGGTTGCACAGTGGAAGACAGTTTTCTTTTCTTAATTTTTTTTACATACCAAATCAGTTATTTTAAAATTCCACAATGTTCTAAGTCCTCACTTCTGTTGCTGAGGAGGGAATATCACAGGCTGCTTTCCAGACCCCAAAAGAATGCTACAGCAACTTGGAAATGATAATTTGTTCCTTTCTCTCCCCTCCCTCTAGCACCCTGTACAGAGGTACTGTACTGCAATTTTCAGCTACCGTATTTTTGGTGCAATGTGCACTTCTACTGTATAACTCATCATTTTATTTGTGAAGGTAATTTTGTCCATGAATTGCAGGTGAAGCCACACTGTTAAGAAGATTAAGTTTCTTTAAGCATTCTGAAAAGGCATCTGTTGACTGTGTCAAGTACTTTTGTTGAAGCTATCATATGAATTTGTCCAAAAGGAAGTGAACACTCAGACAAATGGCACTTTCATCATCTGAGTCAAGCAGCAGTTGGCTGTAACTACATCAGTGACACAAATAGAACCATATCATTCTTTAACTGAACTAATGTAAGGACTTTGGAAAAGAAAAGCACATTAAAGCTATGAAGAGACAATGTTATTCACCCACTCAAGGAGGCAAATTTGTTGACAACAGGCTAAGAAGCTTTTTGCACAGGTTTTTATTAAAGTAGTCCATCTATTTATATTCATTCATGTTCTCATTAGTTAAGCATCATGACAAAGGTTTGATGACCATAAAATCTGGTGTATAAGTGCATCTTCCATATATAGCTTTATACTTTTTATCCAGTTTTCTCTCTTCTGTATATGTGTCAGCAAGGTAGTCTATCTGGGGTTGTGGGGGGCAGTGGCAGGAATCACAGCTTAGCCCAATCTGTCCTCACCCGATAAACTACACACAGGCATTTTGCAGGAGGACTCACTTTGTGCCAACCGAGAGCAAGTGCCTTGGCTGATTTTTTCCTATGAGCACTGGGGCCAATTGGATTGTCCTTGCTTCTCTCACAGCTGATTTAAATGAGCTCAGCATTGACCAAGGGTCAGCCTTCCTGCTCTGTATGTCTCAGTACTAAACAGAGCATGCATTCACCCACTACTCCATTGGTGCTCTCATATACTGTTTCACGTTGTTCAAATATTTATGTGGTGATTAACAAGCAAAGTTTCTTAAAACCAATAATAAACCTTTACTAGTGAATTTCCACTTGTAAAATGGATGTGTACAAGTACAGACGGGAAGTCTTAATGGTGTTCAACACTCATTTTGGCCAATCTAGCCACAGAAAAAGCTGATCGGCTGGTGGGCGGTGGGCAGAGCATATTGATAAGGCAATTGGTTGAAGGGACAGTGGTCTCTGGTTCTGCAATCTGACTGGTCAAAGTGATTCTATAACATTAGATCACCTAGAAACGTGCACATAAAAACAAGACTTTTATACATAAATTGCTTTGGAAAGGACTAAATGGACTGCAGATAAAATTCAAGGGTGTCAGCAGTTACATCCAATTGTGAGGGCAGAAAAATCACTCTTGACTGAATAATGGAATATACAGTGCAGTGCAAGATGCCTCATTCAAAAACACTTGTGTGCGCTACTTGGACACAGGAAAAATTAATACAGTCTATCAAACTTTATTGAAGAATGCATTACTTTTTATGTACTTTTTTTTAATGCTAATCAAGATCAGGAATGTTCACGCCAAGTTTGGCACCCATATTACCATAAAGCATTTTCAGATCAAGTATAGAACCGACAGATGAATGGTAAAGCCCCAGATGTTCCTTAAATCCAACTTCAGAAGAGCATCCCTACTGCATGAATATGAATTTTTCCACTTCCTGCATCCTTTTCGTAAGACTTTTGACCTAATGTTTCATATAGTCCGCCTGAAGAAGCTGAGAGCTATGGAGTAAATGGACAAATCTTTTATTTCATCAAGGATGGGTACTCCAGCTCCAAGATCCATGTAAGAGCAGAGAGACTCACTGAGCCAATTTCCCTTGAAGACGAGTGAGGGAAGTTTTTCCACCATTATCCAACCTATTAAACTTCTTTGTTATGATACAATGAATAACACTGTAAGGGGCAGCCTTGAACTGTCTGTTCTGGGCATTTTTGCAAAACTGCAGCATTCTTTTTTGCAGATAATACTGTGTTGTTGGTAGACTCACCTAAGGATCCAGTGTGCATTCTGCTCAACATCTTGAACAATGGACCAACCAATGGGATATCATGGTGGATGCCTCAAGTATGGTATTATTAATTTGCATCTCAAAAGAATTACACCAACTTGCGCCTTAGGGCTTTGAGTCTCATGCAGGCACATCAGGCACATCTCGCACATCAGGCATGTCCCTTTGCCAATGCCCTCAAATGAGGAGCCAGGTTAAATAGTTTGTGAAGAGTAGTTCTGGTACACAGCACTGGATTTAGACGTGTAGAACATCAAGGTGGCTGCCACAACGCAAGCTACTCTTGTATGTATTTCCACCATTCTGAAGGCACTGTCCATTCTATGGCAAATGGAAAAAATCAGACTTTTGACCGACATCTGCTGGAGGGCATTACCCAAGACCGGATATAAGAACACATTTTCATATAAACAAAGCTTAATGCCTAAACTGATTGGGTTGCAAACCTGCTGTCCACATAGTGAGGGCTCAAACCCAAGCTTGACACTAGTAGAATGATTGTCCTTCTTGGCGATGGAAGGTTAGAATCAAGTCAACCATCTGTTGCAGACTCAATAAACCGATACCTTAACCAAGCAGGTCTGCTGCACTTCTTGCCACTGCTGAAACTGACCAGCTAGTCTAGCTCAGCAATGCAAACTTGGAGGTGGCAGGGAAGACCTGTCACTGGGAGATGAGATTTTTCCCACTGAGCTTCAGATAACCCTACAAACCAATCTATCTATATATATAAATCGGTCCTTCTGTCTGTCCTTCTGTCTATCTGTCTGTCTGTCTGCAGGTGTGCGTCTGGGCGGCTATGCGCTCGAAAGTTACAGGGCGTACCTACGCGTGCGTTACGTCGAAAGAAAGCTTACCTTTCCAAAACGGTTTTAAGCGCATTTACGTTTCGGCCAGGCTAAAATCGCGCCCGCGGTATCTGAAAAACCTTAACGTTCCGCTCATTAGCCTCTCATTATCCGCTCATTAGCGACAGAGTGACCTCGAGCTCAACCAATCGTACGCCGGGTTGCTGGCGTGTGCCGCCGGGCCAATCGGTGCGTGTGTGGGCGGGCCTTATCGTTCTGAACCGAGGTGAGTCGCCGCCATCTTGATTCCAAACTTTTCCTTTCTTTTTCCCGCTTTCTGCGTCTTTAAAAAAAACGTTGCTTTTAAAACACATATTGTTTTTAAAAAAAATGATTTAGAAAGTTATTAACTTATCTAATCTCATTAATTTTCCTATCTTTCCCCGTTTTTCCAGGTAGGCCTCGAAGCCTCGGCATCTCCTCCGCACCCACGCCCGAGCTAGGCACCTCCTGGCCCCACTCGAAGGCTGCAGGGGCGGGCCTCAGCCCAGCGCCGCGACCTTACTAAAGGGTGCGCCCGCAGCAGGAGCAGCTGAGACGCGGCGTCTCTCTCTCTATTCCCCGCTCGGCTCGGGCGGGGGGGCGGGGCTATCGGGAGTGCTGATCTCGGGCGGGGCTTAGGGTTACCCCGGCAACCGGGCCCGCCGGCCGTCTCAGCCGCAATCGGCAATCTTCAAGACAGCTCGGGAGGGCGGGGCCATGTCAGTGCGTGGGGCGGCACGGAGCTCCGCGGGCTCGGAGAGAGGGGCTCTCGGGAGTGTGGGGCGGAGCGGCTGGGGCTTCGAGAGCGGGGCTCTCGGGAGTGCGGGGCGGGGCGATCTTCAAGACAGCTCGGGAGGGCGGGGCCATGTCAGTGCGTGGGGCAGCACGGAGCTCCGCGGGCTCGGAGAGCGGGGCTCTCGGGAGTGCGGGGCGGGGCGGCTGGGGCTTCGAGAGCGGGGCTCTCAGGAGTGCGGGGCGGGGCGGGGCGGCGCGGCAGGGTTACCCCGGCAACCGGTCGTGGCTGTGGCCGTCTCTCAGCCTCAAGCCCTCCCCGCCTCTTCCCCTCCCCCCCTCTCCCCTCCCCCTTCCCCCCCGCACCCCCTTCCCCCCCGCCACCCCCTTCCACCACCCCTTCCTTCCCCCCGCCCCCCCACCCTCCCTTCCCCGCCCTCCCTTCCCTCCCTTCCCCTTCCCTCCCTTACCCCCCTTCCCCCCCGCCCTCCCTTCCCCCCCTCCCTCCCTTCCCCCTCCCTTCCCCCCTCCCTCCCTTCCCCCCCGCCCTCCCTTCCCCCCTCCCTCCCTTCCCGCCCCGCCCTCCCTTTTCCCCCCGCCCTCCCTTCTCCCTTCCCCCCCCGCCCTCCCTTCCACCCATCTCTCTCTCTCTTCCCCCCGTCGCTCTCTCTCTACCCCCCAGTCGCTCTCGCTCTTCCCCCCCAGTCGCGCTCTCTCTCTCTCTCTCCCCCCCCCCCACCCCCAGTCGCTCTCTCTCTCTTTCTCTTCCAACAACAACATGCCCTCGAAAAAGCCTCGGCACCGCTGGGCACTCCAGCTAGTCTATATATATAAATTGGTCCTTCTGTCTGTCCTTCTGCCTGTCCTTCTGTCTGTCTGCACGTGTGCGTCTGGGCGGCTATGCGCTCGAAAGTTACAGGGCGTACCTACGCGTGCGTTACGTCGAAAGAAAGCTTACCTTTCCAAAACGGTTTTAAGCGTATTTACGTTTCGGCCGGGCTAAAATCGCGCCCGCGGTATCCGAAAAACCTTAACGTTCCGCTCATTAGCATCTCATTATCCGCTCATTAGCGACAGAGTGACCTCGAGCTCGACCAATCGTATGCCGGGTTGCTGGCGTGTGCCGCCGGGCCAATCGGTGCGTGTGTGGGCGGGCCTTAACATTCTGAACCGAGGTGAGTAGCCGCCATCTTGCTTCCATTCTTTTTCCTGCTTTCTGCGTCTTTCTTTTCAAATATACATTTCCAGCAAAATAAAATTGAATTTATTAAATTGTTTTAAAATAAATCACTCATTTGTAAATATTTTATCTAACCTGAAGATTCTTTTTCCTACCTTTCCCCGTTTTTTTCTTAGGCCTGAAAGCCTGGGCCTTTCTTGCCCAGCCAGGGCCTAGCTAGGTAATTGGGCTGCTGCTAAGCTCCTCACACCCCGCCCCCCCCCCCCCGGTGTCACGTTACCCGGGGCAACGACGTCAGCCACAAGGGTCAGGGTGCGCGCGCAGCAGGAGCAGGTGAGACTCTGTTCCGCGCTCAGCTCGGGCGGGGGGGGGCGGGGCTCTCGAGAGTGCGGATCTCGGCCTTGGTGAGCGGGAAGGGTTACCCCGGCAACGGGAGTGCGGGGCGGCTGGGGCTTGGAGAGCGGGGCTCTCGGGAGTGCGGGGCGGGCTCGGAGAGCGGGGCGGCTGGGGCTTCGAGAGCGGGGCTCTCGAGAGTG
Organism: Somniosus microcephalus; assembly: GCF_052327205.1. Classification (NCBI taxonomy): domain Eukaryota; kingdom Metazoa; phylum Chordata; class Chondrichthyes; order Squaliformes; family Somniosidae; genus Somniosus; species Somniosus microcephalus. Next base: position 106,111,934 of record NC_140995.1, on the reverse strand, counting down.
CGGGGCAGGGCGGCGCAGCAGGGTTACCCCGGCAACCGGGCGTGGCCGTCTCTCAGCCTCAAGCCCTCCCTTCCTCCCTCCCCCCCTTCCCCTTCCTTCCCCTGCCCCCCTCCCCCGCCCTCCCTTCCCCCGCCCCCCCTCCCGCCCCTCCCCCCTCCCCCGTCCTCCCTTCCCCCCTCCCCTGCCCTCCCTTCCCCCCGCCCCACCCCTCCCCCGCCGCCCTCCCCGCCGCTCCCCCCCGCCGCCCTCCCCGCCGCTCCCTCTCCGCCCCACTCCCCCCTCCCTTCCCCCTCCCCCCTCCCTTCCCCCTCCCCCCGCTCCCCTCCCTTCCCCCCCGCCCCGCCCTCCCCCCCGCCCTAACCCGCGCCCTCTCTTCCCCCCCGCCCTCTCTTCCCCCCACCCGCGCTCTCTCTCTCTTCCCCCCAGTCACTCTCTCTCTTCCCCCCCAGTCGTGCGCTCTCTCTCTCTCTCCCCCCCCCCCCCCACACAGTCGCGCTCTCTCTCTCTCTTCCAACAACAACATGCCCTCGAAAAAGCCTCGGCACCGCCGGGCACTTCAGCTAGTATCTATATATATAAAGCGGCTCTTCTGTCTGTCTGTCTGTCTGTCCGCCTGGTCTCTATACGTTTGGAAGTTACAGAGCGTACCGACGCGCGCGTCGCCTCAAAAGAAAGCTTGCGATTCCGGACCGGTCATAGGCGTATTTACGTTTCGGCCGGACAAAAATCCCGCCCGCGGTATCCCAAAAACGTTCAGCGTTCCGCTCATTAGCATCTCATTAGCGACCGTGTGACGTCGAGGTCTTCCTACAGTTGAGTGTCGAGTGACTCGACGATTGACCAATCCTACGCTTCGGTGACCTGACCGGTCGACCAATCGGTGCGTGTGTGGGCGGGCCTTATCCTTCTGAACCGAGGTGAGTGGCCGCCATCTTGATTTTCCACGATTTTTTCCCCCACACTTTCTGTGTGTTAGGGAACTAAGGTAAATATTTCAATTATGTGTTAGGCAATTAATTAACAATTTATTTGAGTTTTATATTGTGTTTAGCAACCCCCCCCCCCCTCCTCCTCACCCTCGCGCAGGGGGGACTCGGGGCCTGAAGCTGAAAAAATTTCTCTCTCTCTCTCTCTTTCTTCCCTCTCTCTCTCTCCTTCTCCTCTTCCCTCTCTCTCCTTCTCCTCTTCCCTCTCTCCTCTTCCCTCTCTGTCTCTCTCTACTTCCCCCTCTCAGGTGTCGCGGACGGAGCGCGGGCGCGCCGCCCGAAGTTTCCCGCTCGCTAACGGCTTTGCCGGCTCCCGCGGGCCGCTCGCACTGACCGCGCATGCGCCGCCCGCACTCACCGCGCATGCACCGCCCACACTCACCGCGCATGCGCTGCCCGCCCGCCCGCAGCGGCCGTCCATCAGCCGCGTGATACGCGGGGGACCTCAGCAACGGCACCGGACCTCAGGCGCTAGGCAGGGGGAGGGGCTGGAGAGAGGGACAGAGGGGAGTGGGGGAGGGGAGGGGTGGGGGGGGGAGAGGGAGACAGGGAGGGGAGGGAGGGAGACGGGGAGGGGAGGGGAGGGAGGGAGAGAGGGGAGGGGAGGGGAGGGGAGGGAGAGAGGGGAGGGAGGGATAGGACAGGGAGAGGACATGACAGGGAGAGGGGGGACACACAGGGGCAGGGAGACCAAACGCCCCAAAATTGCCCTCGCGCCCCAAAATTGCCCTCGCAACGCGGGGCTGCCCAGCTAGTATATATATAAACGGATACTTCTTTCTGTCTGTCTATCTGTCTGTCCTTCTGTCTGTCCTTCTGTCTGTCCTCGGGTGTGCGTCTGTCCGGCTATGCGCTCAAAAGTTACAGAGTGTACCTACGTGTGCGTTACGTCGAAAGAAAGCTCACCGTTCCAAAACGATGATAAGCGTATTTACGTTTCGGCCGGACGAAAATCGCGCCCGCGGTATCCGAAAAACCTTCAACATTCCGCTCATTAGCATCTCATTATCCGCTCATTAGCGACAGAGTGACCTCGAGGTCGACCAATCGTACGCCGGGTTGCTGGCGCGTGCGGCCTGGCCCTCCTACGGTCGAGTGACGGGACGATTGACCAATCCTACGCTTTGGTGACCTGACGGTCGACCAATCGGTGCGTGTGTGGGCGGGCCTTATCGTTCTGAACCGAGGTGAGCAGCCGCCATCTTGCTTCCATTCTTTTTCCTGCTTTCTGCATCTTTCTTTTCAAATATACATTTCCAGCAAAATAAAATTGCTTTTATTAAATTGTTTTAAAAAAAACTTCATTCATTTGTAAATATTTTCTCTAACCTGAAGATTCTTTTTCCTACCTTTCCCCGTTTTTGTTAGGCCTCAAAGCCTGGGCCTTTCTTGCCCAGCCAGGCCCGAGCTAGGTAATTGTCCCACGGCTTCTGCTAAGCTCCTCACACACCGCACCGCCCCCCCCCCCCGCCCGGTGTCACGTTACCCGGGGCATCGGTGTCAGCCACGAGGGTCACGAGGGTCAGGGTGCGCGCGCAGCAGGAGCAGCTGAGACGCGGCGTCTTTCTCTGTTCCCCGCTCGGCTCGGGTGGGGGGGGGGGGCGGGGCTCTCGGGAGTGCGGATCTCGGGCGGGGCTTGGTGAGCGGGCAGGGTTACCCCGGCAACCGGGTCCGCCGGCCGTCTCTCACAGCCGCAATCGGCGGACTTCAAGCCGGCTCGGCCGGGGCTCGGAGAGCGGGGCTCTCGGGAGTGCGGGGCGGGGCGGCCGGGACTCGGAGAGCGGGGCTCTCGGGAGTGCGGGGCGGGGCGGGGCTCGGAGAGCGGGGCTCTCGGGAGTGCGGGGCGGGGCGGCTGGGGCTCGGAGAGCGGGGCTCTCGGGAGTGCGGGGCTCTCGGGGGGGCGGCGCGGCCGGTGCTCGGGAGGACGGGGGCTCGGAAGGGGGGGGGAAGGGTTACCCCGGCAACCGGGCGTGGCCGTCTCAGCCTCAAGCCGGCTCACGCCTGTTCTCGGGGCTTGGCTCCATTTGCGGCCGCAGGCGACTCGCCCTCTCTCTCTCCTTCCCTCTGTTTCTCTCCCCCTCTCCCCCTCCCCCTTCTCTCCCCCCCTCCCCTTCTCTCCCCCCTCCCCCCTTCTCTCCCCCTCCCCCCTTCTCTCCCCCACTCCCTCCCCCCTCCTCTCCCCCACTCCCTCCCCCCCTCCTCCCCCCCTCCGCCCCTCCTCCTCCCCCCCTCCTACCCCCTGCCCTCCCTCCCCCTCCCTGCCCTCCCTCCCCCTCTCTGCCCTCCCTCCCCCTCCCTGCCCTCCCCGCCTTCTCTTCCCCCCAGTCGCTCTCTCTCTTCCCCCCAGTCGCTCTCTCTCTTCCCCCCAGTCGCTCTCTCTCTTTCCCCCCGTCGCTCTCTCTCTTTCCCCCCAGTCGCTCTCTCTCTTCCCCCCAGTCGCTCTCTCTCTTCCCCCCAGTCGCTCTCTCTCTCTCTTCCAACAACAACATGCCCTCGAAAAAGCCTCGGCACCGCCGGGCACTTCAGCTAGTGCTTAATAGATAAGATTAGACAAACTGTAGGAAGTTTACCAATGTTCAGTGCTGGTACATTTAGTGGTTTTAGCACCACCGTGTTACCACCAGTCAGCCTCCTCTCCAACCGGTCTGCGGCCACTTTTGTGCTGTCAGTTATTCCCCACCCCACCCCCATTCCCCACAGCTACCACCACTATTTATCCCATCCTCTTTATGTTCCAGATTTAAAGCACTTTAGTTAATTTTTCTGCTTCTTAAAATTAATTGGCAGAAACCACAGGCTGGGATTTCGCATTTCGCCAGTATGCACTCCTGCCATAAACCAGGAAGAGAGAGGCAGAAAATTTACCCTTAGGGAGTTCACTGACATACTTAATAAACATAAATTTCCATAAATAAATAAAAATACCTCATAAAATACTTAAAATGTCATAATTTATATAGTTTTCTAAAGTGTGTGCATGTATCTTTAAACCTCAAAAATGGTTCACATGGGAGATTTATAACTATTTTTAACAGCAATAAACAGGCGAGTGATGAAAAAAATCCATTCTCCTTTTCTAACCGTCAGCAAAGAAACCACTTTAACAGGTTCTGCTGATCACAGGTGCTGTCTGCCTAAGCAATTCATAATAGAACACAACAATTGTTAATAACACCAGACTTACCTGAAATAAAGCTTTCAGAATTCAATCTCTAGCTTTTTCCAATGTGTTTTTTGGAAAAGGCAAAAATATAACTCAAGTCACAGGGGATACGGGGACACACCTTTCTACTCTTCCAGTCATGATGATGCATAGAATGCGTGCTCATAAATTCTGCAAAATGCACATGTTCATAATGAACAGATATGATTGAAGGCTCTGGATAACTGTTGTGAGGTAAAAATATCCCATCAAAGCTCAGGCTTTTGCAACAGGCTGAAGCCTTGAAGTAAAGACTTTATGAAAGCAATACTGCATAAATGTTATTATGTAAATGTGAAATATGCAAATTTAAAAAAAAACTATTCAAAACTTATTTTGCACCTTAGAGATTTCAGTTATTGAGAATTTTAAAAAGCATTCTCAGTGATTTGATTAGTCCATCAGCAAACCATGACAAACAACTGCTTATATGCAGTTTTCCCCATTATAAAATGTTTAAATGTGGCTTTTCCATTATAATTACTGGAATGGAAAGTGTTACAGAAAGGAATATTCGTGCATAGCACCATACATCAGATTGTAGAAGGGGGAAAGCAGTCGGGGGAGAGAGAGAGACAGACAGAGAGGCAGACAGATGCACACAGAGACAGACATTGGGTCAGATTTTCCTCTCCATGTAATTCCAGAGTGCACAGGAGGAAAATTAGGTAGGATGCCACTCTGCCAACCCCACACTAACTGCTGCCACTTTCAAGATTTCCTGCTAGAAGCGACTTTGGGCATTCAATACTTTTACCTAAATATGGATGCATATATTAAAATACAACACATTTCCCATCATTTGTGCCAGAGCAACACTGGGCTAGAAACATGTTCTTGACATACAACATTCCTATGGCATGAGAAGGGTAATTTAAAATCTAAATTACAAGATTAATCAACTACACACCTACATCCACAAATTTTGTTCCCAAAGTCCGCAGCAGCAATTTCCCTTCCACCCTGAGGCAGTCACCCAGACACAGGTGGGAATCCCATTGGTAGCCTACCCCCCATATTAAAATAACCTAACGCTGGAAAATTAGCAAGGGTCTAGGGCACGCACAACGGGCAGGGGAAAGTCCTGCTCTTTTGAAGTTGCACCATTGTAGGAGTCAAGAGAAAAATCAGCCTTCTATGTGTCAGTGAAAGAGAGAAAAAGGGAGACACACTGGCGGAGACGTACTGGTTGGGCGCTGCATGGGCGCATTATTGGCAGAGCGTCCACGGTGCCCCACCCAATGCAGCAGTCGGGAGGCCCAATCCATTTTCAGGTTCAATCTCATTAACACTTTCTTAGCGAGCTGCAGGTCCCAAACAGGCGTCCCACTGCAGCTCACCACCAGTTAAGACCTGTTGGGGGTTGGGAGGAGCATAATGGTGGAGAGGGGGAAACGGGTTGGCAGCAGCTTAGAAAATTTTTGTGGGGCTCAGAGGACTACTACTTTCCTTGGTACCACAAAAAACAAAAAACGTACATTTTGGGAGAGGCCTATCAACACCTGGACAGAGTGGGACTGGCATGCTTCATCCACTTCTCCTTAAAAGTTACAATCGGAGCCCAACAACAAGTGTAGGATCCCGATTTGCATATTTAAACAGCCTCCCACTTGTTTTAGGCGGGAATACTGGGCGCTCATTTAAAGTCCTGACTGAAAGCGCAAATGGGTCCACAATGTCACCGCCAGGTTTTCACCTGCCGGACACCCATTTACAGGCAAGAATTGTCAGCCGATAGTTGAAAGTCTCACCCTGTGTGTAAGATAAAGAAAGAGAGAGAGAGGCTGGGAGCAAGCAAGTATGAGGGAGACAGTGTATGAGGGAGGGAGACAAAAGAGAAATAGAGAAAGATATTGTATGGAGAAAGGGAAAGAGAGAGACAAAAAGACTAAAATGTTTAAGAGAGGCAGTGTGCAGGGGATGGAAGGAGATAGAAGAGATATACAGAGAGAAAAGGGAGAAAATGTGAAAGAGACAATTAAATATAATGAATGAAATACATAAATACAGAAAACCATGCATATAGAAAAAGATATGGGGGGGGGGGGGAAGTTTCCGCTAGTCTTGCAGCCAGATTCCAGTGTAATCTGGGCAGAATAATCCCAACCAGCGCAAAAGATTGGGGAATTTAAAGCATAGGTGAGTTGCACCCAGAATCACTTACACTCATATTTTCCACTATCTTTTACGCTGGTTCAAGATTCAATTTGCTCAAATAAGGCCCCGCCCACAAAATAGTCCATGCCCCCAGGTTGAAATTGTGAGATTCCGCCAATTGCGGTCGTATGGCCTACTCTTAATTCTTATGTTCTTATTGCGGTGGACTGGGAAGGCTGTTCAAATTGCAGTTATTTTCTTAGATGAACAGGCACCAGTAGGCACGTTTCAAAAGTTTTCTTCATGTCAAAAAATATTTCATTTACTAAGAAACTGACTAGTGTACAACAATGAAACTATTAAATGGTTCAGTATAGTTTTTTAAGTCATTTTCAGTGATTTTAAATCAGGTTACTCACAGGCGGAGGACTGGACGCCCTTATTAAAAATGCTGATAAATTGATTTTCAGCTGTATTAATAAAAATGCACCAGGTTGCCACTCTTAAATGCATTGAGGAATGGAAAGAAAAGAAACAATTATGTTTGATTATGCTGCCTGATTGCGCTGGCTCATGGAAGATTTGACGTTTGTAATTATGCAAATGAATTTTAGTGGAAACTTGAAGCGTAACCTAACCAGCACAATTTCAAGCGCATTTTGGCGCAATTACCCGATTGCACTCAAAGCGGAAACTCTACCCCACAACCTATGTTACAGATAAACATACAGAAGCAAGAGGACAGAATGAAGGAGGGACATACTCAAAAGGAGAGAGAGAGATAGTTGGAGACAAATACAATTTTAATCAGCGGTATGTTTTGAAATGCTTGTGTTCTGTCTCTCTCAGCCCGCCTAACATTGAAGAAAATCTCTAGCTGGTTACTGAAACAGCTGTCCATACAGTTGGCAAGCGATCAGCTTACCCGCATTCTTAAAATTACAGTTTGAATTAAATTGCTTTAAGAGGAGCATGTCAACTGTACGAGCAGCTATTACAATAACCAGCTGTAAGCATTGCTCACTCTTGGGTAGATTGAGAGAGGCAGGACACCAGCTCTTTAAAACATACTGCCGATTAAAATGAAAGATTCATGGTATTATCTCCCATCATAAAAGTGCATCCTCAAACTTACAGTGAGCAGTGCCATGGGAGATCAGTTAGTTTGAAGTCCTGTATCTAGTGCATGTCCGCCACACACCACATGCAAAACAGTCTTTAAAAAAACAGAGAAAGAAAGTCAATCATTAATCTAGAGCTGGAAATTTACAAGCAATTATAACCACCCTTTGATCAGCTTCTGCAATTTTTAAGTAGCTATAATTTTCAGAATGTTCCTAATTCCCAAATAAGGCCCCGCCCACAAAACAATCCACGCCCCCAGGTTGAAACAGTGACATTCCGTCAATTGGGGTCGTATGGCCTACTCCTGCTCCTGGTTTTAGAAGCACAGGCCAGGTTATCAGCTAAGCATCATAACCGTACTCCAGACTCCAGATTCCCTGTTAGCAATGCTAAAGGAGAATAGCTAGAAATGCAAAATGTTTACAAAATATGTAGGGAGGATCTCAGAAAACTCCCACAACCCTTCCAGAAAGATGCGACATCCCTGCTCAGTAGTTCAATGCAACATTGTTTATCTGAACACTGCATATTGAAACTATGCAGTAATATAAATGTGATACACATACCAAAATAGTGCACTGGGTGTAACTGCCCCACTGCTGTTTTTAGCAAAAGTTTAGGAATAATCAATTATCTTCCAGAGCCTTAAATGCATTTTTTCAAAACCAAGGAATGAGTGCTTCATGCATGAAGATAAGCACCTGTAAAATAGGTGTGCAGTATTTGTGTTGTGTTACATAGCTCAAATTTTGGCACATTCAAATATTTTCCAACTCCTGAATGGTTTGAATAACTGATTTTGTCTTGTAATTTATTGTAAAGTTCAATAAGCTATACACTTACAAAGTAAAAATTATAAGCTAAGCCAACACTCACAATATGTTATGCTAATGCAGTAGATAGATCCAGTTTGGAAATAATCTCATTAGTTTTTGGGTAAAGCATGTTACCTCTATATAAAGAAATTTGGCATGTCTTGAAACATGTTTTTATAATCAATGGTCAATGTTTATTCCATGAATATACTACAAAACATTTTTCCTTAATTAAAATAATCAGATTTCAGTTGGTTAAATTATTTACTGCTGCACATAATTTAATGTTAGCGTCAGATTTCAAGGAGGCTAAACTTTCAAGAGTGAGGGAGTATTTGCAGAAGGTTTATTGGGGATGCTGCTAGAAAGGAACAACTGTAATACAGAAGAAAATTTGATTTATTTCAAATCTATACAAATGGACAGGGAAACTATATGGGGTTGATTTTAACTCAGGTGCGGGCAATTGTCGGGTTCCCCGAATTTCGTGTTTCCCACACAAATCTAAATGGATGTGTGAGATTGATGCAATTTTAACTCAACTGGCCAATTGATTTCCAACATGTGGGAACCCTTGGCAAACGAGTATTTCCATTCAGAATGTTGCATAATATGACATCATCATTGCTGCTGCATTTAAGGTCTGCAACAAGCCTTGCTTCTTCTGCAGGCTGCCAACCTTTTGGCATTTGATGGCACAGGAACCTACAGGAACAATGGCCAGCGGGAGGCCAAGATCATCTTCTAATTTTGATGAGGCATCACTGCAGGCATTGTTGGATGGGGCTAGGGCCCACAGGGAGGTCCTGTTCCCTTCTTCAGGGAGGAAGAGGCCTCCCAGTCAGACCAAGGCTGTGTGGCTACAGGTGGCTGGGGAAGTCAACTCCTTGGGGCTCAAACGGTGCACCTGGATGCAGTGCAGGAGAAGATTCCATGACCTTCATCGCACTGGAAAAGTAAGTATGAAGTTTCCATCACCTCAATCTGATCCCCATTGCCCTTCCTCACCAGCACTCAGCTTTAGCAATCTCTTCCGCCACATCCCACTTGACACTCACATCCATGCACCCTTAGCCATTCCCTCTCTCTCTATGCTCACATTCACATAACTATTCAACCATGCAGCCCTCACACTCCTTCTCACTCTGATGCTTTGAACACAACTGACAACACACAGGGAGGGCCCTTGGTCTTGCAACTTCACTCCATCTTTGTCTCCTTCTAAGTATCAATGCTATGCAATCTCTACACTCACTCCCTCATTCTCACTCAACCTCCACTTGTCTCCCTCATTGCAGGAAAAGAGAGCTCACAACAGGAGAGAGCGAGCCAGGACAGGAGGAGGGCCACCCTCATTAGCCCAGCTCACCCCCTGGGAGGATACCGTCCTGGAGATTGTCGGGGATGATACAGATGTGGACGTTGGGGAAGGACAGACAGGTGCATCCCCGCAAGCTGGTGACAGAATAGTTTTCCATCTCTCTCACTGACATTGCATGAGTCGCTGATAATGATTCTGAAGCTACATCATATGGACTTATGATCATCTGCAAAATGCAATGTGCATGTAACCTTGGCATCACATCTCTAACTTTTTCCTTGACTCCCCCACAGGACCATCGAGAGCCCCCGTCCCCACTGTGCAGGGGGAAGAGCCTGAGATTCCAGACTCCTCAGAGGAATCTGCAACCTCTGAGGGTGCACCGTCAGCAGAAATATGTGCATCCAGCACCAGCGCAGGCACTCACACCTCGGGCGGACCTTCGGGACAGAGTAGTGTTGTCACCTGGTGTATCACAGCTCACAAGTGAACATCAGCAGATTGTGGAGACAGGGACAGCAGTGGAGAGTCCTCGTCAGAGGGCGCAGGACTCTACCAGCTCGGCTCAGCTGCATGTCGACCCTCTGCTTCTGGGTCCATCACATGAGCAGAGCCTTTGTGGAATCATTGGTGCATGAACGCATCACCATGGAAAAGATGGCAACCTCCATGGAGGAGGTTAGTCCCCAGGGTATGGAAAACATGGTGAGTGTTCAGAATAGAATGACATCTCTTGAGGAGTGATGGGCATCTATTGAACAGAGAAACCAGACCTTCATGGAAGTCCTTCTGAGTAGGACTGCCAGTGCAGATACGGGTCCCCATGGCCCCCTGATGTGCAGCAAGCTGCTCGCAAGCCACTTCCAGGCGCTGGCCCCTTCTGGCCTGTGCAGCTTCAGGTGGGTGAGCAGCAGGGAAATAAATGGCTCCCATGCTTCTGGTACATGCCCCCAATGAGGAAGCGCTGAGTGAAGGTGGCGAGCGGGGTTTCCCAGGAGGTCACACTGGAGATGTGTGTGAGGCTCCAATCTTCCACAGGTGTGGTTAAGCCTGGTAAAAGTTGCCCCAGGCCTGAAACAACAAAGTCCTGCCACCTGCAAATGATGACTGATCAAATCTCCTCTTTAATGGTTGACCTGCAGCTGATAGTCAGCAAGCCAATAGTGCTCACGCCAGGTTTCACAGGCGTGATCCCCACCAGGCGTGTTTTACGTGGGAAAAGGGTTAAAAATGCAAGGGCCTGTTAAAATGGCATTATAAAGGCCAATTATTGCTGATTAAGCATCTTAAAGACCAGTCCCGCCTGTTGGAGGTGGGACTGATTCGGGACCATCAGACACGCCTGGGTTGAAATGGCTCAGGGTCGGGAACCAGGCGGGGGGGTCCCGACCCCCAGTTTTTGCAATTTTAACCCCCCACATGCCTCAAAGCCCGCCTCACGGCTGAGTTAAAATTGTCCCCTATATGTTCCTTGGATAACAAAAGAGAGTACATGGTAAAGTGAAGCTCGAATGGCTATTTAGCAAGTTTTGTGCACAAAATATCCTCAAAAAGATATTTTACCGAATGTAAAGAAATTAACTGTCAAGAAAGTAGAGACAGGTATAAGATACAATTGAGGTTAACAAAATCTGCTATTACAGCAGTAGGAAAGAGGCAGTGGCAGTAAGATCTTTTCAATTATATCAGCAGAGTGATAATCATAGAATCATAGAAAGTTACAGCATGAAAAGAGGCCATTTCGGCCCATCGTGTCCACGCCGGCCAACAAAGAGCTATCCAGCCTAATCCCACTTCCCAGCTCTTGGTCCGTAGCCCTGCAGGTTAGAGCATCCCAAGTGCACATCCAAGTACTTTTTAAATGTGGTTAGGGTTCCTGCCTCTACCACCCTTTCAGACAGTGAGTTCCAGACCCCCACAACCCTCTGGGTGAAGAAATTTCCCCTCAAATCCCCTCTAAACCTTCCCCAATTACTTTAAATCTGTGCCCCCTGGTTTTTGATCCCTCTGCTAAGGGAAATAGGTCCTTTCTATCAACTTTATCTATGTCCCTCATAATTTTATACACCTCAATAAGCCTCCTCTGTTCCAAGGAAAACAGACCCAGCCTATCCAGTCTTTCCTCATAGCTAAGATTCTCTACTCCCGGCAACATCCTTGTAAATCTCCTCTGTACCCTCTCTAGTGCAATCACATCTTTCATGTAATGTGGTGACCAGAACTGCATGCAGTACTCTAGCTGAGGCCTAACTAGTGTTGAAGCATAACCCCCTTGCTCTTGTATTCTATGCCACGGCATTCCGTATGCCTTCTTAACCACCTTATCTACTTGGCCTGCTACCGTCAGGGATCTGTGGACATGCACTCCAAGGTCCCATTGTTCCTCTACACTACTCAGTGTCCTACCATTTAATGTGTATTCCCTTTCCTTGTTAGCCTCCCCAAATGCATTACCTCACACTTCTTCGGATTGAATTCTATTTGCCACTGTTCTGCCCACCTGACCAATTTATTGATATCTTCCTGCAGTCTACCGCTTCCTTCTTCAGTATCAACCACACAGTCGATTTTAGTATCATCTGCAAACTTCTTAATCATACCCCCATGACTTGATGACATTCATCCTAGAGTGTGGGAATGCATTATGAGAGTCCTTAGCTTATATATTTAAGACTTTATTTTGGTCTGGGATTATTCTGATAAAAGACTTTTTTTGAGAGATTTTGCAGACCAAGATAGGATTGGGAACCAAGATGTGGCTGAGTTGCTAACTGGATACTTCACGATTGAAGATGATGCTAAATTTCCAGTGGTGATGGTTAACGGTGTTCTCAAAATTAAATCCTTGAAAGTTAATCTGAAAATGATCCTGGCAAGGATTATGACTCATAAGGCTGATAGGCCTGTGGGACTTGATGACATTCATCCTAGAGTGTGGGAATGCATTATGAGAGTCATTAGCTTATATATTTAAGACTTTATTTTGGTCTGGGATTATTCCGACAGATTGGAGCGAGGTCCATGTTGTGCCAATATTTAAGAAGGGGAGTATGACACATTCTGGGAATGATAGGTCAGATAGCTTGACTTCAGTAATATGTTGGAAGGTGTTATTAGAGGATGTGCTGTATGGCTGCTAGGAAAATGTGACAGTTATTAGAGAATTCCAGGATGGCTTTTGGAAATGGAGGTCCTGTCTCGCTAGCCGAGTGAATTCTTTGAAGACATGATGAAGTTGGTGAATGATGGTAGCCCAACTGACATTGCATAACTTTATTTCTAGAAAGTCTTCAGTAAAGTGCCGCATAGTAGGCTATCATGTAAGGTCTGGTCGTATGGGTTTGGTGAGTAAATCTTAAATTGGGTAGTGAATCGGTTACATTCTGATAGGCAGAGGGTAGTAACTAACAGAAGTAGCTCTGCCTGGAGCCTAGTCACAAGTGGAGTCCTGCAGTGATCAGTATTGGGACTCTTGTTCTTCATCATCTTTATCAATGATTTGAATGAATGCATTAAGGAAACAATTCTCAAGTTTGCCATGACACAAAAATGTGTGCAGGAGTTAGAAATCTAGATGGAATAGGTTACAGGCTGATTTACATGCATTGGAAGAATGGGTCCGTGTTTGGCAGATGACCTTCAATATAGTAAAAAAAAGTGTGATGCACTGGGTCTGTGAAATTCCAGGCATGTGTATGCCATGCAGAGCTACCCACTAAAGGTTGCAGAGTAGAGAGATCTGAGGTCACAGTAATAAAACACTACAATTCCACAACCAGTGTTGTGAGGCCAAAGGGAAAGTAAACAGAATGTCATGGTGTATTGCTTGGACAGTTCAATGCAAAACTAGAAATACAATATTAAGTTATATATCTTGGAATGGCTGCTTTTAGAATATTGCATCCAGTTATGACCTACTTTCGTGGCATGAAATTTAAAGATCTTGAAGGGCCAGAGAAGGACAACCAGAATGATAGGGCTCTTAGCTCTCAGGATTGGCTCAAGTAATTGGAGCTTCTTTCATTGGAGAAGTGTAGATTTCAAGGAGATATGATTGAAGTTTTTAAAATGATGAAGGGAAAAGATTCTGTCTGGGTGGATGTTATTGGAGGTAGATAGAGATGCGAGAACTAGGGAGTATGAATTTGAAATATGACAGAGTTAGTTAAATGCTGGGAAGTATTTATTTTCACAGAGAGCCATTAACCTTTGGAACAGATGACCAAAAAGAGTGGCAAGAATGAGTCCACTGCAGTCCATCAATAGGGGAGCTGGATGAGTTCCTGAGGCCGGAATTTTGCCTAGCTGGGCGGGTCCAGTGTGGGTGGTGTCCGTGGTGGGTCGTGACCCTGCGGCTGGCTCCATCCCGCTGTTGAAAATGAACTTACCTTAATAGGGCCTATTAAGCACACCCAGCGCGTTACCCGGCCCAATTAGATGGAGCAGGTCTGGTGACGTCATTCATGACACGTTGTCACCAGGATTTTTAAAGGGACCATGGTCACATTAGATTTGAAGATTAATCTAACATAGTGCTGTCAGTGCACTACAGCATTGGAGTGCTGCAAACACTGACAATGACTGCACAGAACCAGAGGGCTGCACCCAGGTTATCCAATGACTTGGAGGGAGTCAGAGCACACATGGAGGTCCTCTTCCTTTCCGATGGGTGGAAGAGCCCTCCCCAGGAGGCCAAGACAGCCTGGTTGCAAATTGCAGAGGAGGTCACAAGCAGGGACGTGGTCAGGAGGACCTTGGTGCAGTGCCACAATCATTTCAATGATCTCATTAGATCAGGAAACATTAGTACAAAGCCACACTCACCCTCATCCTGCTGTTCCTCACATCACATCTGCATCACTCTGCCTTTCCCAACCCTACTCCTGCACATCCTTACTCACACCAACACACCTTGCACCTCCACCCATCCCTCGCTCTCTATCTACATTATCACATCCCCATCTCACTAGCCACCCCTCACACTCACCCTAGTGTAGTCACCCACTTGGGTGTTTTATCCAATATTTATGTAAAGTTTCTGTTAATGTGGGGTTGGATTTTGCCAGCCCTGGGGAGGCGGGTTTGGAGGTGGGACTGCCGGGAAAATGGCAGAATTTGGGGGCGGGTGCCCAACCCGCCCCCAACCCACCACCATGCCACCTTGCCAGGAGGTGGGTAGCCGTCCCGCGCCGGGTCCCGTCTCCTTGGAGGCGGGAAGGTATTACAGCCATTTAACTGCCTGTTAACAGGTAGTTAACAGGCAGAAAATAGGATTATCCCCATTTTGCCCACACAAGTGCGGGCTTCCCGAAGGCTCCGAAATTCGCCAGGGTCACCGAGGCAAGTAGTGGGTCTGCGGGGGTCTGCGGGGTCCAAAAGTGTGCTGTGGAGGTGAGTGATGGGTGCAAGTGTGGAGAGGTAAGTATCTGAGGTAAGTGCAAAGTGTTAGAAAAAGTTTACTTATCTTTGTTTCTTCCTGCAGGCTTCAGTCGGTGGGTATGCAGAGAGTCTCGCACCTCCGCAGTAGAGATGACGGACGCCCGTTGCATTCTCCAATTCAGCAACCATCTAATTTCTACAAAAGAAAGAGGTTTGATGAGGTCTTGAATTCAAGAACTCATCAAACTACAGAGAATGTCTGTGTTTGACAGCTTCATGAGCTGTCAAACGATGACAATTCATCTGTCAAAAATGTTGTAACCGGCTTTCCCTTAATTGGCCTGCTAAGCCTGCTAGGCGGACTTAACAAGGTCAATCAAGGGAAAATAGCGTGGGTTAGCCAGAAGTTGATGGAGGCGGGACTGAAACCCGACAAGTGGGAGTCCCACCTTCAAAAGCTCCCCATTGGCAAAATCCAGCCCCTTGTGTCAAACATAAAAATCCTTATTTTCAACACTTTTCAGTCTTGGAAGTGGCTTAGTGAGTTGCAGTGAATGGTGAGACATAACGGTAATCCCCCGCAATGGTGATGAGTGTGAAAGGAATGGCTTGGTCATTGTAGGGATGTTTTATGGTGTTGATGTGGGATGATGCCAACCTGGCGCATCATGTGGCAGCCATCTGGGTGTACAGCGCAAAGTTAACTAAATCTGGTATGATGAGGCCATCCCTCGCCTCCCAGGCAGCAATGTGCTCGGGTGCTGGTGCCCTCTGCAGCATCAAATGATTGTGGAGAAGGTTGGTGTTGTTGTTGGTGCTGCTGGTGTGCCTGGTGCTGTTTGTGTTGGGGCTGATCATGGTCCGATTCTGAGGACCACGTTGAGACAGTATAAAGAACACCTATGTTGATGGAATATATGACAGGTGAAGTACAGATGACAGATGCATTCTGTCAATAGTGAGAGAGTTCTTCCAATGAGGTGAGACTGGATGGAGTCTTTTCTGGAAAGACTTGCAGCTTTCAGAATCTGTGCTGGAAATGGACTGAGCTTCTGCCTGAGGAAAGTGATCATTTGTCAGGTGGGAGCTTTTACTGTACATTTGATGCTGTCAAGTAATCAACTGGAGCAACGGCCACAGAACTCCCACCTCAGGTTGGCAGACGTGGTTCCAGAGCTGTGTGAATCCTGTGGCCATTCAGGGAAATTTTAAAAGTAAATGAAAAAAGGCTGTTAAGTGCCTGTAAACTACCTGATAATGATTTCAATTGGGTCGCCCGCCGCTGCTGGTTGGGTCGGCTCCGCCATGACAGACGTGCCTGGGGGAAAGACGTGTGGGAGCAGGATGACAACAGGTTCCCGACTCGCTGTCAAAAATAACAACTTTCCCACCCGACCCGCCACCAATCGCGCCCGCTACCACCCTGGAAAATTCCGGCCTCAAGGACATCTCAAGTTATAGAATGTAGGTGAGAGCTACCTGCGATTACTGACATGAGTTATTGCAGTCTTCTGAAGCCTTTTTTATTGCCTTCAAGGGTCAGAGAGTTCTTCATAAATGGGCCTAAATTTCTTTTGCCTCTTCTAGGAGATTGCGTGACTGGAGGGTAGGTTGATGGTTCACGAAGTTTGCACTATTTCTGGATGGGATGGGCTTGATGGACCAGGTGGTCTTTTCCTGTCCTTTTCCGTACGTTCGTATGTGTATGTGGAAAAATAAAATGATATTAAAGCTCTGATTTTAACCTAACCCAACAGGAACAGAGCAGATGACCATTTCACACCCCACCTGATTTTATGCTCCACTGTTTTCAATTGAGCATAAAATTGGGCGTTGTGTAAAACGGACATCCGGCACAAACGTCTCCCTGCTCCTGCTGCGCAGGTGAGGTTAAAATCGGGGCCTAATACTTGTCTTTCAAGTGCTGTAGCAGCACTTAACAAGGCTAGTAATTTGATTAAAGCTGAGCCATGCAGAAGCCTTGGACTTAGCAAAGTTCTGATTTCCCCCCCAAAGATCCCAAGGACTACTATCATTATGGCATAGTTTATTCACAATATGCACTTAGCAGTAGATACATGTGCAAGAACTGCCAAATTTGACCCTAATCCATTAAAAATATGATGCTTTATGCAGCACACTGTAAACCTTATACTTATGTAATTATGTAACTGATTTTAAATGATGATGAAGAACTGTCCCAAGAAATCCAAGATTACCCTAACACAGCAATATTATTTTTACCAGCCAATGAAATATATCCCTTCATTTTTATTGCATCCTATTAATAAATTATCTGCAACAAATGCAATTTGTGGTTTATCCATACTCATTTATCCCTTTTATAAATGTGTAACAGAAGCAGCAATGTCACAAAAATGCATTTGTTTAAAGAACTGTACTCTGAAGAAGTACTCTACAAATCCTATTTTATTTTAAGTTTAAGGAAGGTCAAACAATCTGACAGTTATTGTGTACCAGGAAGACCAGATGACACTAATTTTATGAACAGGCTCATGAAATAGGGTACAAACAGAAAATGTTGGAAATCCACAGATCAGTCAGCATCTGTAAAAGGAAAAGGTCGTTTATGATGTTTCAGTCACGTACTATTTATCAAAAAAAAATTCTGACTATGGGTACACAACCAAAATGTCACAACTCGTCATTTCTCTTTTGCAGATGCTGACCTGCAGTTCTTGCTTTTATTTTAGATTTCCAGCATTTGCACCTTTTTCCTTTTTATCTTCCTTATAAAAGTTTTTGTACAGATACACAAAGAACAAATTATATCAAATTTGAAGGAATTATTATTTCCTCAACCATTTTAAAAATAGGCAGCAAAGGCAAGTCTCATGGAATATATCCAGGTAGCTGTTGGGCCTGTAGATATGGCTACTTGAGTAAGGCTGGGTGCAGGCAGTCCACCTAAGCTGTAACTCGCTACTTCTCGGTGTATGAACCGGGCAAACAAATTGCACTTTCTGCGCAAGAGGTACAAAACAAGCTGTTTACCCAATTCTCTGACTCATGTCCCCCCCACCCTCACCAAATCAGTGTGAGCGCTACCACTGCACGCAATCAGCGAATCCACCCTGATAGTTTAATATAGCTTTCTCAAAGTCAATTCATTATTAGGCAAATGATAATGTATTTTCCCACATAAAACCATTATTAAGATTCATGTGATATGCTATCATAAATTTTAGAACTGAGTTTGATCTCTAAGAAAAGTAAAACAAAAACATTACAGTTGGTAAAGATAAGCAACTGCTTATGTTTTCCAAAATGCTACTTCTAAATTTCTTTCAATAAAACATTTTTCTTTAAATTCCATTTAGTTGAATGCAAAATTAATCTGATTGTAATTTTATTATGTAGATGTCAAATCTTACCATGCACTATCTAAAGCTTTTCTCATATAATACAAGCTGTACATTCCCTTACAGCCTAATTCAGACGAGGTCATCAATATTTATGGGGTGAAATTCCTCCTGTTGATAATAGCTGTGTTAGTGTGAAACTAGGAAAACCCGTTTAAAACTCATGCCGAGTTTTTTCGCTAAAATTATCAGGAGGAATGTTTCACTTTTTATTTAGCAGTAACACTGAGATAATCAAACTTTAACCTAAGCACAAGATTTCGCTTCAGTATTCTTCTGGTGCTTTTAACAGTTTCCTTCAATGCCTACCAGTAAGAGATATTTTATAGCGTCAATAAATGTATTACATTCTGTTAGAAAAATCCTTCTAAGGTGAGAAAATGAGTGCTGTTCATTTAAATTTCTCACCCCATTCTAAAAAATAATGAAAATTAGTTGATATAGGTTTGGAAAATCATTCACAAAATGGCTTAGATATGAGAATAATGGCTTGTATAATTGTATAGTATAAACGTAAATTCAGTGCACTGACTTTGGAAGGTTTTTTTTCAACAGAACGCAATACAAAAGTTGATGCTGTAAAATTTCTCTTACTGGTAGGCAGTACCAGGTTTTAACATTGGGCCGTATTTTCCGATCGGAGGCTTCCCGTGTGCGGAGGCCTCCGATCTGGAAAAAATCTACAGACTTACCAGAGGGCTCCTGAGGTCCGGACATTTCTGCTCCTGGGCCTCTCCAACTCGAAATGTGCAGGGCCCAGGTATCCCAGGGGCGCAGGCAGTTCGCAAGCGTCCCTGGGATCACGTGGGCCATGGGGAGCCAATCAAAGAAGGGAATCGCCCTTCATACACTTGACAGATAGACCTATCAAATATATGAATGGAGATCATCCCAAAAACACTGTAAAACATTAAATAAATATTTTTTTAAATCACCTTTTTAAAATTAGTTGAAATTACAATAAATTAATTATTTCAAACAAAAGTTTAATTTTTTGAAAAAAATAATTAAAGTTTTTTCCGGGCTAAAAATAAACTTAGCTTTTTTAAAGTATTTTTAAATGATAAATGAGAGAAATTTTTTTTTTTTTTTTTACTTTTTTCAAATCTTATGCTGGTAAAAGCAGGCCTTACGCCTGCTTTTACCAGGCGTAAGATTTCTAAGGGTTTTCTGTGGGCGGAGGTTCTGCAGAAAGCGGAACTATCCGCCCGCAGAGGCCCTTCTCCAGGGCAGGCGTCCAATCTATCAAGAGCATTCTTGACAGATCGGAAATGCTGGTTTTCAGCGCATGCGCTTGGCATGCCTGAAACCGGCACTTCCGATGGCCCTACGGGTGTGTACACAGCCCGTACGCACCCGTAGGGATTGGAATATACGGCCCAATGTTCTTTTATGCCACATTGAATTAAACCTCAGAACTTCAAAATCAAACACTGCAATATAAATCATGAAATGTTATGCTATAGTGCTAAACAAAACATTCATACTTAGTCAAAATTAAACAAAATGAACAAGAATGGACTTGTCCATTTTACTTTGAAAGGAACCTAGAATTAAAATCACTGTAAATCAAAAAATGTTTTTAGTGATGATGCACTGGTTATCCAAGCATGCTGGACTCATAAAAGAGAAACTAAAATTCATAACCAACAGACATTTTAACTTAGGGTGTCCTAGAAGGTGAATTCTGCCAGCCTCAGTCATTTTGGTTGTTGTAAAGTATAAAGTGAAAAAATTGCTTAAAGTAGTTTATTTCTTCTGAAGTTGAAACATTGGACAATAAAGATACCACAACAAAATTGAAACTATTTTTCAGCAATTTCAAAAAGGTAGCAATATTTCAATGGTTAATAATACATAAGCATGTTGACTTAAAAATAAACATGTTTGCAACTTTCAGTTTCCATATAAATAAAATGTCCATAGTCCTTTGGCTTCTCAGAGTTCTGTTAAAATATCAAACATTCAAAATAAACAAGAGTATCACTTATGGCTGATACATTATTACAATTCTGAATATTTTGAAAGTTGCAATATAATTTCAAAACAGGCTTAAGCAACATGCTACAATAGCAAAATACTGCGGATGCCGAAAATCTGAAATAACAACAGAAAATGCTGGAAATACTCAGCAGGCCAGGCAGCATCCATGGAGAGAGAAACAGAGTTAATAGCCCCAATTTTCGGCTTGTGTGGGAAATGGTCAGGTTTCCCCGAATGTGGGGTTTCTGACACACATAAAAAAGTGTCAGCCAGCTCCACGCAATTTTCCCTCAAGTGGCCAATTAATTCCCAGCATGTGGGAAGCCTTGCTAATTGTCCAATTCGAGTCAGAAATCCCCACAGTATGATGTCATCATTCGTGGTGCTTTCAAAGTGTCCAGCAAGCTTCTCCACCTCTGCAGGCTTCTCAGCCACTCTTGCACAATTGCAGAGGAGCCTGCACCAGCTGCTGCCAGCGGCAGAGGCCGAGCTGCCTTCAAATTTGACGAGGCTTCACTGCAGGCATTATTGGATGGGGTTAGGGCCCACAGGGAGGTCCTCTTCCCTAGGTCAGGGAGGAAGAGGCCTCCCACTGAGACCAATGCTGCATGGATGCAGGTGTCAGCAGATGCCAACTCGCTGGGAGTCACCAGAAGAACCTTGGCATTACATCTCTAACTCCTTCCTTAACTCCCCCACAGTACCAGCCAGAGCCCCCGTCCTCACTGTGGAGGAGGAAGAGGCTGTGCAGCCAGACTCCTCAGAGGAAGCTCCAACCTCTGAGAGCGCAGCGTCAGCAGAAGTAAGTGCACCCAGCACCAGCGCAGACACTCACACCTCGGGGGGACCTTCGGGACATAGAGTAGTGTTGTCACCTGGTGTTTCACAGCTCACAAGTGAGCCTCAGCAGATTCTGGAGACAGGGACAGCAGTGGAGTGTCCTCGTCGGAGGGTGCAGGACTCTGCCAGCTCAGCTCAGCTGCGCTGCATGTCGACCCTCTGCCTCTGGGTCCATCCGCAAGAGAAGAGGTGATGGATCTCCATGCATAGATGCAGGAGTCTCTGGCAGGTTTTGTCTCCAGGGTCGCTGCGAGTGTGGAGCGAATGGAGGAGTCCATAGCGACCATGAGCAGAGCCTTTGTGGAGTCATTGGCGCATGAACGCATCACCATGGAAAGGTTAGCAACCTCCATGGAGGAGATAACTCGCCAGGGTACGGAAAACATGGTGAGTGCTCATAAGAGAATGACATCTCTGGAGGAGCGTTGGCCATCTATTGAACAGAGAAACCAGACCTTCATGGAAGTCCTTCTGAGTAGACTGCCAGTGCAGATACTGATCCCCATGGCCCCCTAAAGCGCAGCAAGGTGCTCTCAAGTCACTTCCAAGCGCTGGCCCCTTCTGGCTTGTGCAGCTTCAGGTGAGTGAGCAGCAGCCTGATTCTCCTGTTGCTGATCCTGCTGTTCCTGGTTCTGCTGCTGCCGCCTCTGCTGCTGAAGATCCTCTAATGGCAAGAAGGGAAGGAAATAAAGGTGTTCCATGCTTCTCGTAGATGCCTCCGCTGAGGAAGCGCTGAGTGAGGGTGGCGAGAGGGGCTTCCCAGGAGATTGCATTGGAGAAGTGTGTGAGGCTGCAACCTTCCACAGCTGTGCCTAAGCTTTGAAGAAGTAGCCCCAAACCTGCAACAACAAGGTCCTTCAACATACAAGTGCTGTCCCTTTAAATCGCAGCTTCTCCGATTGACCTGCAGCTGACAGCAAGCAAACCGGCAAGCTTCACGCCAGGTCTCAGCAGCGGGGTTCCCCGCAGGCGGGTTTGATGTGGGGAAAGCCCCAAAGTTGCAACGGCCCCGGAAAAACTACCTCAACAAGCTGATAATTGCTTGTTAGTGCTCCGACGACCAGTCCCGCCAGCGGCGGCCGGGACTGAAGCAGGTCGCGGGGAAACAGCGGTCCGAAAGTCGGATGGGGCGGAGAATCAGGCTGGCGGGGGGGGGGTCCTGGCCCGCTTTTTCGCCGATTTTCGGCCCCCGGCCGCATGAAAAGCTGCCCAACGGCGGCCAGAAAATTGACCCCAATGTTTCAGGTCTGGGACCCTGATGATAACTCTGTTTCTCTCTCCACGGATGCTGCCTGGCCTGCTGAGTATTTCCAGCATTTTCTGTTGTTATTTAAGCAACATGCTGCCTGGACTACATTAACTCATATACAGTACAGTCAACAGGTGGCAGTTTTCATACGCAGTTAATTTTTAAAATTTGTTCTTGGTATATGTTTAAGTCTGGATGGTGGGGAAATTAGAGGTGATGGTGTTCTTGTGATGTAGCTGCTCTCATCCTTCTTGATGGTAGAGGTCTCAGGGGAGAGAAGTGCTGTCGAAGTAATCATGGCAAGTTGCTGCAGTGCATTCTGTAGACTGTACATATTGCAGGCACGGTGTGCTGATGATGGAGGAGGCGGATATTGATTCCATTGGCAGGATGTAGGTCAACCAAATTGCTCTGTCTTGGGTAGTGTTGAACTTTTTTGAGCATTGTTGTGACCACCCCTATCCTGGCGAGTGGTGAATATTCCAACCCGGATGGTTTTTATCCTGTTTTGTGTATTAATGAGATTGACTGTTTAACTGGAATGCTTTACTTACAAGGGACATACCCTTAAAGCAGTGGTGTCCAACCTGCAGCTGTGGGGCCACATGCAGACACACCACCTCCCACCGGCCCTAGTAAGTAATCTACCCTCAAAACCCAGGCAATACAGTCCTATTTATGCTTAGACGTTTTGGCCTAGAAATTCACTATGGCCCCGCCAGCTGCCTAGCGCCCAAAAGTTAGCGCTGGGCGGGAAGCCTATAGCGATCATCAGATATTCATTGTTAGCGCCCCAATTCGGAAGCGGGCGCTATACCAGGGTGTGCCCGCCTCCGCTTGGTGCGCTGACACTGAATATCAGCACTCTTGGCGCCGCTGCGCCAGGCGCTGCGCAGCGGCAGGCTGCGGTACTGCAGGCCTCCTCCTTCTCTTAAGGGGGAGCTGCCTGCAACGGGGAGATCGCCACTGGATAGTGCCGGCAAATGAGCCCGGCACCACGGAGAAGTGCCGGGCTCGCGGAAAGCAGCCGGCAATGCCGCGGGGGGGCGGGTGGAGGAGGCCGGGGAAGGAGGTGCGGGCAGGCGGCCGCCGCAAAAGCGGCCGGCCCCACTAAGGCAGCAGGACGGCCCCGTTTTCTGGTCACTGTTTGCGGCCGCTTCGGAGGAGGCGGCCGCAACTAAACATGGGGATCGGCACGGTTTCGGGGCGGAACCGGGGCACTGCGCACACCGATGACGTCATCGGTTCCGGCGCAGCGCTAACGGCTACCGCCGCCAATACCGCTGCGCTGAATATCTGCGCAAACTCATTTTTGGCGCAAAATCACCCTTTAGGCGTTAACTGGGTGCAAAGCTGGCAGCGCCTTAATGAATTTCTAGGCCTTTATTTGCAATTTATCCTGTTCAAATTTTGTGGGCCTGGAGATTTGGAAAGGGCTGCTTTTAGTGCTGCTGCTTCATTGGTGAATACATTCCAATCAGAACACCAAGGCCTGCCAGTATCAGAAACTTAAGATACATGCAAATTAATGGTAACATGGATTTAAATTTCATATGTGGCACCCAATGCACCTATGTAGCCCAAGACATCAAATTTGGACACCTTAAAGGGCATTCTACAATGCTTGTCAACAGTAAAAACAGGTCCAAAATGGAAAATATATTAGTTTGGCATGCTTACTACTTAAAAGATGTGATAAATAAAGATAAACAAAGCTTATTATGTAATCTCTTTCAACATGCTTTTATTATGTAACAGAAATGTTTCATTTCCATTTAACAATAGAATATAAACAGATGAAATTTTAGCCGAAATGATTTTGGATACTGTATATCTACAACAAGTGTGAAATGTAATCTGGAACAGATACAGCGAAGTACTGCACTGGTCTAACCATTCTATCTCACTCTTAAATGACAAATGAGTTAAAGTGACAGAAGTAATATGCTTCAATTAGTATTACTGCAGTCTTCTACAGGACTGCTTCACAGCCTACAGGCATTGTCTGAAATATTTTTTAAAGAACTTTACTTCATTTTTAATACAGTACTGGAGATTGTACACTATTCTGTAGAGAAGAAGTGAAATATTACTATGATGCAAAGCCAGAGGAAACAGAACACATCACAATGAAAACTTAAAATATCTTTTTCATTCAATAAAATGTTACTGCATTGGGGAAATTAAAATGTAGCCACAGGTGAACTCATCTACAGCAGCAGGAGCTTTCAACAACTGTAATTAACCTGAACAGGGGCAATCTGGCTAAGGCTAAGAATGAAACATTCTGTAATATATTGCTTTAAAATTTCTTATTTACTTCCTACTTTCAGGTGTACCACTCTCTGATGTCAGCTTTGGTTCAGTAGTAGCGCTCTTGCCTCTGAGTCAGAAGGTTGTGAGCTCAAGCCTCACTCGAGAGACGTCTACACATAATCTAGGCTTAGACTTAAGTGCAGTAGAGGGAGTGCTGCAATGCTGGAGGTGCTGTCTAAGTGCAGTAGAGGCAGTCCTGCAATGCTAGAGGTGCTGGCCTAGAAATTCAGTGCCCTTAGCACCGATTTTGCGGCGCTAGAGGGCCTAGCGCTGCAATTGGCGCCGGTTCCTAAATTGCCTGGGGCCCTTCCGCGGCGGTATACCGGTAGCGCTGCGCCGGCACCAATGACGTCATCGGTGTGCGCAGCGTCCCGGTTGCCGTGGTAACCCGGCCCCAAGCCGAAATTCAGTTGCGCCCGCCTCGCCCGTGGCAGGCGCAACTAAGACTCTGGCAACAGAGTCTTCCCCCAGTGTGCGCCGGCGCATAAAGGTGGAGCGGCGGCCGGCCGCGTTCCCGGCGGCCGCCTGCCCGCACCTCCCTTCCCGGACTCCTGCATTCCCCCCCCGCGGCCCTGATCAGTGTCTCATGCGAGCCCGGCACTTCCCCGAGGTGCCGGGCTCAGATGTCGGGTCAATCCGCCGGACAGTTGTCGGCTGCAGGCAGCTCCTCCTTAACAGGAGGAGGAGGCCTGCAGTTCCCCCGCCTGCCGCACCGCATCGGGTGCCGCAGCGGGGGATTAGCGCCGGGAAACCCAAGTTCACGCCCGTTTTGAGGCGCTAAAGGAGGGTTTTAGCGCCCGCCGCCGTCTGGGCCCGGCGCACCCGAATTTTCGTCAGGCGCTGCCGCATTACCGCTGGCGCAAACTTTCTGGCGCTACAGCCCTGGCAAGACCAGAACCCAATTTCTAGGCCGCTGTCTTTAAATGCAGTAGAGGGAGTGCTGCAATGCTAGAGGTGCTGGCCTAGAAATTGAGTTGCCTTAGCGCCGCTTTTGAGGCGCTAGAGGGACTAGCGCCAGAGTTATGGCCAGTTTAAAAATTCCCTGGGGCCCTAAATCGGCATTGCACCAGTAGCGCTGCGCCGGCACCGATGACGTCATCGGTGTGCGCAGCGTCCCGGTTGCCGTGGTAACCCGCCCGAACTCCGAAATTGAGTTGCGACCGCCTCGCCCGTGGCAGCCGCAAGCAACGTTCTGTCAGAGGTGCCTTACTCCAGTTTGCGCCGGCGCATTAAAGGCCCCGCGGCGGCCGGCCACTTTCCCGCCGGCCGCCTGCCCGCAGCTCCCTCCCCGGACTTCTCCCCCCCCCCCCCCCCCCCCCGGAACAGATGCAAGCCCGGCACTTGTCCGAGGTGCCGGGCTCATTTTTAAGCTGATTTGCGCGGGCCGCGGCCGGGTGCAGGCAGCTCCTCCTTAACGGGAGGAGGAGGCCTGCACGCCCCCAGCCTGCCGCACCGCATCGGGTGCCGCAGCGCCGGAACAGCGCCGCAATGGGGCAGTTAGCGCCCATTGGGAGGCGCTGAAACCCTCCAGTAGCGCCGGCAGCCGTTTGGGCGCGGCGCTACTGAATTTTTGGCGCGCGCAGGGGGACTTAGCGCCGGCACTAACTTCCGGCGCTAAAGCCCTGGCTGCGCCAAAACTCAATTTCTAGGCCGCTGTCTTTAAGTGCAGTAGAGGCAGTCCTGCAATGCTAGAGGTGCTGTCTTTAAGTGCAGTAGAGGGAGTGCTGCAATGCTAGAGGTGCTGTCTTTTGGATGAGATATTGGCCCAGAAATTCGGGTCAGAGGCTTCCAGCGGGTGCAAGCCTCCGACCTGCACTTACCTAGTGCGCCGGCCGCTGTGCTGTGGGCCTGCGTGGGATTCCGATCCTGGGCCTCCTCCAACTGCCGGCGTGCAGTGCTTGCGTATCACAGGGGCGCAGTTAGTTCGAAGCGTCCCCTGGGGTCACGTGGGCCATGGAGAGCCAATGGTAGCAGGGAATCTGTATTCATAGATTTGACAGGAAGAGCTGTCAAATCTATGAATGCAATTCAGCCCCAAAACATAACTAAAACTTCAAATAAATTTTTTTTTAAATCACATTTTTAAAATAACTATAAATTACATAAAAGAACTATTTTAAACAATAATTAAAATTTTTGAAAAAATTAACCACAGTTTCTAACGGGGCTAAAAATAAACTTACCTTTCTTTAAAGTATTTAAAAATAATAACCCTGTGGTAAAAATGTTTTAATTTTACTTAATTCACCACTTACCTTGTTAAAAGCAGGCCTTGCAACTGCTTTTTAAAAGTGTAGCTGCTAGAGACTTACCCTCCCGGAGAAACCTGCAAAAAAAACGGAAGTTCCAGGCGTACGCGCTGCCTCTCCGGTGCACGCGTTCGACCTGTGAACACCTTCCTTTAAGGGAACGGATGTTCCGGTTTCCCACGCATGCGCAGTGCATGCACGAAACTGGCACTTTTGTTGGGCCTACGTGTGAGTACCCAGCGCGTACTCACCCGTGGGGACCCGAAGTTCTGGCCCATTAAACCAGGGCCCTGTCTGCCCTCTAAGCTGGATGTAAAAGATCCTATGGCACTTTTCGAAGAAGAATAGTGTAGTTCTCCTGCTGTCCTAGCTAACATTTATCCCTCAACCAACACCACTAAAACAGATAATCTGGTCATTTATCTTGCTGTGCGCAAATGAGCTGCCATATTTCCCTACATTGCAACAGTGAATATACTTCAAAAAGTAATTAATTGGCTGCAAAATGCTTTTGGACATACTGAGGTAATGAATGGTGCCATATAAATGCAAGTTCTTTCTTCCTTTTTGGTCAGCACTCACACAGTTATGTCTCCATAATTGTTATAAAAGCCACTTTGTGACCAGCCTCAAGACTGCAGAAAATTAGGAATGCACCAAGTGGCAGCATGACTGTTGGCCAGTTTTATCCTCACAAAACTCTCTACTTAGCAGACTAAGATAACTCACCCAGCTGCAGTAGATGTGAAGCAATGCTAAGGCACAAATGTGCACCATTAGGGCGGGAATTTGCCTGACCTGGGAGGGTTGGGTGCGGGCGGTCGCCATGGCGGGTTGGGACCCTGTTGCTGTTTCCATCCCGCTCCAGAAAACGACTTTGTGTCAATTGGGCCTATTAAGCCCGCCCTGCACGTTACCCGACCAAATTAAATGGTGCGGATCTGATGATGTCATTGATGACGCGTTTTCAGCCGGGATATTTAAAGGAGCCATGGCCACATTGCATTTAAAGGTTCATCTAGGATAGTGCTGTCAGTGCACTACAGTATTGGAGTGCTGCAAACACTTTGTAAATGACTGCACAGAAGCAGAGGGCTGCACCCACGTTCTCCGACAAAGTCCTCCATATGCTTCTGGACGGAGTCAGAGCACACAGGGAGGTCCTCTTCCCTTCCAATGGGTGGAAGAGACCTCCCCAGGAGACAAAAAGAGCCTGGTTGGAGATTGCAGAGGAGGTAAGCAGCAGGGGTGTGGTCAGGAGGACCTGGGTGCAGTGCCACAAATGTTTCAATGATCTCATTAGATCAGGGAAGGTGAGTGCAAAGCTACACTCAATTTCATCCTGCTGTGCCTCTCATCGCATTCCCATCACTCTGCCTTCCCAACCCTACTCCTGCACATCCTTACTCACACCAACATACCTTGCACTCTCTCTATCTACATTATAACATCCCCGTCTCACTTGCCACCCCTCACACTCACCCTCATCCTAGTGCAATCATACCAACTAACAACACATAAGGAGGCCACTTGGCTTTGGCACCCCACTCCATCATAAAGATCTAAAGATCTAACCCATCCATTCCTTGCACTCATTCCATCAATCTCACTCAACCTTCTCTTCTTTCCCTTCTTGCAGGAAAAGAGAGCCCACAATAAGAGGAAGAGGGAGAGAACTGGTGGTGGCCCTCCCTCATTTGCAAACCTTACAACAGCAAAGGAGGCTGCTTTAGAAATATCTGGAGTTGCTGAGCTGCTGGAGGTGGGAGATGGAGAGAGGGGGACATCTCAGCAACCCGGTGACAGAATTACATATCATACAGCTACATGGCACACACCAGTCACTCATATGGGGACTGATGTCAGCATCCAGTAAATGGTCATCATGTGCATAATGGTATCTGTACCCATTCTTCATATGAAATATCTAACTAATCTCTTTATTCTTCCTTGGGTCCATCGAGAGCAAATCCCCCACCCCTGCTGTCCAGGAGCAAGAAGAAGACGACTCCTCATAGGAGCCTCCTGCCTCTGAGGGCACACAGTCACCAGACATATGGGTATGATCTTGTGGCCATTACAGAAACATGGCTGCAGGGTGACCATGACTGGGAATTAAACATACCAGGGTATTTCACAATCAGGAAGGACAGGCAGGAAGGAAGGGGAGGTGGGGTGGCTATGTTAATAAAGGAAGGAATCACTGCAATACAGAGAAATGATATTGGGTCAAAGGATCAGGATAGTGAAACAGTTTGGGTGGAGATAAGGAATAATAAGGGGAAAAAACACGAGTGGGCATAGTCTATAGGCCTCCTAATAGTTGCAACTCTGTTGGATGGAGTATTAATCAGTAAATAGTTGGGGCTTGTAATAAGGGAACAGCTATAATTATGGGGGATTTTAACTATCATATTAACTGGACAAATCAAATTGGGCAGGGCAGCCTTGAGGAAGAGTTCATTGAGTGTATTAGGGATGGGTTTCTTGAGCAGTATGTAACTGAACCGACCAGGGGGCAAGCAACCTTAGATTTGGTTCTGTGTAATGAGTCAGGATTAATTAAAAATGTCCTAGTAAAGGATCCCCTTGGAATGAGTGACCATCACATGGTTGAATTCCATATTCAATTAGAGGGTGAGAAGGTTGGATCTCAAACAAGCGTACTGAGCTTGAATAAAGGAGACTATGAAGGTATGAGAGCGGAATTGATTAGAGTGGACTGGGAAAATAGATTAAAGGGTAATACAGTACATGAGCAGTGGTGTACATTTTAAGGAGTTATTTTACAACTTTCAAAAAAAAAATATTCCACTGAGGAAAAAAAGGTGTAAAAGAAATTACAGCCATCCGTAGCTAAGTAAAGTAATTAAGGATAGTATTCGACTAAAAACAAGGTAGCATATAAAGGTAGCCAAATCTAGTGGGAAGAAAGAAGGTTGGGAAGTCTTCAAAAGACAGCAAAAAATAACCAAAAGATTGATTAAGAAAGGGAAGATAGATTATGAAAGTAAATTAGCAAAAAATATAAAATCAGATAGCAAGAGTTTCTTATAGTTATATAAAAAGAAAAAGGATGGCAAAAGTAAATGTTGGTCCCTTAGAGGATGAGACCGGGAAATTAATGGTGGGAAACATGGAGATGGCAAAAACGCTGAACAAATATTTTGTTTCAGTCTTTATGGTAGAGGACACTAAGAATATCCCAACACTGGACAAACAGGGGGCTCTGGGGGGGAGGAGCTAAATATGATTAAAATCACTAAGGAATTGGTACTCGGTAAAATAATGGGACTCAAGGCGGATAAATCAGCTGGACCTGATGGCTTACATCCTAGGGTCTTGAGGGAAGTGGCGGTAGGGATTGTGGATGCATTGGTGATAATTTTCCAAAACTCCCTGGACTCAGCAAAGGTCCCGGCAGATTGGAAAACTGCTAATGTAACACCCTTATTTAAAAAGGGTAGTAGGCAGAAGGCTGGAAATTATAGACCAGTTAGCCTTACATCTGTGGTTGGTAAAATTTTGGAGTCCATTATTAAGGAGACAGTAACGGGACATTTGGATAAACATAATTTAATAGGACAAAGTCAGCATGGTTTTATGAAGGGGAAGTCATGTTTGACAAATTTGCTTGAGTTCTTTGAGGACGTAACATACAGGGTGGATAAAGGGGAACCAGTGGACGTAGTGTATTTAGACTTCCAAAAGGCATTTGACAAGGTGCCACACAAAAGATTATTGCTCAAGATAAAAAATCACGGGATTGGGGGTAATATTCTGGCATGGGTGGAGGATTGGTTATCTAACAGAAAGCGGAGAGTTGGGATAAATGGTTCATTCTCAGACTGGCAATCAGTAGCTAGTGGTGTTCCGCAGGGGTCAGTGCTGGGTCCCCAACTTTTTACAATCTATATTAACGATTTGGAGGAGGGGGCCGAGTGTAACATATCAAAGTTTGCAGATGATACTAATGGGAGGGAAAGTAGTGAGTGAGGAGGACATAAAAAACCTGCAAAGGGACATAGACAGGCTAAGTCAGTGGGCAGAGATTTGGCAGATGGAATACAATACTGGAAAGTGTGAGGTTATGCACTTTGGCAGGAAAAATCATCGAGCAAGTTATTATCTTAATGGCAAGAAACTGGAAAATACGGCAGTACAAAGGGATCTGGGGGTCCTGGTGCACGAAACTCAAAAAGTTAGTATGCAGGTGCAGCAAGTGATCAAGAAGGCCAATGGAATGTTGGCTTTTATTGCTAGGGGGATAGAATATAAAAACAAGGGAGGTATTGCTGCAGTTATACAAGGTATTGGTGAGACCGCACCTGGAATACTGCATACAGTTTTGGTGTCCATACTTAAGAAAAGACATACTTGCTCTTGAGGCAGTACAAAGAAGGTTCACTCGGTTAATCCCGGGGATGAGGGGGTGGATATATGAGGAGAGGTTGAGTAGATTGGGACTCTACTCATTGGAGTTCAGAAGAATGAGAGGCGATCTTATTGAAACATATAAGATTGTGAAGGGGCCTGATCGGGTGGATGCGGTGCAGATGTTCCCAATGATGGGTGAAACTAGAACTAGGGGGCATAACCTTAGAATAAAGGGGCTGCTCTTTCAAAACTGAGATGAGGAGAAACTTCTTCACTCAGAGGGTAGTAGGTCTGTGGAATTTGCTGCCCCAGAAAGCTGTGGAAGCTACATCATTAAATAAATTTAAAACAGAAATAGACAGTTTCCTAGAAGTAAAGGGAATTAGGGGTTACGGGGAGCGGGCAGGAATTTGGACATGAGTCTAGGCTCGGATCGGTCATGGCCCTGTGGGTGGCGGAGCGGGCCCAAGGGCCGTGTAGCCTGGTCCTGCTCCTGCTTCTTGTGTTCTAATTCTGTGTTAGATTTCAGGAGATGGTTCTATTCACAGGGATTAGTGGAAACCTCGGGAACAGGCTGCCAGCTAGGAGTCCTTCAAGAGTAAATTGGGCCTGTTCCTGGCTGGGGTGGAGGTCACCTTTTACAGAAGGTAAGTACTGCAGGAAATACAGTGACAGAGTGATCTCCTGGACGAGTTTCGATCGCCTAGATGGGTCGGAGAGGAATTTCCCAGATTTTTTCTCCCAAATTGGCCATTGGGTTTTTTATCTGGTTTTTCACCTCTCCCGGGAGATCACATGGGTTCGGGTGGGATGGAGAGTGGAAGTAGATTTGAGGTTAGAATCAGATCAGCCATGATCTTATTGAATGGCGGAGCAGGCTCGAGGGGCCGATTGGCCTACTCCTGCTCCTATTTCTTATGTTCTTATGTTCTTATGACATAAGTGCACCCAGCAACAGCGCAGATACGCACACCTCAGTTGGTCCCACGCGACATAAAGTAGTGTTGTCACCTGGTGTCTCACAACTCACAAGTTAGCAAGAGCAGATGGTGGAGACAGGGATAGCAGTGGAGACTCCTTGCTGGAGGGCGCAGGACACTCCCAGCTCTGCTCAGCTGCATGCAGACGCTGAGTTCAGGGGCCATCCAGAAAGAGGGCGATCCTGGAGGTGCAGGAAGAAGTGCAGGAGGCTCTGACAGTATTTGCGAGCGTGATGTCTGCAAATGCTCAGAGAATGGAGGAGTCCATCTCCAGCATGAGCATCACTGTATCGCAGACAATGGCGGCTGTAAACTCTTCCGTGGAAAGATGGCCACCTGCATGGAGCAGCTAATGCACCACATAAGCACATGCTATTTATGGAGAATAGATGGCAGAGGCTCACAGACCTCCTCTCTAGGAGGGATGTTAGCATAGACGTGCATCCTCATGGCCCCACTGGTGTGCAGCAAGGTGCTCTCCAGCTCCTTGCTAGCGGGTGTCCCATGAGAGGAATGATGGTGAGAGGGGACATGGAAGTGGGGGCTCCTCTCAAAGAGCTCACACTTCTCACCCATTGCCACCCCTCAGTCAGAGCCCCAGATGCCTCCTCGGACAGCGATGGCCAAGTCTGCCCCGGAACAGTCGCAGGAGGAGCAGACTTTGGCAGGGCCATCACAGGCTACAAAATCTAGAGGACATCCGCCAAAAGCAGTCGCAGCAGAGAAGTGAGCAGGCTGCCTCTACCTCTGCTGAAGCCATAGGGGCAGCACCTCGTAGGAGCACACGGAAGAGAAAGGTGAAACACAAGAGATTCACAAGAGTAGCCACTTGGGTGTTTTATTCAATGTTTATGTAAAGTTTCCGTTAATGTGCTGTCAAACATGAAAATCTTTATTTTCACCACTTTCCGCTCTTGGACTGATTGCACCTTTGGAAGTGGCTTAGTGAGTTGGAGTGAATGGTGAGACATAACTGTACCTCCAGCAATAGTGGTGAGTGTGAAAGGAATGGCTTGGTCATTGTAAGGATCCTTTATGGTGTTGACGTGGGGTGGTGCCAACCTGGCACATCATGTGGCAGCCACATGGGTGTATTGCGTAAAGTTATGTAAATCTAGCCGTGATGAGGCCATCCCAGGCTGCAATGTGCTCAGGTGCTGGTGGGATCTGGCCCGCAGGTTCCTCAAGCTCCTGCTCCTCCTCGTCTTCCAGCTGACATTCTTCCTCCACCTCCCCCTTTAAAGAGGTTGTGCACTCAGTGCCCTGCTCCTCATGCAACACTAATCCTCTCTGTTATGCTATGTTGTGCAGGGCGCAGCAGGCCACGACGATGGTCTGAGGCGCGAGTTGGGTACGATTCATTGGGGAATGTCACTCAAAGGGTTAACGGTGGACAGGCAATGGCAAACATTCAAAGACTGCATGGATGAACTGCAGAATTTGTTCATCCCAGTTTGGCATAAAAATAAAACAAAAAAGGTGACTCAACCGTGGCTAACAAGGGAAGTTAGGGATAGCATAAGATCCAAGGAGAGGACATATAAATTGGCCAGAAAAAGCAGTAAACCTGAAGATTGGGAGCAGTTTAGGATTCAACAAAGGAGGACAAAAGGATTAATTAAGAAAGGGAAAATAGAATATGAGAGTAAGCTTTCAGAGAACATAAAAACTGACTGTAAAAGCTTTTATAGGAAGAGAAAAAGATTGGTGAAGTCAAGCGTAGGTCCCTTGCAGTCAGAATCAGGGGAATTTATAATGGGGAACAAAGAAATGGCAGACCAATTAAATACATATTTTGGTTCTGTCTTCACAAAGGAGGACACAAATAACCTCCCAGAGATGTCGGGGAACATAGGGTCTGATGAAAGGGAGGAACTGAAAGAAATCAGTATTTGTAGGGAAATGGTGTTAAGGAAATTGATGGAATTGAAGGCCGATAAATCCCCAGGGCCTGATAATCTACATCCTAGGGTACTTAAGGAAGTGGCCCTAGAAATAGTAGATGCATTGCTGATCATCTTCCAACATTCAATGGAATCTGGAACAGTACCCATGGATTGGAGGGTAGCTAATGTTACCCCACTATTCAAAAAAGGTGGTAGAGGGGAAAATGCTAGAGTCCATCATAAAAGATGTAATAGCAGAGCACTTGGAAAACAGTGACAGGATCGGACAAAGTCAACATGGTGACAAAAGGTAAATCGTGCTTGACTAATCTACTGGAATTTTTTGAGGATGTAACTGGTA
This sequence comes from Somniosus microcephalus, assembly GCF_052327205.1. Lineage (NCBI taxonomy): Eukaryota > Metazoa > Chordata > Chondrichthyes > Squaliformes > Somniosidae > Somniosus > Somniosus microcephalus. The sequence continues at coordinate 106,077,385 of NC_140995.1, read as the reverse complement.
AAATAGATACGGGAGAACCAGTGGATGTGGTGTATTTGGACTTTCAGAAGGCTTTTGATAAGGTCCCGCATAAGAGATTAGCATGTAAAGTTAAGGCACATGGGATTGGGGGCAAGGTACTGACTTGGGTAGAGAACTGGTTGGCAGACAGAAATCAAAGTGTTGGAATAAACGGGTCTTTTTCCGAGTGGCAGGCAGTGACTAGTGGGGTACCGCAGGGATTGGTCCTTGGACCCCAGCTAGTCACAATATATATTAATGATCTAGATAAGGGAACTAGATGTAATATCTCCAAATTTGCAGACGACACAAAGCTGGGTGTCCGTGTGTGCTGTGAGGAGGATGCCGAGAAACTCCAGGATGATTTGGACAGGTTGGGTGATTGGGCAGAAGCATGGCAGATGCAATATAACGTGGATAAATGTGAGGTTATCCACTTTGGTAGTAAAAACAGGAAGGCAGATTATTATCTGAATGGCAATAGATTGGGAGAAGGAGAAGTGCAACGAGACCTGGGTGTCCTTGTGCACCAGTCGCTGAAGGTAAGCATGCAGGTGCAGCAGGCGGTTAAGAAGGCAAATGGTATGTTGGCCTTCGTAGCGAGAGGATTTGAGTACAGGAACAAGGATGTCTTGCTGCAGTTGCACAGGGCCTTGGTGAGGCCACATCTTGAGTATTGTGTGCAGTTTTGGTCGCCTTATCTGAGGAAGGATGTTCTTGCCATGGAAGGAGTTCAGCGAAGATTCACCAGGCTGATACCTGGGATGGCAGGAATGACGTATGAGGAGAGATTGGGTCGATTGGGTTTGTACTCGCTGGAGTTTAGAAGAATGAGAGGGGATCTCATTGAAACTTATAAAATTCTGACAGGACTGGACAGACTAGATGCAGAAAGGATGTTCCCGATGGTCGGGGAGTCCAGAACCAGGGGTCACAGTCTAAGGATAAGGGGTAGGCCATTTAGGACAGAAATGAGGAGGAATTTCTTCACCCAGAGAGTGGTGAACCTGTGGAATTCTCTACCACAGAAGGCAGTGGAGGCCAATTCATTAAATATATTCAAGAAGGAGTTGGATATATTTCTTAAGGCTAAAGGGATCAAGGGGTATGGGGAGAAAGCAGGGACCGGGTACTGAATTTGGATGATCAGCCATGATCGCATTGAATGGCGGAGCAGGCTCGAGGGGCCGAATGGCCTACTCCTGCTCCTATCTTCTATGTTTCTATGTTTCTATGATTCTGGAGACCCTGGCTGGTGCGTACTGAAGGGCTCTTCCATATCTGTCAAGGCATCTGAAGCACATTTTCAGCATGCCTATTGTCTGCTCTATGACACATCTGGTGGAAATGTGGCTTTCATTCTATCTCCCCTCGGCCTCAGTACTTGACCTCCTCAAGGATGTCATGTGCCACGTCTTCAGTGGATGGCCTTTGTCCCTGAGCAGCCAGCCAGAAAGTCTGTTTGGAGGAGAGAAGAGCTAAGAGAGGCTGGACTGGCAAAGGATGAAAGAGTCATGGCAGCTGCCAGGGAATTTGGCACACACATGCATGATGATCTTCCTATGGCATTGAGAGAGTGGAAGCCCTTGCGATTGACAAAGACGCCTGGGTTATGATGGGGTGCCCTGATGACCACATGTGTGCAGTCGATGACACCCGGCACCCATGGGAAGCCAGCCGGAGTGGCAAAGCCAAGCGCCCGCTCAGTAACACTGGCTTCATCAGTGGAAAAGTTGATATCATTGGCTGACTTGTCAAACAGGGCATCGGTGACCTGTGTGATGCATCTGTGGGCGGCTGACTGTGAGATGCCGCAAAAGTCTCTGCAGATCCCTGGAAGGAGCCTGAGGCAAAGAAGTTGAGGGCACTGGTGACTTTGACACCCACTGGTAAGGTGTGTCCGCCCGCTCCTCTGGGCTGCAAGTCTTGCTCAAGCAATCTGCAAATGTCTGCGACAACCTGGTGCGATAGCCTGACCCTCTTTTGGCAGTTGTGCTGAGGAAGCTCATCCTCTGCCTGTGTACTCTGTGTTGTGGGTATCGCCTCCGGTGCAGTGCAGCCCTGCACTGATGCCCTCTGTCCTTTGCAGCATCAGGTGGTTGAGGAGGAGGTTGGTGGTGTTGTTGTTGGTGGTGCTGCTGGTGTGCCTGCTGCGCTGGTGTTGAGGCTCATCGTGGTCAGATGCTGAGGACCAAGGTGAGACAGTATAAACAGCACCCATGCTGATGGAATCGATAGCAGGTAAAGTAGAGATGACAGAAGCAATGTTAATGGCGAGAGAGGTTCTTCCAATGAGGTGACACTAGATGGAGACTTTGCTGGAAAGACTTGCAGCCTGCAGATAGCTCAATCTGTGCTGAGAATGCAGTCAACAACAGCTTCTGCCTGAGGAAAGTGATCAGCTGTCAGGTGGGAACTTTTATAGTACATTTCATGCTGTCAACTAATCAGCTGGAGCAATGGCCACTGAACTCCCGCCTCAGGTTGACAGACGTAGTTCCTGAGCTGCATGTTTCCCATGGGCATCCAGGTAAATTTGAAAGGTAGGGTTAAAAAGGCACTTACGGGTCTGACAAGTACCTCAATGATTTGAATTAGGTCGCCCGCCTCTGCCATTCGGGTCGCAGCCACGCTGGCAGACGCGCCCAAGGGCAAGGCACGCGGGGGGCAGGATGACAGTGGGTTCCCGATCCGCTCCGACTTATTTCAAATTTCCCACCCAACCCACCTCCGATCACGCCCACACGAACTCCAGAAAATTACGGCTTAGGACATTCTTATCCCTTTCCATCTAAAACTAATACCTATCTGTAATATTAACATTTTTGTGATGCACACTAAAAGGTTCCAAAGACAACCTTTTAATTAGTTATTTTGCATTTATAAAGGAAAGCAAAGTAACTGCTCCTTCAATTTTGCCTCTAAATTCAAGAGGGGAGACGAAAAGAGAGGAAGAAAAAGAGAGGAAGTGACAAAAAAAAGAAAGAAATGCATTTATATAGTGTTCAATCACATCTCTCAAAAATTTCAAAGCACTCCAAATACAATAAATTACTTTAAACCACCGTGACTACTATTATGTCGCTAAATGTGGCAGTCATTTTGTATACACAGGTCCCAAAAATAGCCATAAATGAATGACAAGTTAATCTATTTGGTGGTGTTGGTTGAGGAAGGAATATTACCCATGATACCAAGAGACGTTCATGCTCTTATAGTCTCATTTGAATACAGCACCTCTAAAAATGCCACAATCCCTCATTACTGCACTGGAATATAATTGGGAAAAACAACTTTCTAAATGAAAAATTCTTCATTTACTATTGCAGCACAAAGCAAAAAATAAATGAAGCCACAAGAGTTTCACAACTGAACATATCAGGGTTGAAATTCCTCAGCCCCAGCAGTGCTCCAAGTCCAAGTGGTGCAAGTCAGCCGCAGGAGGCCCATGGAAGTAGGATTTCCATCGACCCCAAACATTGGCACTGACACCAGAGGTGATGGGGCTGAGGTGTGGGAGTTCACACACAGGGAATTTCCTTGCCCTGACCTCTACTACTACTCCAGCCTGGGACATCCATTAGAAAGCCAATTGGGCACAGAAAAAATTTAGTGAGTTGGTGGCACCAGAGTCAAGCAGCTTGCTCATGTCACTTTCCCACTGTCTCCTCTGGTGTCACACTGGCATTTAAATTCAGTGACCTGCTCTGACCCTGGATACTCTGGCAGGGTCAGGAGTAGTGTCCACCACGCTTCTACTGAGAGCGGGACTGGGGATTTTTGGCTCCATCTCGTGCAACATCATTCCTTTTCTTTCAATATTATCAAACCTAGTTATTTCTATAAACCCAAGTCAAGCAAATAAATTATTTTCACATATTCAGACAGATTTAGGAGTGGACAATCATAAACATACATATTTTGCCTTCAATATGTCGAGGAACCAACTCGGGAACAGGCTATATTGGACTGGGTACTGTGCAATGAGAAGGGACTAATCAGTAATCTTGTTGTACGGGGACCCTTGGGTCAGAGCGATCATAACATGATCGATTTCTCACTCGAAATGGAGAGCGAAGAAATTGACTCAGAGACTAAGGTCCTGAATTTAAACAAGGGGAATTATGATGCCATGAGACGGGAACTGAGTAGGTCTGATTGGACAACGTTCCTGAGAGGACTGGAGGTAGATAAACAATGGCAAACATTTAAAGATAGAATGACAAAATTGCAAAAATTGTTTATACCAATCTGGCATAAAAGGAAATCTAAAAAGGTGACTCAACCGTGGATAACAGGGGAAATTAGAGACAGCATAAAATCCAAAGATAGGGCGTATAAAATAGCCAAAAAAAGCGCCAGAGCGGAAGATTGGGAACAGTTTAAGATAGAGCAAAGGAGGGCAAAGGGCATGATCAAGAGGGGCAAAATAGCTTACGAAAACAAGCTGGCGGAAAATATAAAAACTAACTCCAAAAGCTTTTATAAATATATCAAAAGGAAAAGACTGGTGAAAACCAAAGTTGGTCCATTGCAGTCAGATACGGGGGAATATATAATGGGAAATAAGGAAATGGCAGATCAACTAAATGCATACTTTGGGTCAGTCTTTACGAAGGAAGACACAAAAAACCTCCCTGGGATATCGGGAAAAATAGGGACATTGGCAAAGGAGGAACTGACGCAAATCAATATCTCTAAGGATATGGTGTTAAGGAAGCTAAAGGGATTGAAGGTGGACAAATCCCCAGGGCCTGATAACATGCATCCTAGGGTACTGAAGGAGGTGGCCCTAGAGATAGCGGATGCACTAAGGATGATTTTTCAGAATTCATTAGACTCGGGAACAGTGCCGATGGATTGGAGGGTAGCTAACGTTACCCCACTATTCAAAAAGGGGGGTAGGGAAAAAGCAGGTAATTACAGACCTGTAAGCCTTACATCAGTTGTGGGCAAAATGCTGGAGTCCATCATTAAGGATGAAATAGCGGAGCACTTAGCAAATGGGGACAGGATAGGACAGAGTCAACATGGATTTACAAAGGGTAAATCGTGCTTGACTAATCTATTGGAATTTTTTGAGGGAGTAACTGGTAGAATAGATGGGGGAGAGCCAGTAGATGTGGTGTACCTGGACTTCCAAAAGGCCTTCGATAAGGTCCCACATAAAAGATTAGCATGGAAAATTGAGGCTCATGGGATAAAGGGGAAAGTTTTGGCGTGGATAGGGAACTGGCTGTCAGATAGAAAACAGAGAGTTGGAATAAACGGCTCATTTTCTGAATGGCAGGCAGTAACAAGTGGGGTACCACAGGGATCTGTCCTGGGCCCCCAGCTGTTCACAATTTACATTAATGACCTGGATCAGGGAGTCGGATGCAGCATTTCCAAATTTGCAGACGACACTAAACTAGGAGGTGGGGTGGGCTCAGAGGAAGAGACCAGGAAGCTCCAGAGCGATTTGGACAGACTGGGCGATTGGGCGGATAAATGGCAGATGCACTATAATGTGGACAAGTGCGAAGTTATCCACCTTGGGTGCAGGAACGGGAGGGCAAATTATTATTTAAATGGCAATAGATTGGGAGAGGGGGAAGTACAGAGAGACCTGGGTGTTCTTGTACACCAGTCACTGAAGGCGAACATGCAGGTGCAACAGGCGGTCAAGAAGGCAAACGGTATGCTGGCCTTCATAGCAAAAGGGTTAGAATACAGGAACAGGGATACCTTGCTGCAGCTGTACAGGGCACTGGTGAGACCACACCTCGAGTACTGTGTACAGTTTTGGTCGCCTCATCTGAGGAAGGATGTTCTTGCCATGGAGGGGGTGCAGCGGCGATTCACCAGGCTGATACCAGGAATGGCGGGAATGACCTATGAGGAGAGACTATGTAGTTTAGGGATGTACACACTGGAGTTTAGAAGATTGAGAGGGGACCTCATAGAAGTGTATAAAATTCTGACAGGTCTAGACAGACTGGATGCAGAAGGAATGTTTCCCTTGGCGGGTGAAAACAGAACTAGAGGACATAATTTAAGGATAAGGGCTAAACCATTTAGGACAGAGATGAGGGGGAATTTCTTCACTCAGAGAGTGGTGAACCTGTGGAACTCATTGCCACAGAGGGCAGTGTACGCCAGCTCATTAAATATATTTAAGAGGGAATTAGATATATTTCTACGGGCAAAAGGGGTTAAGGGTTACGGAGAGAAGGCGGGGACGGGATACTGAATTAAAGGATCAGCCATGATCTCATTAAATGGCGGAGCAGGCACGAAGGGCCGAATGGCCTACTCTTGCTCCTATCTTCTATGTATCTATGTATCTATGTCTCTCCTGAAGACATTCATTCCTTAAGAGATGAGGTTTGCTGGACACCAGTTACCCTCTGGTACCTCATTCAATTGTTCATTCTTCACGTGTATTAGAAGGCTATTGAGCTACGGAAGAAGATCACAGCTGAGCGTGATCCTATTTTTATCAGGCACTCACATACATGCACTTTCCATCATGGGTCACTAGAAAGCGATCACGAGTTGAATTCCTGTACAGTTTTCATTTTCCTTATCGAGAGATACCGAGGCCAATTGTTGCAATTGAGATCAATTAACTCAGCACAGGTCAGTGACTGAACCTAAGACTTTCCTGATCTGTATGGTTCGGCTACTTACTAGTTCAACCACCTGAGTTATTGGGGGAGCAGGAAATCACTTCTAAACTGAAAATTACACTCCAGATATATTGCAAAAATGTATACTGTATCCTGAAAATTCTGATAGTCCAACATATTTAATTTTGTTAATACAATTTAATATATCGCTTTTAAATTATGAATAAAAAACTACGATAACAGATGACAATACATATAAGCCAATTTTTAGATAATCCATGTAATTTAGCTTTAAATACAGTAATTCAATGTTACATCAGACCAGAATAAATGCAAAAGATATAAATCAGAATCTTCATACAGTACTTAAAAATAGCTAGTTTAATTTAAAAGAAACTGAAAGTCAGGGTACCATAATAATAGGAAAATAATCCACAGAAAAAACAAATTATATCCAAGACAGATAGCAAACCTTCTACTTGTAATACAAAAGAGTTAAACTGGTTCTGCCCTCTCTTTGATATAATGTCATAAATATCAAGAATTCAATCTTTAAAAATTCTTTAAATGTATGCCAATTTTGTCACATTTTTCATTGGAGATCAAGAAAATTGGTATATCTTTAGAAAGTCTGTGACTTTCAATGGGTTTGAACAGGTTTTCAGCTAGTCACAGCTCTGAATTATCACAACTATTAGAGGAAAATGAGGTAACCACACTTCTAACAAATGGTATGAAAATATGGCAGTGAGTTGCAGAAGCTTCAATTTACCAACTGCAAACAAACTGACATCAACAAAATGTATCCACCTCTTTCACAAATACCACTGGGCCATGATACACAGATATAGCAGATCAGAAATGCAGTGTGCTCTCTCGGCTGGACCTACATGCAACAATCCCATGACAGAATGAACCTGCCATTAACATTTATCAATAAATTGATTCTCAGTGGTGCTTGAAAATATTTAGTGTACCTTCATCCCAAGCCCTAATAATCAATCTATTTTTATTTTTATTTTATTTGCTCCTAGGATGCGGGCGTTGCTGGCAAGGCCAGCATTTATTGTCCATCCCTAAGTGCCCTTGAGAAGGTGGTGGGCCATCTTCTTGAACTGCTGCAGTCCGTGTGATGAAGGTACTCCCACAGTGCTGTTAGGGAGGAAGTTCCAGGATTTTAACCCAGCGATGATGAAGGAACAGCGATATAGTTCCAAGTTAGGATGATGTGTAACTTGGAGGGGAACTTGCAGGTGATGGTGTTCCCATGTTTTCCTTTATTCTGTGTGCTCTAATTGAACTTAATGGGCAAGAAATTGGGCTCGGTAGCTCCCTTTTTTTGGCGCTATGAGTCTGGTTAGGGATACAAAATGGCGTCCGTGGCACGTGCGCACACTTTTGATACGAAGAGCCAGACGCCATCTTGGTAAAGGCATTAGCACACGCAGTTAACGTTGCTGGAAATATGCAGAGCAGGTAGATCATGATGCCAATCAGCGTGCAACGCTGATTTGACGCCAGCGCTGCCATTTTGGAGCGCCATGCTCCAGCTGACGCCCTCTCTTAACCTTTCACAGCTGAACATGCGTTAAGCAGCAGGAAGGACCCCCCCCCACCAGCGCTATTTAAAGGGATCATCAATTACTTACAGGTTAGTTGCTGGTTGATTTCTTCTGGCTGTTGCTACAATTCTACATGTTTTTGGTGCTTTCCATAGTTCTTTCAAGTTTCAGAAGTCTGCAGGGAGTGGTGTGGCATGTGCTGAAGTACTTCTTGCTGACTTTCAGGCTTCTGCACAAGCCAGTTGCTCCCAGACATGGGTGCACTAGCAGGCCTTCCTCTTGGAATCGAGCATGACTGGGAGAATGGCCAGAGGCCACGCAGAGCAGGACAAGCTGCTAGAAGAGAGGGGTGGAGGAGGGGGAGACGGGCTCAAAGCAGGAGGCCATATCGGCCCAGGGTATTCAGGGAGCAATTCTCATAGCTGAACCTCAGCGACGACCAATGTTTGAGATGCCTCAGAGAACTCTGCCACCTCTTGGAACCAAGCCTGCAGCCTCAGAGCAGGCTGACGACGGCTCTGCCAGTGGCCCTGTATTTTTTCACCAGCGGATCCTTCTAGGCTGGAACAGGCGACATAGCAAACATCTCACAGTTCACCAGTCATCGCTGCATCTGGAAGGTCACAGAGGCTCTGTACTTTAGGACAGGGGACTTCACTGTCTTCTCTCTAAACAGAGAGAAGCAGGATGAGCGCGCATGTGGCTTTGCCAGGATATCGAGCTTCCCCATGGTGCAGGGTGTCATCGACTGCACACATGTGGCTTTGCCGGTGCCGCATCTCAATTGCAAAGGATACCACTCACTTAATTGCAGTTGGTGTGCAACCACCCCCAGCATATCATGATGGTGAATGCCCAGTATTCTGGCAGCAGTCATGATGCCTTCATCCTGTGCCAGTCCACTGTGCCAGCAATCTTCCAGGAACCACGTCGAACCCAAGGGTGGCTGCTAGGCGACAAGAGCTATCCACTCTACACCTGGCTGATGACTCCCCTCCACAACCCCACCACTCGTGGCCAGTACTCATATAATGACATCATCGAGCAGACCATCAGGGTGCTCAAGCAACGATTCCGATGCTTTGACTGCTCGGGAGGAGCCCTCCAGTACTCATCAGAGCAGCTGTTCCCAATTCGTGGTCTGCTGCATCCTCCACAACTTGGCTATCATGAGGGCACAGCCCTTGCCACCATGGGTGCATTCACTGACCTTGGCCACTTGTGTGAGGTCATTAAACTTCTTTCGGCACTGGATCCAGGTCTTGGGGGAAAGACTGGTGGCACTGACCACTTCAGCAATCTGCTCCCACTGCCTTCTTACAGTCAGTCTGTTGGGCCTCCTGGCCCCCGGCAGGTAGAGGACCTATCCCCTCCTTTCAACCCCCTGCACTAAGGCCTCCAGTGCTGCGTCTGAGAAACGAGGTGCCCTTTCTCGGCCCTGTTAAGTCATAGCTACCTTCCACTTTCCTTTGCAACAATTACAATGAGGTGCTTATTTCAGAAAGCACCTCACCTTTAAGAAGTGCAGACTGTGTTTCAAACTGCAGGCTACCTTTAAATAGAGATCACACTTCCCACGAAATTGGGCCCCCTGCTGAGGGCTGAGCCAACCAGCAGCCGTTCAGCAGTGGACTCAGCGCTTCAATCATGTTAATCAGCAGGCAGCACGAATTCCATGTGCTGCATGAATTACTTTCATTTTAATGGCGATGTGTGATCTGCCCACGCCCGTTTTCGGCCATTATCGAATTTAGCTCCCTAAAAATCAATTATTCGATTTTTTTCACTGCTGGATCTAACAATTTCCCCACTGTAAAATATAGGTTTCCTGCGAAAAAAAGAATATCAACAAAAAATTAACTGAGATGACAGACATATTATCTAATTATAGCTGACTACCCAGCTCTCTGACTGACTGTCCACAGATAGCCTTGCTAGTCAATGACCAAGCAGGTCTACATAATAACTGACACCCTGTCAAATTATACAAATTGATAGGTTAGCAAACATATTTGGATCCAGAGTAATGAAAAATACATTATATATTAGATTGTATCACATGACAGAGAAAGTTGAAATTGTAATGCTAGAGAAATGGCATTTGTGGAATGCTGCAATTTAACACATCTATCAGTTTTAGATACCACTCTTCGGATTTATTCCCTACTCAATAGATAGTATATGAAGTACCACAGGTGCCAAATGTCACTGAACACATAATACTTGTCTTCTCTTTAGGTTATTTTGCTTTTAACATTTGGTGAAATAGTCATCTAAAATCAACCAGAAATGTGAATCAGACCATTAGCATTCATTTTGTACAATTATATCAAATCTTAATAGAATTGTTAGCTGGGTAACGGTAACAGACATTAAAAGGTTAATTTCTTAACTTTGTGCCTCTGATCAAAAAATAGCGTGGAATTTCTATACACTCTTGGCAGGAGAGACGCCCTGCCAGAATACAAAGTTGTATAATTCCCACTACAGTGTAATAAAATATTACTATACAAAACAGTATAGAGGTCATAATGGTTTAAAAGTTGCAGCCATTACTATAACTTGAAGGGATTGAACAACATAAGTCACTTCCCTTTTTATCAGTTCACACAAAATAAAGGTGCAATCTTTACACTGAATGTTTATACTTCATATAGTTTTATTTCCCCTTTAGTCCTAAAACATTTAATTTTCTTCCTTTTTCCCTTTACAATTTCTCCCAATAAAGCACCTTTCTTGGCTAAACCAATAGGCTAATAAACCTAGGGTAAATTTTATGAATTTGCACATTCAACATGGAGCTTCACCTGCCAGAGTATATATCGGGAATTTAGGCGCAGAGGTCAATGGGCCGTGCAGGATTTTCCATCCATTAATTCTCATTGGCTGCTACCAATGCTATTGTGTAAATGATTGATAGATGGTGCAAGAGAAAACATGGCCCTCTGAATTTTCCTCCCTCACTCTGAGGAAACAAACTGCCTCCGCTTAGCCCCTTCCCAAGATGGCATGATAGAGATAGGATAGTTGCAAAAGAATTGTGGGTATGGTTACACATCTTGCCACTTCACAATGTTATACTGTACTTCTATTCTGGTAAGCAACAATGATTGCTGACACTGCACATAATGCAACTATTAATTGCAGGAAATTTTAAAATAGCGCATGAGAATTACTTCTTGCTGAGAAACTAAAAGCATAATAGTATACAATATAAAAGGGGGGAATTTTGCCAGCCCTGGGGAGGCAGGTATGGAGGCGAGACTGCCGGGAAAATGGCACCTTCCCGGGTGGCGGGTCCCCAACTCACGCAGGGACCTGTCTCCTCGAGGCGGGAAGGGTATTAGAGCCAATTAACTGCCTGTTAACAGGTAGTTAACAGGCAGTTAAGAGGATTATCCCCATTTTACCCACACAAGTTCGGGCTTCCCGAAGGCTGCGAACCCCGCCAGGGTCAGCGAGGCTAGCAGTGGGCCTGCGGTGGTGAGAGGGTTCGAAAAATGCGCTGTGGAGGTGAGTGATGGGTGCAAGTGTGGAGAGGTAAATGTGCGAGGTGAGTGCAAAGTGTTAGAAAAAGTTTACTTACCTTTGCTTCTTCCTGCAGGCTTCAACCCTTGGGCATCCGGAGGTGCCTCATCTCAACGGCAGAGATGACAGAATGGCTGCTGCATTCTCAGATGCAGCAGCCATCTAATTTCTGCTCAGGAAAGAGGTTTGGTGAGTCTTCAGTACAAGGGCTCACCTTAGAACAGAGATTGCCCATGTTTGACAGCTTCTCAAAATGTCCAAGCCATTCCTTTCACACTCACCACCATTGCAGGGGGTACCATTCACTGCAGCTCACTAAGCCACTTCTAAAGGTGCACACAAATCTGTCCAAGATCACAAATGGCTGGATTTTCATTGAGGAGGCGGGTAGGTGGCAGGACTACAACTTTTGGGGTTGTAGTCCCGCCTCCATCGAGTTCTAGCCAACCCACGTGATTTAGACTTGATTGACCTTGTTGAGCCTGCCCAGCGAGCTCAGCAGGCCAATTAAGGGCCACCTGGCAACAGGTGACATCACAGATTGAAATTTCATCTGTCAAGACCTTTTGACAGATGAAATATCAGCGTTCGACAGCTGTTTGAAGCTGTCAAACACTAACAATTTGTACTCCAGGTTAATTCCTTCCTCTCAGGATGATTTAGAGATCTCCCCAGAACAGAAAGCAGAGGCTGCAGATTTTGACAGCTGGCAGCCATTCTGCTTTCTGTGCCGGTGAGATGAGGGACTCCCGAGACCTGAAGGAAGGAAGGCTGTAAAGGTAAGTAAAGGTCAGTAGAACTTCTTTAAACATTTTACACAGACCAAACACACTTACCTCTGCACTCATGCACCCATCACTCACCTGAACACCAGACATCTCGAACCCTCCAAACGCTTCATCCCGACGGCCCGCCTCGCTAACTTGGCGTGGTTTGGAGCCGTCGGGAATCCCACATTTCAACAATGAAAATAGGGATTAGGCTAAAAACTGCCTGTTAACTACCTGTTAACAGGCAGTTAATTGGCACTAATCCCCTTCCCGCCTCGGGGAGGCGGGTCCCAGTGCGGGGCGGTTACCCGCCTCCTTTGAAACTGGCATGGAGGTGGGTTGGGGGCGGGACCCCCGATTTCGGGATTTTAAACCCCCACATGCCTCCAATCCTGACTCCACGGCCCAATGAAAATCCAGCCCAAAGTGTTGAAAATAAAGGTTTCAATGTTTGACACCACATTAACAGAAACTTTACATGAATATTACATAAAGCACCCAAGTGCCTATCCTTGTGTGTTGTTAGGTGGTATGATTGCACTCGGATGGGGATGAGTGTGAGGGATGGCTAGTGAGATGGGGATGTGATAATGTAGATAGAGAGGGATGGGTGGAGGTGCAAGGTAAGTTGGTATGAGTAAGGATGTGCAGGAGTAGGGTAGGGAAGGCAGAATGATGGGGATGTAATGAGAGGCACAGCAGGATGAGGTTGAGTGTGGCTTTGTACTAACGTTTCGTGATCTAATGAGATCATTGAAACATTTGCGGCACTGCACCCAGGTCCTCCTGATGACACCCCTGCTTGTGCCTTCCTCTGCAATCTACAACCAGGCAGTGTTGATCTCCTGGGAAGTCTCTTCCACCCATGGGAAGGGAAGAGGACCTCGCTGTGTGCTGTGTCTCCCTCCATAAGCATATGGAGGGAGTCATGGGAGAGCCTGGGTGCAGCCTGCACCTCTGTGCAGTGATTCAGTGTTTACAGCACCTCAAAGCTGTAGAACACTGACAGCACAAATGTCAAAATTAATTTGGCCATGGTCCCTTTAAGGAAACCGGCTGATAACGCATCATCAAATTATGTCACCAGACTCGCTTCCTCTAATTGCCTGGCAAATGTGCTGGGCAGGCTTAACAAGCCCAATCAAGGGAAATTCATTTCAGAGGCCACTATTAATCAAGGATAATCAGCACAGATATGTTAAGGGAAGGTCGTGTCTGACAAACTTGATTGAATTTTTTGAGGAGGTAACAAGGAGGGTAGATGAGGGTAGTGCGTTTGATGTAGTCTATATGGACTTTAGCAAGGCTTTTGATAAGGTTCCACATGGTGGACTAGTCACGAAGTTAAAAGCCCATGGGATCCAGGGAAAAGTGTCAAGTTGGATTCAAAACTGGCTCGGAGGCAGGAAGCAGAGGGTAATGGGTGTTTTTGTGACTGGAAGACTGTTTCCAGTGGGGTTCTGCAGGGCTCAGTACTAGGTCCCTTGCTTTTTGTGGTATATATCAATGATCTAGACTTGAATATAGGGGGTATGATTAAGAAGTTTGCAGATGATACTAAAATTGGTTGTGTGGTTGATACTGAAAAAGGAAGCAGTAGGCTGCAGGAAGATATCAATAAATTGGTCAGGTGGGCAGAACAGTGGCAAATGGAATTCAATCCGGAGAAGTGTGAGGTAATGCATTTGGGGAGGGCTAACAAGGAAAGGGTATACACATTAAATGGTAGGACACTGAGTAGTGTAGAGGAACATAGGGACCTTGGAGTGCATGTCCACAGATCCCTGAAGGTAGCAGGCCAGGTAGATAAGGTGGTTAAGAAGGCATACGGAATGCTTGCCTTTATTAACCGTGGCATAGAATACAAGAGCAGGGGGGTTATGCTTCAACTGTATAAAACACTAGTTAGCACTAAGCTAGAGTACTGCATGCAGTTCCGGTCACCACATTACAGGAAAGATGTGATTGCACTAGAGAGGGTACAGAGGAGATTTACAAGGATGTTGCCGGGAGTAGAGAATCTTAGCTATGAGGAAAGACTGGATAGGCTGGGTCTGTTTTCCTTGGAACAGAGGAGGCTGAGGGGAGACCTTATTGAGGTGTATAAAATTATGAGGGGCCTAGATAAAGTTGATAGAAAGGACCTATTTCCTTTAGCAGAGTGGTCAAAAACCAGGGGGTACAGATTTAAAGTAATTGGTGGAAGGTTGTGGGGGTCTGGAACTCACTGCCTGAAAGGGTGGTAGAGGCAGAAACCCTAACCACATTTTAAAAAGTACTTGGATGTGCACTTGGGATGCTGTAACCTGCAGGCTACGGACCAAGAGCTGGGAAGTGGGATTAGGCTGGTTAGCTCTTTGTTGGCCAGCGCGGACATGATGGGCCGAAATGGCCTCCTTCCGTGCTGTAACTTTCTATGATTCTGAGACCAGGATGGCAACAGCAGCGGGGTCGGGATCCGCCATTGACGTTGCCCGCCGAGGTTCGTAAAATTGCAGCTGAAGTCATTAGTAGGAATCCATCCCTTCAAAATATGTGGCTAACAGAGGACACGATAAATTGCATGAGGTATGGATGGAATAAAACAGTAGACGAGCATAGAGTGGAGACAAATGGACAAGATAAGAAATATATTAATAAGGCATATGCTGTGCCCTAAGTTGGCCCAATGTATATCTTTCAATGCACTATTCCAACTACTTCGATTAGCTTGTTTTAAAAACTGGGAATCGCTGTCCCTTTACCCTGCACGGTTCACTACTTTAAAAAGCAAATTACTGTAACCGGGTATTAACCAGCTTGTAAATAAATGACTCGTGTAGCTTCAGGCACCTTGTTGATCCTGTTCAATTACAGCAGAATCGATGGCCATGCCGCAGCATATTAACAGACCAGTGATTTTCAATTGGGGAATGGAAAGATGTGGGTACAAGCCTATTTATCATTTAAGACACTCAGCTGTACAAGAATTGTATGAATCAAATGGGAGTATTCTTACATTATTAAACATGACCTCATATTATACAATATCAGTTTACTTTATTGTATTATATAGCTAAATAATTTTGTTATTGATTTTCATGGCCCTGTAAAAAAAGCAAAATTAACTACATCTGTATTTTAAATAATATAACAGATGCTATGAACCGCAACCCTGTCATTAGCCAATCATGTTGTATATTTTGTGGCGGTATGGTATTTTTTAGGAAAATTAACCTTTGTTATCTCAATACACTCTTGAGAGGAACCACTTAGGTTAACTAATTATAAAGTAACAAAAAAAATTATGTGGACAAGGCAATGAAATATGCTTAATCTGTGTTCAATTTATATATATATATGCCTGTTAATTATTAACCTAAAAGCATTGCTTTTTGGTGTAGTTAATCTGTTCATTTTTGCTTCTGAATTTGAATTGACTAAATTCAACACCAATTTATGTTCTGAAATATCAACATTTATCCTTTCTTTCTTTCCAGATGCAAACTGACTTGTTGAGTGTTTCCAGTTTTTTCTGTTTTTGTATTAGGTTTCCATTATTTTATAGCTTCTTTAATATGAAAATCAAATTACAGTAACACCTTTCGTCTGCTGGGCTGATTCAACAACTGTGCTGATGAATCCCAGCTACTAAACAGTTTGCACTGAGCCAGCTGCACACAGTTGTTTTGATGAATTACAGCCACTTGTCGGTGTGAAACTGTTGGCTGTGGTTATTCTCAGGGAAGTTCACAAGTTTTTTTTCAAGCTTAGTTACGAATTAAGTACTTGGAGGAAATGTGAATTGTTCTTCAATGACCAAAGTCACATTTTTTGTGTCAAGTAACAGGAACAAAGGACAGCATATTGTGATAATTAAGTACCAAATTAATAGTTTTTATGCAATGTTGATACAGTACATTCTCTCATGTTGAAATTATTTTTTACTACGTAACAAAATTGCATTTTTAATGTATTCAGACTAACAAACTCTAACTACAAACATTTTTATCAAAATATACAAACACCTGATTCAATCATAAAACACAATCTTTACAGAGTGGTGGGCTGAAGGCCACTTCTTTCTGTTGGATTTAAGTATTCCATGACTTTGGGAAGTCTTAATTCAGTTCTTCAGGAGCTTAAGCAGTACCAAGCTGGCACAAATTTAGTAACCTAACCCACAGAAGCCACAGGAACGTCTGATATGGGAAGCTGTCTGGACTGCACTGACACTGTATGACAAATCACCAAGTTTGTGTAAGTGAACACTGGGAAGATTGAAGCTATTGATTTTGGCTATGGCTACAAACTTTACTCCTTTGCCACTGATTCCTTAATTACTTGCTCATATTGAACCAGATCATGGAAAACCTTTGTCTTCCATTCATCCCTGAAATAAGCCACCCAGTCAACCCCTTATACATGCTTATTTCATCTCTGGACTTGATTTCTCCTACATCCTCATTGATGTCCTTCCAAGTGCTATAAACTCCAACTTGTCCAGGATTCAATCGGCCATATCCCGACCCACACTCAGTCCTGCTTGGGCATCACCCCCATATTTGCTGACCTGCACTGGCTCCATGTCCACCGAGCGCTGAGTTTAAAAATTCTCACCCTTGTCTTCCCAACCTCGCTCCACCCTTGTCTTCCCAACCTCGCTCCACCCTTGTCTTCCCAACCTCGCTCCACCCTTGTCTTCCCAACCTCGCTCCACCCTTGTCTTCCCAACCTCGCTCCACCCTTGTCTTCCCAACTTCGCTCCACCCTTGTCTTCCCAACCTCGCTCCACCCTTGTCTTCCCAACCTCGCTCCACCCTTGTCTTCCCAACCTCGCTCCACCCTTGTCTTCCCAACCTCGCTCCACCCTTGTCTTCCCAACCTCGCTCCACCCTTGTCTTCCCAACCTCGCTCCACCCTTGTCTTCCCAACCTCGCTCCACCCTTGTCTTCCCAACCTCGCTCCACCCTTGTCTTCCCAACCTCGCTCCACCCTTGTCTTCCCAACCTCGCTCCACCCTTGTCTTCCCAACCTCGCTCCACCCTTGTCTTCCCAACCTCGCTCCACCCTTGTCTTCCCAACCTCGCTCCACCCTATCTTTGTAACTTCTTCCAGCCTTATATTCTCCTCAATCTTTGGCCTTTCTTGCAGCACACTCTTCCTTCGTTCTACCCTTGGTGGTACAGCTTTCAGCCACCTTGGCCCTACTTTCTGGAACTCCCTCCCTAAACACATCTTCCTCTTCTCTTTCTCCGCCTTTAAAAATCTCCTCAAAATTAATCTTTTCAATTAAACTTTCAGACACCTCTCCGACCATGGATTGGCTTCCATTCCCTTTATCTATTTTTTCTCTCTGCTCTGTAAAACGGCTTGCAAGGTTTTCTACAGTAAAGGTGCTACATAAATAAAAGTCGTTGTTGTTAACTATTTGAGACAGCCGGGGCCATCTTCTCTCATGTTAAAAACTGCTCAGGCTTCTCCATTACAGCAGCTATGAGTGCATCCAAAGCATGGTTGGTGTAATGAGCTTTTTGAACTTGACTTTAAGCTATTTTACATAAATATTGTGCATTCCACAGACAGATTAATGAACATTCTGATATTTATACTGGTTAAGTAGCTCATATATCTGCTTGAGAAATGTTAAACAATAATAACATTTGTGTTGTAAATAGTTTATTAATTCCTGCTAACAAACTCACATTCTTAAGATGTGCATGTTTCCAAACTACAAGTTCTTGTGATTTCATTACCAGGTTGTAAATTTCCATTAAAAACTGGCAATTCTCCTCATTTTTATGAACAGAACAAAATTTAGAATAAACTAATATCTTTAGCCTGATGAATGTAAACATTTATGATTTATTTTAAATTGTGTCTCATTAGTTTACAATGGAAGGGCTGTGAATTTTAGCACTGAAATTCACACTGTTTTTGAACATGTGTATGTTTTTTTGAAGAGAATTTACTCTGGTTTCCATTACTCCAGGTTTTTGCATTATTAATAGCATTTCTGTCAGTCAATTCCAAAAGAAAGCATCTGATGAGAAGACCCCTCATTATATTGAAAACTCCTTGAAATGTGCACAGAATGTACTTCTGTCCCCACTACTTGAAAATTAACAGTGTTCAGAAAATATTTCAAGGAGTGCTTTAAAAAAAAAAAAAAACCTTACAATTATGTAGTGCCTTATCACAGCTCTCACGAACATCTCAAATATACAATTAATTGCTTTGGCGTGTCTTTACTGTTATACAAGCGAATGAAGCAGCCATTTCCAAACACCAAAATCTAACATATAGCAATGAGATGAATCATCCAACAGTTAAACTATTATTGTGGTGTTGTTTGAAGCAAAAATGTTGGCCAGGACACTGGGAGAACTTCCTGCTCTTCCTTGAATAGTATTATAGGATCTTTCAAATCCACCTAAATCAATAGAACAGGCAGACAGGACCTCAGTTGAATATTTCATTCAAAGCAAGACAGCTCCAAAAGGGCAGCACTCCCTCAGGATTACATAGAGTGTTAGCTTAGGGTATGAGCTCAGACTGCTGGTACAAGCCTTAAACCTACTTCCTCTCAGTTTTATTTCAGCCACACTGAAGAAAATGAGTTAGTTGAATGGTCACAATCAATTCCAAAAGATAGGATTTGATGAGGAGAAAAGGCTGGTGGCAGTGATTAAAATCTGATGAAACTACTGTGATGTAGTAGCACTACAGTTCTTAGAGGTACAAAAGGACATGTGGATGATTCAGGAGTACAAATGGGACAGGTTCCCATTTTATAATAAACCTCAGGGAAGACTGGAGAACATTTAGTGGGGGAAAAATTCAGTATCGCCCCGTTTGGGACGCTGTTATTGGCCGTGCGCAAAATTTAGCGCCTTCCGCTAATTATCACCTCCGATGGCAAACTTGGCTTTTATCGCCTCTGGAGGTGATTGGAGCGCTAAATCAGGTGCTACACACCTCTCAAGGCGCAAAGGCCGAGGAGCGAGGCGCAGCGCAGGTGCTGTCAGTTAGCGATTGAACACAGACACACACTGGCGCCGGCCAGTTCTTAAAGGGGAGGGTCGATCTTGCTCTCCAGCCACACCCTGCTCATTGGAGCCTTGACTCTCGGCTGGACAGACCTGTGGCTAAACCTTGCAGGCAAGGACTATGGCGAGGGCCAGGGAGCGAGCACAGCGCTTCAGCGAGCGGGCCTTGGAGACTCTGGTTGGCGCGGTGGAGCACAGAAGATCTATACTGTACCCAGAGAGTGGCAGGAGGCCTTTGCCACGCGAGTACAGAAGAGTGTGGAGGGAGGTGGCTCAGAGCGTCTCCTCAAGGAGCATGGTGCCCAGGACCCATACTCAATGTAGAAAAAAGTTCAATGACCTCACTCGGATCGTCAGGGTGAGTGGCTTTTTTTCAATACCTTTCCATCCCTCCATTTCAACCTCACTCTATGGCCAGAGGGTATTAAAAGCCCCAATGCCCAACACTCATCCAACACCTATGGCCCTTTCATCAAACACACGCACATTCCACACTTTGCATACAGTAAGGGCTATTCAACTATGGGAGGCACATCAGGCAAGACCATGGCTGTATATTTACTCAGACGCCGTCATTTTTCTTGCAGGCCAAGCTGTCTCATAATAGGAAACAGCAGCAACGGACGGGTGGAGGGCGGCCTCAGCTGCAACCCCTCAGCGATCTTCAGGTGCATGTCCACATTTTTGTGGCAAGCCGGGTGATCGGTCCCATCACCACTGGAGACGCCGACCCCGTTCTGGACAGCAATGGTAAGGTCATCATCTTTTTGTCCTCTCTCCTTCCACTTGTCCCTCACAACACCATCCTTTGACACTTTCAATCCAACTTACTAAATTGCTGCACTCATTCCTCCCTTACTGCCACCCTGTCCTCACGCTAAAGCCACTCTTGTACCTCCCTGCTTGCAGATGGTGATTCACCAGGTGAGGAGACGGGCCCTCAAGCTGTCAGTGGGAGTGAAACTGCAGGCGAGGAGGAAGCCTGAGCATCAGTGCCACCCTCTCCCGAGGAACCCCATGCCCACATTGGGAACACGCCTTCCCTGGAGGGGAGCAGGGGGGGGAAGGGTCTGATGAGGGTGAAGCTCCAGGACCCAGCGGGCTGCAGCAACGCGATGGGGGTAGGGAAGCTCGGGGGCCTTCTCCCCGGAGGGAGAGTATGCCAGCGAGTCCTGCTGCACTGGACGCAGAGGAGGAGCAGCTCATCGCTGAAATGAACACCCAGGCGGTGGACATGCACAATGAGCTCATGGGTTCAGTGGGAAGGTTACCCGAATCCATTGCTTAGTGCTGCAATTTAGTCACTGGCTGCCATGACCCCATCTCTGACTGCTCTCATGCAGACTCAGATTGAGGCCACGCGAGCACTGACTGCTGCCATCCTCGCTGGTTCAGACACATTTCCCCGGGGCTCTCACCGCGCCGCAGCAGGCCAGCAATCTGTGCTCCAGCAGATTGCTCCGGATGCTGAAGTGCTTGCCCGTGGGAGTGCCAGTGTGTCAGTCGAGCGGGGAGTTGCTGTCCCCTCTCAAGATGACAGCATTCCTGCTGCCACCACTGTCACTTCTCCACTGCACTTACCACCACCGCCTGTAGGACAGACTGCTGCTGCCCATGCAGAGTTGGTGCAGTCTGCAGCCGGGCCCTCCAGGCCCAGAGCTGGTCGAGGCCGTCCTTCAAGGGCATCTGCAGTCTCAGGTTCTGAAAATCAGCAGCCTTCCACCAGCCTTGCTGCAGCCACTGGAGTCCCATTACGGAAGAGCAGTAGGGTGGGAAGGGGGGAAGTGCGCAAGGGAAGATCACCCTCGAAGGGCAAAAAGTAGGAGGTGTGACAAAATGTTAGTCATTTTTTTATTAAAGGCAGAAAGAGGTTCGTGGTCAAATTTTGTTCAGTGTTTTGGACATTATCTCCAGGTTGTGAGAACCAGTTATGTTAATGACTGTTTTTTGTGTTTCTTTCTTTTAGTTTGTCATGTGGAAATGACACACACACAGAGTTTGTAAAATAAATACGTTCTTGTATTCAAAATGTACATGGTTGGTCTTTGCAATCATTGTTGCCTTAGCCGGCTTAGGGGTTGCGGGTTGGTTTCATTCATGTTGTTCTCAATGGCAGAAGCCATTTCCTCAGCAGGGGCCTAGAAGCGGCTTGCTATCAGCCGTTGACAGATGGCCCTTCCAGTTTCTACATTGTGTGCCTCCTTCCCGCCTTGGTGCTGCTGATGATCATCCCCATCATCCTCCTCCTCCTCTGGTGGTGCTCCAAGGCCTGGTGGCATTGGCTGGGTCCTGAGGATTGCCAGATTATGCAGCATGCAGCACACAACAACGAAGTGGGAGACTCGCTCAGGCGAGTACTGAAGGGCTCCTCCAGAATGGTCCAGACAGCGGAACCGTTGCTTGAGCACACCGATTGTGTGCTCAACGATGTTCCTGGTAGCTTGATGGCTCTCGTTGTACCGGAGCTCAGCAGGGCGTACAGAGCGGTGTCATCAGCCAGGTGCACAGTGGATATCGTTTGTCCCCGAGAAGCCAACCACCTGGGTGATGCGGTGCCTGGAAAAGTTCTGCCACAGTAGTCTGGTGCAGAATGAATGCATCGTGACTGCTGCCAGGATAGTGGGGATTGACAGCGAGTATCAGCTGTCTGTGGTCACAGACCAACTGAACGTTTAAGGAGTGGAACCCCTTTCGGTTGCGGAAATCCACGGCATTCTCATGCGGAGCACGCAAAGCCACATGCGTGCAGTCAATGGTGCCCTGCGCCATTCGGAAAGCCCACTATCCTAGCAAAGCCCGTTGCACGTTCTTGCTGCTTGTCCGGGCTCATGGGGAAAGAGATGTACTCTCGTCTCCTTTTATAGAGGGCATTTGTGACCTGACGGATGCAGCAATGCACCGCGAACTGGGAGATATTGGCGATGTCCCCAGTAGCTGATTGAAATGAGCCGGTGACATAAAAGTTGAGAGCCACTGTTATCTTCACTGCCACCGACAGAGATGTCCTGCTCCTCAGTTGAGGCTGCAGATCTGGCTGCAGCAGGTGGCAGAGCTCAGTGACCACCTCCTTGCTGAAGCGCAGCCTTCACAAACACTGCTCCTCAGTCAAATGAATGTAGGAGAATTGTTGGCGAAATACCCTGGGAGGGTAAGGTCTCCTGTACAGAGGCCTGTTGGCCCTCCTCTGTCTGGCCATGATTGCCACTCTCTCTCTGCGTCTCTGTGCCCTCCGAATCTGATGGCGCAGGACGACGCCCCCATTCAGTGCAGCCCCCATAGTATCTTGGCAATCAAAGTAATGAAGGTCAAAAACCAAAGTACCTGCAAAGTTATGGTCAGAAGCCAAAACTACTTCACACAGCGTTGATTCAATGCAGAAGTCTCTCTTTCGCTCTCTCTCTCTTTCTCTCTCTCTCTCTCTCTCTCTCTCTCAGAACGAGTGGTGCAAAAATGTCTACCACAGAAAAAGCCAGGAAGAGGCCCCCTTTAAATAGCAACCCCCCCCCCCCCCCCAGCCCCCAGCGACTGGGAAGCATTCCAGTCTACCTGTCGTTGGTTGCGCCAGGCGGAAAGGAGGGGGCGCCACTCAATTTCCGTTCTGGGGCGTCACAAGGGCGTTGCACGCTCGAATGATTTCAAGATCTGTGTGCGCAGGAGATTGGGTGCTGTTGTTTAGCGCCGCCGCAAAATATCCAGTCAATTCCGCGAGAGGCGCAGATATCGCCGCGCCCAAGCGCTGGTTGCTTTGCGCTCCATTAGCGCCCGCTTAAGGCGCTAACAGGAGGCGCAAACCAACTGAATTTTTCCCCCAGTATGTTTAAGATCTAGTAAATGTTTTTAATATTATTGCTGAATGTTGACGGTTAGATATCATAAAATAAACCATCTCTGCACAATTTATAAACAAAACTGTGTATCTTAGTAAGCACACCATTATTCCTACTTATCAGTTTTACCTTTATATTTTTTTCATATTGTACTATTTTAAAGTAACATAGAAACATAGAAGATAGGAGAAGGAGTAGGCCATTCGGCCCCTCTAGCCTGCTCCGCCATTCAATGCGATCATGGCTGATCATCCAAGTTCAGTACCCGGTCCCTGCTTTCTCCCCATATCCCTTGATCCCTTTAGCCTTAAGAAATATATCCAACTCCTTCTTGAATATATTTAATGAATTGGCCTCTACTGCCTTCTGTGGTAGAGAATTCCACAGGTTCACCACTCTCTGGGTGAAGAAATTCCTCCTCATTTCTGTCCTAAAAGGCCTACCCCTTATCCTTAGACTGTGACCCCTGGTTCTGGATTCCTCGACCATCGGGAACATCCTCCCTGCATCTAGTCTGTCCAGTCCTGCCAGAATTTTATAAGTTTCAATGAGATCCCCTCTCATTCTTCTGAACTCCAGCAAGTACAAGCCCAATCGACCCCATCTCTCCTCATACGTCATTCCTGCCATCCCAGGTATCAGCCTGGTGAATCTTCGCTGAACTCCTTCCATGGCAAGAATATCCTTCCTCAGATAAGGCGACCAAAACTGCACACAATACTCAAGATGTGGTCTCACCAAGGCCCTGTACAACTGCAGCAAGACATCCTTGTTCTTGTACTCAAACCCTCTCGCTATGAAGGCCAACATACCATTTGCCTTCTTAACCGCCTGCTGCACCTGCATGCTTACCTTCAGCGACTGGTGCACAAGGACACCCAGGTCTCGTTGCACTTCCCCTTCTCCTAATCTATTGCCATTCAGATAATAATCTGCCTTCCTGTTTTTGACACCAAAGTGGATAACCTCACATTTACCCACATTATATTGCATCTGCCATGCTTCTGCCCAATCACCCAATCTGTCCAAATCATCCTGTAGTTTCTCAGCATCCTCCTCACAGCACACACACCCACCCAGCTTTGTGTCATCTGCAAATTTGGAGATATTACATCTAGTTCCCTTGTCTAGATCATTAATATATATTGTGACTAGCTGGGGTCCAAGGACCGATCCCTGCGGTACCCCACTAGTCACTGCATGCCACTCGGAAAAAGACCCGTTCATTCCAACTCTTTGCTTTCTATCTGCCAACCAGTTCTCTATCCAAGTAAATACCTTGCCCCCAATCCCATGTGCCTTAACTTTACACGCTAATCTCTTATGTGGGACCTTATCGAAAGCCTTCTGAAAGTCCAAATACACCACATCTACTGGTTCTCCCTTATCTATTTTACTAGTTACATCCTCAAAAAATCCCAGTAGATTAGTCAAGCACGATTTACCTTTTGTAAATCCATGTTGACTTTGTCCGATCCTGCCACTGTTTTCCAAGTGCTCTGCTATTACATCTTTTATAATGGACTCTAGCATTTTCCCCACTACTGATGTCAGGCTTACCGGTCTGTAATTCCCCGTTTTCTCTCTACCACCTTTTTTGAATAGTGGGGTAACATTAGCTACCCTCCAATCCATGGGTACTGTTCCAGATTCCATCGAATGTTGGAAAATGATCAGCAATGCATCTACTATTTCTAGGGCCACTTCCTTAAGTACCCTAGGATGTAGATTATCAGACCCTGGGGATTTATCGGCCTTCAATCCCATCAATTTCCCTAACACCATTTCCCTAGAAATACTGATTTCTTTCAGTTCCTCCCTTTCATCAGACCCTATGTTCCCCGACATTTCCGGGAGATTATTTGTGTCCTCCTTTGTGAAGACAGAACCAAAATATGTATTTAATTGGTCTGCCATTTCTTTGTTCCCCATTATAAATTCCCCTGATTCTGACTGCAAGGGACCTAAGCTGGACTTCACCAATCTTTTTCTCTTCACATATCTATAGCAGCTTTTACAGTCAGTTTTTATGTTCCCAGCAAGCTTACTCTCATATTCTATTTTCCCTTTCTTAATTAATCCCTTTGTCCTCCTTTGTTGAATCCTAAACTGCTCCCAATCCTCTGGATTACTGCTTTTTTTGGCCAATTTATATGTCCTCTCCTTGGATCTTATGCTATCCCTAATTTCCCTCGTTAGCCACGGTTGAGTCACCTTTTTTTTAGTTTTATGCTAAACTGGGATGAACAAATTCTGTAGTTCATCCATGTGGTCTTTGAATGTTTGCCATTGCCTATCCACCGTTAACCCTTTGAGTGACATTCCCCAATCAATCCTACCCAATTCGCGCCTCAGACCATCGTAGTTTCCTTTATTTAAATTCGGGACCCTAGTCTCTGAGTCAACTACTTCATTCTCCATCTTAATGAAGAATTCGATCATATTATGGTCGCTCCGACCCAAGGGGCCTCGTACAACAAGATTGCTAATTAATCCTTTCTCGTTACATAATACCCAGTCTAAGATGGCCTGATCTCTGGTTGGTTCCTCAACATATTGGTCCAGGAAACCATCCCGTAAACACTCCAGGAATTCCTCCTCCACAGTATTGTTACTAATTTGGTTAGCCCAATCTATATTTAGATTAAAGTCACCCATGATGACTCCTGTGCCCTTTTTGCACGCTTCTTTAATTTCCCTTTTAATGCCATCCCCAACCTCCGCATTACTGTTTGGAGGTCTATATACCACTCCCACTAACGTTTTCTGCCCCTTGGTATTTCTCAGTTCTACCCATACAGATTCCACGTCATCAGAGCTAAGTACAAATTTATCAAGTTAATTAAATAATAATTTGTGTCATTTTCAAGAATGCAAAAAAAACTAGTTCTTAATTGGTACGTATCTCACTCCCCACTAATTAGTGACAGATTTCTGTCTTGTATTTAGACAATAAACTATAGCGGTATGAACCTAGATTATATTTCTCACACCTAAAGGTAATAAAGGATGAAACAACTGGGCTGATGCCTTGTATAAGAAAAGGGAACCAGGGGCATAAATAATACAGTAAATTGTGCATTTTGTATTCAGTGGTTTGATTCCAATAGCAGAAAGTGTGTAACATATACTTTAGAGTGCACAATGCTCTCCTGTAGGTGACTGATACAACAGTAATACCATGTGAGCGGAGAAGACTTTATCCATAGGAAAATACACACAAAACAAAGTCTACCAATTGGCAGAGTGAAAAAAAGAATGAAGTCCAAATTTGAAATTTAACTACAAACTAGAAAAGCACCTTTGTTGCCTAATGTGTAATGAAAATGAAGAGCTACTTTGTTCTTTGTAACCTGAGTAACATTTTCAGGAACAAAATTGCCATTGTGCATTTTAGCCAAACTTGAAGAAAGCTTGAGGAGGGAAACAGACATAGAGATCATTATCTAATAGTCTGCAGTACAATTTTACCATCAGAGAAATACCCTGCAGAACAATTGATCGTGTTATAGCACAATCTTGTAGATCATTGGAATTTCTATCCAAATTTGCCATTTTTTAGACTGTGTTATACTAAAGCAGTACCACCTGAAAATATTCAGCAGGTAAACACAGTTAAAAAATGATTCAGTAAATATCTGTTTTACAATGTTACACAAGATTGTTCCACTTTGTAAATATCAGATAGACAAGAATTAAGCAACACAATCTATATATAGAATTGTGACTTTTAGTACTGCCATTTGATGGATTGCTACCCGTACTTTACCACAATATTTACAGATGCAGAGTCGCAAAATATACACAATAAAGAATGGATAAATGGGATTTCTTTTAGTGCTAGATATACAATTAAAAAATACATGTTCCTTTAGGTTTTCCTTTTTAATTTTACTTCAAAACTTTCTGATATCCATGATGTTGGCCAGAAAGATATACATGTGGACAATTTCAAACCTGCCTATTTTTGAAAGGAATCCTGAAGGGTGCGGCCATCTGATCATCAGGTTTCCACACAACTAATTCCAAAGCTGTTCTCTCTAATCAGCCAAGGGATGTGTTGGTAAAAATGTAAATGATCTCATTTACAAAACACTAAGAACATTGCATCAAGGTAGGTACACAATAAGGACCCATAAAATCCTAAAATAACATCACTGCAAATGATCCTTTTGTTTTTCTTTTACTGACAAGGTGATTTAAAAAAAATCTAATTAAGTGCAAGTGTCAAGGATATACTTATTCATAGAGAGTGGAGTAAATTTTAACTTGGGGACGGGAATCGAAAGTGCAGGTGCCAAAGTGGGTGGTGATCCCTCTGACCGCAGAAAAAATTCAAACATTAAAAAAAACTAACCAATTTAAGAGTTTCAGCTCAAGTTAAGCTGATCTCAGTCTGGGTGGCAGTCGGCACATTACAATTGGCCTCAATGTCCTTGAGCTAGGGAAAACAAAATCAGCCGAGGTTGCCACTCCTAATTAGTATTCACTGATGCCTGCTGAAAAGAACACACCTATGGCTATCAAGTGAGAACAAGATTGCACTTGGTTGTGATGCCTCTATGGTCCAACAGCTTGCCAATACTCGCTGTCCAAATTCACATGTGAAGGATGGCCAGTTGGGTGAGGTGCCAGAGGGCAACAAGTGCTCATGAAACCAGCACAATTCAATGCCTTCAAGAGAGAGGAGAGAGGAGAGTGGACAGAGGGGAAGAAAGAAGAGAAACTGGCAAAAAGAAATTCGAAATAAGATCACAGAGGTGACAAGAAACTTTAAAAAAAAAAGGAAACTCTTAAAGATCAGAAAGGAAAGTCGACAATAAAGATTATTAAAATAAAAAGCAAAAAACTGCAAATGTTGGAAACCTGAAATAAAAATAAATATGGTGGAAATACACACCATGTCAGTCAGAATGTGTAAACAGAAAAGACAGTGGAGTCAATTTTAATTTTTGCACAGCTGACTGGCAAAGCACGGCAACTGCCCACCCGTTCCAGTAGCCATTTTGAGGCCAGGGCCTCATTTAAGTGGAATCGGCAAGCTGAAGGTGCCAAATAGGCATCCTGATGCAGCTTGCCGGATTCAGGCTGGCCCAGGCAGCCCAGAGGCTACTGGGCGGGCAGCAAGGTAAGTCGGGGGGGGGAACACTACTCTTCCTGACCCCACAAAAATAATTAAAAACTTACCTTTTCCTGGGGGTGATTTTGTCAATGGGGGCACGTTGGAGGCGGGACTGCTGCTTGTCGGGTCTTAGTCCCGCCTCCATCAACTTGTGGCCAACCCACGCTATTTTCCCTTGATTAACCTTGTTAAGCCCGCCCAGCGGCTAAAGTGTTTTAGAGGAGTAAAACAAAACAGCCTGCAGGACGTACTGCTTCAAAGTCAGGAGCACAGTCCAAGATTGTAATTGAGCTTTATACAGTCAGCGAAAAAAATCATGGGTTATGCATGGACTGGCATTGACTGAATAATTTGCATATCATGTTAAAAATCTTGCATTTGCGTACCCTTTTTTGTCAACTTTTTCTATTATAAATTCCTATATCCATATTTATAATGGAAACAGCCTATGTGAACTTGTACTGCTGTAAACTTGTCATACTGCAGCATCATCCCTGGTGGGAGGGTGTAATTGCAGAGTGACAAGTTTACATAGGCAGTCTCCATTCTAATGGCATAAACATTTATAATGGAAATAGAAAATTAAGGGCAGAATATATAAATTTAAAATGGGTGTTCTGGACTGATGCACCATTTTATATGCAGATAACATTGGTGGTTATGAGTTAGCAGTTTGTATGCAGCAAAGGTCATTTGACCTTTCTACCTTTCTTCCTGTGTGAGAGGTCATTTGACCTTTCTACCTTTCTTCCTGTGTGACTCAGGAAGTAGAATCCCAGGAATTGGAATTCCAGGACGAACCTGACTGGAGTAAGGGAGAATCTGCCATGAGGGGTTCCATCCTCAATCCAATGTAATCTGATCACATATGTTAGGCCAGGCACAATATCTGTGAGTATCTTTGTTTGTTAGCATAATAGCAACATTGTCAGAGTAGTATTTTGACAATAATATGTTTATAAAAGGTTAATATTTAATAGTTACAGAAGTTAGTCCAAATGTTAGTTAGTTATACAATTAGTCTATTCTACTGTTGTAAATATGTTTATATCTTATGTAATATCGAATGTATAGTACTCAGTTTATGTACAAAACATACTTTGTCTTTGTTTACAGTTTCACAAATTTGTTCAAGTAAAGCTTCAAACAGCAAACGGCTTCACGAGGAATTATTTTGAATAAGTGTTTAACTTGCTGGATAACTAGATAGGAGCACGTCTAGTGCGGCCAGTACAACGGGGACTGATTTACTCCTGCACACCATGGCCCAAATATCACTTGTCCTCTAACCCTGCTTCACCTGAATTTGGTCTTTTGGGGATATTGGGCTAGATTTTCAGTCGCTTGCGCCAGCAGTTAGCGCCTTAAGAGAAGTGTTTTTCGGGCGCTATGCGTGTAGCGCCCGGGCGCAGTGCAGTTTGCACCCCGCCCCAAATTAAGTTGCCCGTTAGCGCCGGCGCAAAGTTTAGCGCCCGCCCGGATGCGCGCGCAGAAAATGACGTCACATCCTCGTGCAACGCCCTTTGTGCGCCCCGATTCCAAACTTCAGTCGGACCGCCCCATTGTGCGGCTGGCGGCCGGAGCGTTTGGAAAAAGGAACGCAACACAACCAGCGCGGGCCCCGGGGGGCGCAAATTAAAGGGGACGTTCTCTCCAGTATAAAGGCCAGCCTTTTTTCAGAAAACACTCTTGTGCAACGCATTTCTGGAGACACAACAAGGAGGATAGCTAACTGGTTTCAAGCAGCAAGAGCCAGGTATTTTTGGACTCAGGCCAGAGCGCTGCAAGTGGCCTTTTGAAATTAGAGTGTTTGCCAGGATTTGATGGGGGTTGCATGGGGTGCCAACGCGGAGCTGCAGCTCCATGTCCGTAGGGCTCGCAGACGCATTGTGAGAGGGGCAGCCCTGGCTAGAGGCAGAGGGGGCTACAGGCGTCGGCCACGTAGGCCTTACCCAGTCAGGCTATACCGCCAGCAGCGCTCCTACCTAAACATGAGTGCCGCGCGATGTGTTAAAAGGCTCCGATTCCGAAAGGAGGTGATTGCAGAGATCTGCCACCTGCTTCGCCGAGATCTGCGGCCAAAGCTCAGGTGCAGGACGTCTCTGTCGGTGGAAGTGAAGGTGACGGTGGCATTGAACTTCTATGCCACCGGCTCCTTCCAATACGCTGCTGGGGACATAGCAAACATCTCCCAGTACGGCGCGCATCGCTGCATCTGCCAGGTGACCGAAGCACTGTTCAGAAGGAGAAGCCAATTCATCTCCTTCCCCATGGCCCTGGAGAGCCAGCATCAGCGCGCATTGGGATTTTCCAGACTCAGGGAATTCCCCTTGGTGCAGGGCGCCATTGACTGTACGCATGTGGCTTTGCGGGCCCCTCTGGAGCGTGGCGAGCAGTATCGCAACAGGAAGGGCTACCATTCTCTGAATGTGCAGCTGGTCTGTGACCACAAGCAGCGCATCATGGCAGTCAATGCCAGCTTCCCAGGCAGCAGCCACGATGCCTTTATCCTGCGGCAGAGTACTGTGCATGACATGTTCCAGGCACAGCCTCCCCCAAGAGGATGGCTACTCGGGGACAAAGGCTATCCTTTGTGCACCTGGCTCATGACCCCGCTCCGCGCGCCCAGGACCGCTGCTGAAGAGGCCTACAACGAGAGCCATCAAACCACCCGCAACATCATTGAGCTAACTATTGGGGTCCTCAAGCAGCGGTTCCGCTGCCTTGATCGCTCCGGAGGAGCTCTCCAGTATTCGCCGGACCGGGTCTCCCAATTTGTGGTGGTTTGCAGCATGCTACACAACCTGGCTATCCGCAGGACTCAGGCACTGCCACCTGACGTTGGACCAGCACCTCAGGAGGAGGAGCAGGAGTACGTTCCCAGGAGGGAGCGACCAGGGCCAAGGGCCGCACGACGCCACCTTATTACACGGTACTTCTAAGCCCCCTGTCAGGGAATGGCCAGGGGCCATGAGGGAAGATGAATGCAGCCGCTCCGCAAGCCCTCAGCCGGCGAAGCCAACAAACACTAAGAAGAACAACCATGGAGACTGCATGAATAAAGATAATTTTTTATTACACAAAAATGAAAAGCCCTTCCCACATGAATCCCCAAAAACAATAAACGGGCCCCACAAAAAGCCCAACAAACGACTCACTCCCACAAACTGGGGAGGAGTCACTCCACCTTTCTTCAAACCGGGCCTCAACGTCGGCCTAACGCAAAAAATAAGCCCTCCAACAACACAACCATGGGCAAAATAAAGATGGCCACCGCCATATAAAAGGAAAGCTGCCCACACCCTCTACTGAGTGGCCCGCGAGGGCGAGACCTTGCCCAGCCTTTTGCCTCCCCTGCCCGGCCTGCTGCTCCTTCGCAAGCTCTGCCCAGTGGCTGCTGCGAGGCTGGGGGAAGGCGCCTGAGGCTCAGATGCCCTTCCGCCAGATGCCGCTGGGGGGCGGCCTACACGGTGTTTGGGCCTCGAGGGGCCGTCTGCTGAGTGGCGCACCTGAGCCTGGCCACCATCAGCTGCAGCCGCTTGCCCTTGCCGCCCCAGTGGGGGAATGGCGGCGACGGATGGCGCAATGTGGGCCAGCTGGCGTCTGGGATGCGCTGGCTGGTGCTGTGGCGCGGTGGCACTCGGCCGGGCCCGCACTGCAGGATCCGCAACAATCAGCTGAGGGGCGGCTTGCTGGGATGGTCCAGCGCGGCGGCTGCCCTGGCGATGCCTGCCTGAGACAGCGCGTGTGGCAGCAGTGAGTGCCCCTGTGGTCCTGCTGTGCGCGCGCATCACAGCCGCCAGGGTCTTGACGGCATCAGTCAGCATGCGGCCACTCGCGGCAGTTGCTGCCCCGAACTCGCGCACACTGGTCGCCAGCGACTCGATGGCCTCAGGCATGTGCCCCACCACGCTCATGAGCTCCGTGTGGCGCCGGTCCGAATCGTCGGCCATCTTATCCAGCTTCCGCACCTCCTCCGAGGTGAAGGTGTCCGGACTGGAGTCGCGACTCTCCCGCTGGGGAGGAGGGGGCCGAACTAGGGGACCCTTGCCGCGTTGGTGGCGGCGAGTGTGCCGAACAGCAGCACTCCCCACTGATCCTTCCCCCCTTTGGGGGGAAGGCCGCGGGCCACGCGCACGGCTCCTGGGTGGCTGGACGCCACTGGTCCCAGAAGCTGCATTGCCCTGCGACAGTTCCTCCAGGCACTCGTCCAGTGAGGAGGTGTCAAGCATTTCCTCCTCTCCTGCGGGACGTGACTGTTCCCCCGAAGGTCCGGCTTGCTCCTCCTCCTCCTCCTGGTCGGAGGTGCTGTCACTGGCAGCTTCAGGGTCCTGGTCGTCACCAGCTGAAAGCAGGAATGCACAAGAGTAGCTTCAGAGTGAGGAGACGGCGTCAGCGAGGGAGTTAGGACTGGTGGCATTCAGCGCATTGGTGGGACAGTGGCAAAGGAGGTAGCTCAGATGGGCCAGTGCGACGCGAGAGGGCCAAAAGGCGAGGTCCTTACCATTGCCGGGCAGTGGAGGGTCGGATACTCCGCACGCTGTGGGGACAATCACACGGGCTCCCATGAGCACACACACGCGCTCCTCCAGCCGAGTGAGCTTCTGCAGCTTGGCGCGGCCACCCCTGGCACGCGCCTGGCGATTAAACGCTACTTTAGCCTGCAAGAGAAAGGACGGGCTGTAAGTGCGCAGTGAAGCCCTGATGTAGTGTGCACTGCCTTCCATGGTGGAATAGCGTGGACAGAGTGAAGCCCTGATGTAGTGTGCACTGCCTCCCATGGTGGAATAGCGTGGACAGAGTGAAGCCCTGATGTAGTGTGCACTGCCTCCCATGGTGGAATAGCGTGGACAGAGTGAAGCCCTGATGTAGTGTGCACTGCCTCCCATGGTGGAATAGCGTGGACAGAGTGAAGCCCTGATGTAGTGTGCACTGCCTCCCATGGTGGAATAGCTTGGACAAAGTGTAGAGTGCCGAATGGCCATGTGATGCTCATGACTGTCCCAATGCTGCTGGCTGAGGGCTGGCCAATAGGACTTTCAGCTCCCTTTGCCCATCATGTCAGGTGTACATGCAAGAATGAGGAGGAGACTGGAAAGGCTACTCACCTTCACAATCCTGGTCAGATCGTTGTATTTTTTACGACATTGTTTGTGGGTCCTGGGGGCATCGCCGGTGAACGTCACCCTCTGGGCGATCTGCTTCCAGGCTTTGGTGTAGTCGTGGTGGGTTGGCTTCCTCCCACTCTCTGGGAACAAGATCTTGCGCCTCACCTCCAGAGCTGTGACCATTATGTCCAGATCACCCTCTGAGAAGCGCAGGGCACGCTGACGGGCCTTCTCTGGCGTTGCCATGACTCCCTGGGGCTGAGCAGCAGTGTTGAGGCCTCGTTGCAAGGCTGCAGTGTGCAGGGCGTGGCAGCAGACCAATTCGTCCCTTCCCCCTTTAAGAGCTGGTCGGCGCCACGGGGTCTGCTGTCAGTCCAAAAATGACCGCACCCGCGCTGCGCCCCGCCTGGGTGCTATCCCTCTGGACCGCCGGCTTAGCGCCTAAAGATAGGAGTGGAACGCCTCTTTTAGCGCTCCACCAATCTCTTAGGGCGAAGCCACTGAATTTCCGGCAACGGGGCGCTACTTTGGGGCGGGCGCTAACTTCGGGCGGGCGCTAAGGTTAGCGCCCCAAAACTGTCTATACTGAAAATCTAGCCCATTATATTTAGGAGGGATAGAACAGATAACAAAGGAGGCATTATATTTAAGGAGGATAAGAAAGAAGTGAGTGGCAAAAAAGGGGAATACATGCTGTATAGAGGGTTAATGTATACAAGGGGTACAGACAGAGTCAATATGGTTGGCACCCAAAAGATAAAAAAGAGGTTTGATACATTAGTAGGAATGTTTTACAGACCTCCTAATTGTGGGAAAGAAATGGAAGAGGAAATCTGCAGTCAGATTAGGGAGATGAGTAGAAATAACATTATTATTTGGGGAGATTTCAATTATTCACTTATTGATTGGGACAAAGAGGGAGTAAATAGAGAAAATGGAATGGAGTGCATACTGAACTCCTTCCTCAAGTAGTGTATTAGTAGGCCTACAAGGGCCTGGTGCTGCTAGATCTGGTCATGAGCAGATGAATGGCTGCAAATGAAATTTTGATTTAAAAGAATTACTTCATGGCACAAAATTCAGTGTACAGCTAAATCAATAAAGAGTTTTTTTTAATATATAGTGGATAATGAAATTTTCCAAAATTTACTTTCAAAAGTAACCTGAGAATGCTTTTCAAAAAATCATGCAGTACACATCAACGTGACAATACATATACCAATGTGAAAAAAATAAAAAATGTGTATTATTATATTCAGTCTTCCAGTTTATGATACCTACTGAACCCCTTTCAATTACTACAGTACTTATAAGCCACTAACATATCTAATGTTCTCTTTTTAATTACAAGTCATGATGTCACCTTTGTTTAATGATTTTTTATATCTCTCACAGATTAGACATCATCATTTCACATTCCTATTCCTGGAACTATATTTTCTTTAAAATCTGTGGTTTCCACCACCACCCCCCTCCCCCCACCCCTCCCCATTTGAACATGATTTGAAGTGAAAGGCATTGTGGGATGACACTGGTTCACAGTGGAATCAATCCATAATCTGCAAAAGCATACAGTTCAGCATTAAATAGATATTTAAACATTATTTGTTTACACAATTAACAAGTTAACATGCTGCATAAACAGAATACATTATGAAGACCCGTGGGATACAATTTATGACACACACCATAACTCAGTTGCAACTTTAGCTACCTGTGAGCTCCCAGGTCAGCCCACGTATGGGGTATAATCACAACCCATGGGTCTTTGTAATGTACGCTCCACATCATTATTCAGGTGTCAGGACTGAGATTATTTTCATACCTATCCACCAATTCCCACAACTAAAGTTCAACCGTGCCTTTGGATGTTATAATAGACAGAGCTGTCTCAGCCCCAAATATGTTAACTCAGTTGTAAATGACAGAGCAAGTATTAATGATTTTCTCCATGACTCAATATAAATATAGCCTGCTCAAATACACAGGTGACAGCTGTCTGAAATAAAACAAATGCTTAGCACTTTAATTCTGTACAATAGCAAATCTAAATGTTCTTGTATTTATATTTAGTCACTATACTGTGAATCACTGTTAAGCAACTTCAAGCTGGGAGGACCCAAGTTATTTAATGCTCAATCCGGATTTCGGAGATTTTCAGGATGCCAGACAGTCTCTGAGGAGAGACAAGAAGTAATTCAAATTAACCAATAATGCTTGACAATTACAATTAATTTAAAATTCAAGTTTAAAAAGTGCGAGAATCATTAAACTATTCGGTATCATAGCCCAATAATGATATGCTATGATAAGTGCCACATTATGAGCTGATTAAACAACAAATGTTACATATTAGTTTTGGAAATGAGGATTCACACTAATTGAGTACCTCGCTATTCTTTCTGGGCTGTCTGTGAGACCAGCACACGATGAGTTAAAAGTTAAAACTGCTTTCTGCTGAGCCTGGATTGTAAATTGTGTAAGGGGATTTTAAAACAAGCATATCTTCACAGGAAAGTAAAATAGCAGAATGTGCAAGAGTCATTCAGCCATATTTGTAATGGTCTGGAATGTGTCAGCTTAGTCACTTGTGTTTATGGGAAGGTCACTTGTGTTTATGGAACTGTATGTTTGTTTAGTTCATGCTGTTATTCTGTTGACATCTGTATGTATCTTTGATGTACTATGATTTATTAGTGGTATGCATAGAATGTAGTGATCAAAGGTGAAATTTGGTATAAGGGATGTGGGTGAGTGTGTTTCAGCAGCTCATACTTGAATGGTGTAGTGGAAAGACCTGAGCTCTCATACTGGTTTTGTGAAGTATGAAAAGACCGGTGAGCTTATACTGGAATTGTGAAGTATGTCTCACAGAGCCTATACTGGTTGTGGATAGTATGGAGTTTCAATAAAGTCCTGATCCTATATTGCTACAACTGAGTGTGTGTGTAATCTGGTGTTTTAAGTAAGGAAACAAACAAGAACACAGTCCAACATTAGTCAGTTCATAAGCAGAAATATTTATTATATTACATAGGCTAAAATTCATTATCCTGTATCAGAAGTGTGCTGTATTTTGCTGGATTATTGCTGTTCTTTTGCTATGTGAAAGATATTCATAACTCATTCATGACTAAACTGCTTATTACTAGTTTTTCATATTCATATGATAAATATCATTTGCAAGATACTCTCTACTCTTGTATGTAATCACAAATGCCTTCATTTATTTTAACTGGTTAATATTCACTGGTTCAGTAACCATTCCCAGCTATTTCTGAAGTGCTAAATGAGCCAAATTAGTAGAAAACCTTATTCATTGTATGAAATCTTCCAAAGTGCAAACTCTTGTCACCCACTGATGCAGTATAAAAAGACAATTTTCATCGCTCTCTGGAGGATCATTACCAGCTCTAACCTGTAATGCATACATATTCTGAATAGTGCCATGTTTAATTGGTTTCAATAACTGTGACTGTTAGCCCTCAAGAGACACTGCTAACAAGAGAAACTCTAGCTGCAGCTGTTCCATCAGTGATCTTATTCAACTGTATACAAAGTATAATAACAGCTGGCTGGAGGTGGGGATTTGGGACAATTTTCTAATTTCACATAATAAATGTTATATGGATGTTCTAAACATGAAGCATTTATTTTTAAAGCAATGTTACTGTTTAACTATAAATGAGCACAACTCCCTACTTTAAGAAATAATACATATATTGCACTTCAGTAATTTGAATGAGAAGCCTGGTTTGAAGACCAGTCAGGATAGCAATATTTTGATGGAAACAGAATTAATAATCTGTATATCACACTATACTCTCCATCTATTTATAACTGGAAGCAAACAGCTTAAATACAGTTTACTTAGAGGAAGCATTCTTAACTGCTGAATATTTTTACTATTCTCATTGTAATTGTAGTTAAAACAAAACAATCTTTTGGACTGGAGGGATGTAAACAGTGGTGTCCCTCAGAAGTAAGTATTGGGACCACTGCTCTTCTCTCTCACTATATATATAGGGACTATATATTAGACAGTAAGCAACATAGACAGATTAAATAGATTGGGTAGATAGAGGATAAATTAAATTTAATGTAGAGAAATGTGAAATTATATATTTTGGGAGGAAGAATATGAATATACACTAAATGCTAAAAATGTAAAACGAATAGAGGTGCACAGAAACTTTAAAAGAGGGAGGACAAGTTAATGAAAGCTGTTAAAATAGTATATGGGATTCTATGTTTTATAAATAGGGGCTCCGTGTACAAAAGCAAAGTCATGCTAAACCTGTGCAAATCATTGGTTAGGCTGCAGATAGAATATTGGCCCAGATTTTGCGGTCGGTGGCTGTAAGGGTAATTAACAAGTAAACACTACTGATTGACCAAACAATAAAGAACTTTAGAGGTTATGTTAGGTTAACGAGGGTGGTGTGATAAAATGTGAAAAACAAGTCTGGTGATGTGATAAAATGTGAAAAACAAGTCAAAACCTAATTATGTACGTGCAAAAGAATAGTCACCGAGCAAATGATTAAATCACAAGGAAACTAAAGAGTGCAACTCATGGATAGAGACCCCTAACATTAACAAATAATGTGACTAGCACATGATATTTTGTAATAGCTTGCATAAGCAATAACAAATGTATATAAGTAAAATGAAATGCGAGAGATCGGCGAAGTCCCACTTGAAGCTGTCAAGTGAGAGTCTTGCCCTGCATATGCTTGAATAAAGATCGTTGTGAACCTATCTACCATCGTCTGTCTTGATTGAGAGGGAGTAAATCGGAGTCCCCTCTAACAAATTGGCGTAGTCGGCAGGATACCGAAGCACCCAGAGTGGCAACAATGAAGGGCAATCAAGGGTGAGTACATTTATATCACCACCCATAGTTAGTGTCCGTACTCATTGTTGGCATTTTCCTCTGGTAAGACTTGGTATCCGAACAAAAAAAGAGACAGACTTGGCAGAGGGTGCGATTGAGTGTGTCGTACGTCGTGTGGAGCTGTATAACTGTAACCCGAACCACCGATGGGATCTGAGTGAGTCAGAGTTACTAACCAACAGCCAAAACAGAGTAGACAACTTATAGACGGAGACTGGAAAGTCCCTGCTGGCGATCTTTATAATGGCCAAAATGGATTGGGGCTCAGAAGAGTCCATAACTCGCTATTTAGCAGAAAAGAAAGATAAAATGATTAATAAAATGGAGAAAAAGGGGTGGGATCCGAGAGATGACCCAGACAGACAAAAAACATGGTGGTTAAAACAAACCAAGGACAAGGAAGAAACTGCAACTATCATTATCATGGCTTGTTACGTGAATCAATGCCAGAAACAGAATCAAACACAAGAGAGAGCTGAGCTCAAGGGAAAGATAGCAGCTATTAAGCTGCCCAGGAAGAAGTTAGCTCCATTAAAGGGATTTAGAGATTCCCTAGAAACAGACAAAAGAAATGGAACCCCAAAAGGATGGGTATGTAAAAATCCCGAGGGAACCATTTTGGGCATAGATATCTTCAGAGAATTAGGAGGAATAATCAACCCTAAAAAGAATACTATAATCTGGCCAGACAAACATGAAACACGCTGAAAATATGGTGAGCCAGGGGACAGTGTGGTACAGATAGGATCTCTAAAGTTGATAGATCCCGATTGGAAAGGTAAGGGAGCCTGGGGAGTACTATGTCAACAGTGCCCTAAATTATGGGCAACCCATAAAAATGATTGCGGCTTAGTAAAAATGGAACCATTGAATATACTGGGACCTGAACACAAACCCCATAAACAGTATCTGATTAAGGTAGAGGCTCAAAGGGCAGTGAAACAAATTGTGAAAGAATTAGAAGTACAAGGTGTGCTACGACAAACTAGCACCACAACCAACTCGCCAGTGTGGCCAGTCAAAGAGCCAGATGGGACATATCGGCTAACGATTGATTATACAGCCCTAAATAAAGTGGCAAAACGGGAGGTGCCGATAGTGGCGAGTCCGGCAACTATCTTTAATGATTTAGGACCGAAACATAAGATATTTACAGTATTGGACATAGCAAACGGATTTTGGTCGATACCATTGCAACAAGAGTCACAAGACAAATTTGTCTTTACATTGGGGAATCAGTGGTATACCTGGACACGACTGCCTCAGGGCTTTCATAATAGTCCAGCAATATTTCACAAGGCAATGGCAGAGGCCTTGGAGGAAGTAGATTTAACCAAAAATAAGAGTACCCTCCTGCAGTATGTAGGTGACATATTAATAGCCTCAGAAACGCCAGGAGGACACGTGCAGGCACTGATAAGGGTATTTGAGGCGCTGCAAGATGCAGGACTGAAAGTAAACCCCAAGAAGGCACAAATAGGGAAGAAAGAGGTAGCCTATTTGGGGTATAAAATCACAGAAGGAGAGAAATGCCAGAAGACAGGAAAAAGGCCATTATGGAAATGTGCCGACCCACCACCATTAGAGGGGTCAGAAAGGTGATGGGATTGTTAAATTACTGTAGGAATTTTATTGATAACTTCTCCCAGAAGGCGGAGCCTTTGTACGAGTTGATCAAAGGGGGGAAGGCATCAGATTAATTTGTTAGTTGGGAAAGTAAACATGAACAAGCATTTAGAGAATTAAAACGAGCATTAATCTCTGCCCCAGGACTGGGTCTGCCAGACCACAGTCAATCATTTCACCTCCACTGTCATAATGAAGGGGGACATTGTACAGCTGTAGTGACCCAAGAACACGGTGACCGCATGAGACCAATAGCCTATTATTCAACCAAGAGGGATCCTGTAGCAGCAGGAAAGACAAACTGTGTAGCTGCAATAGATTGTGCAACATGGGCAGTCAGGGTTTGTGAACCACTGACACTGATGGGTGTGATAATTTTACACCCCCCCCCCCATACTTTAGTAGAGCTACTAAATACAGGAAAGCTGACAGCCGTATCAGATAGCCCCGAAGGGCAACATAGGAAGCAATTTTAATCCCAAAAGATAAGTCAGTACAAATTATACGAGACATAGGAAGGAACCCTGCAGCAATGACAATGCATGAAGGGGAGGAACATATCTGTGCAACAGAAGAGGCAAGTAGTTTGATTAAAGAATAAACCAAACGCTAAAGTTAACATTGGCCAAAAGCATACATGAGTCAGGAAAAGGATGGGCTGATGTATTACCTGGTACAGTATCTTGATGCGATTACGCGCAACGCCGAACCACACAACAGGTCTAACACCATTTGAGTTAATGACAGGAAGGGCCATGAGACTCCCTGAAGGAGTCATCACAGGAGACACGGATCATAGAGGACCGGTAAAAGATCAAGTAAGGGAATTTGTCTGACAATTATGTGTGGGATTGCACGAACTGAAACAGGAAGTATGAGATCAGCAATTAATTAGGGACATGGAAAATGATAATAAAGTGCAAAAATCCAAAGTACCACAGGTAATGGTAAAAATAATCCCAGAAAAACCAGGTCTCGCCCCTAGGTGGGAAGGACCATATGACATCATTATGTCAAGTGACACCTGTGCATGTGTGGATATGAAAAAGAGAGAAGGACGGTGGAAACACTGGTCTCAGTTAAAAGAGTATAAAAATTACTAATATGTCCGGTGACGACTGGACATTTTGTGTTTTAGATTACTCCTGAGCCTAATATGTATTGGGGTCGAAACGATCCTGACACCAACAGAGACCGCTTCGGATGGAACAAGTCTGGATAACAGTCATAGCGTAACAAGTAACTGTATTAGAACTCAAAGGAGTGAGGAAAAGATGAATACTGGGATAGCAGGTCCGGGAATAACGACTGGGGAAAATAGAATAAAGAACGAGACCTAATATGGGTGGTTAGTAAGGGCCTGAGACCAAAACCCACAACTCCCAGTACCACTACAGAGATGCCAACCACCACAGAAATCCCTAACCCAGTGTGCCCTAGTGTGAGGCCTGGAGTAAAGGGAGGTTTGGTCTACGAAGATGACAAGCTACTCGTCAACTTTGGAGTATCAACCCAATTGGTGAAAATGTATATCAACCTAACTGAATTACAACTACCAGAAATGTGTCAAGAAAATATCAGAAATTTATACAAAAACCTGACAAAGCGCCTGATAGCAGGCCTGAATCATGATATGTTAAAGATAGGACTAAAGAAGGATCAAAAACCCTTTAAGTAGAGCAAACGAGGGACAATAGAAATGGCAGGAGCAGGGTATGCAGCAGGAGTAGCCACTGTAAATACCATAGATCTAAGAAATATATATGATTCTGTACAACAAATAACCCCAAACAAAATTGTTGCAAGTAGTGCAGAAAGTTTAATCATACCTCTGATAACAAATCGCCAGAACAAAATTGTTGCAAGTACGGTCTCACTCTGCGAGAGTAAAGTAAGGGACGTACCGCTGACAACTGTGGTTACAAGTACGGTCTCACTCTGCGAGAGTAAAGTAAGGGACGTACCGCTGACAACAATTAACCATGGGAAGTGAAAAACTCAAGTGGGGACCGGTGGGGTCTCTGACACGCTATTTAGCGGACAAAAATAAAAGATTAATTGACAAAATGGTTAAAAATGATTGGCAACCGAACGACCCACCGGCCAAACAAAGAGAATGGTGGGCTAAAGAAGCAAAATTAAAAGAAGAAAAGACCATCATTTTAGCGGCTCACGCATATTATGAGCTGAGTAAACGTACTTGAATTTGTACCAAAAATGGGTGCCAAAATTGTACCCGAGTACCAGTAATTTAAGAAAGGGAATAAGGAAAAAATTTAAGTTTTATCGACACAGATGTTACATTTTGTTAATTGTTTTACAAAAGATAAGCTTCAGCCTTGAAGTTACAGTTGCCAATGTGCCTGGAAGAAAATGAATTTGAATGTTTAAAAAAAATCATGTAGAATTAGAGCCCTCTGTATGGCATGGGTACCTAAAATACAATGTCTCACAGGACACAAGGCTATTATTGGAGTTGTACTAGCAATACCACAAGTAGATATAGATAAGGCTAGTAAACTACTGAGAGTCCACAATATAGGAGAAATTAAAAATAAAACAAAGATAAAATACCATGAAGTACCAGATTATGCAGTAAACATAGGGAGAGATAACAAACCCTTACCTCAACCACAGGTCGACCAAAACTTTACCAAACAAGGAGTGAGAACCGAACAGTGTGTCTGGAAGAACAAACATCTCTTGTGCCCACAAGAATGGACAATGGCACGGAGAGGCTATTGCGGAATAAGTCGGACAGAGAGATGCATGCTAAAGGTCACATCACTGGAATCCGGAGAAATAACCAGGATGGCCCCGTTGGGACCTGGTAAACGGACATGGTGTGTCAGCACTAAAAAGAACAATTACACATATGGGACAACCACCTGTAATATTACAGTGATAGACTTTTGTATACTTATGTTGGCCTGTATGGGCTTAGCCCAGGGCCAAAAGGGGGGAATTGTAAGGGTAATTAACAAGTAAACACTACTGATTGACCAAACAATAAAGAACTTTAGAGGTTATGTTAGGTTAACGAGGGTGGTGTGATAAAATGTGAAAAACAAGTCTGGTGATGTGATAAAATGTGCAAAACAAGTCAAAACCTAATTATATATGTGCGTAATCTCCCTGCTCTTATATTCTATGCCTCGGCTAATGAAGGCAAGTATCCCATATGCCTTTTCAACCACGTTATCTACCTGTCCTGCTGCCTTCAGGGATCTATGTACATGCTCATCAAGGTCCCTCTGATCCTCTGTCCTTCCTAGGGTCCTACCATTCATTGTGTATTCCCTTGCCTTGTTAGTCCTCCCAAAATGCATCACCTCACACTTTTCAGGGTTAAATTCCATTTGCCACTGTTCTGCCCATCTAACCAACCCATCTATATCGTCCTGTAGCCTGAGACTTCCCTCTTCACTATTTACCACCCCACCAATTTTCGTGTCATCTGCAAACTTACTGATCATACCTCCTACATTCATATCTAAATCATTAATGTACACTACAAACAGCAAAGGACCCAGCACCAATCCCTGCAGTACACCACTGGACACAGGCTTCCAGTCACAAAAACAAACTTCGACCAACAGCCTCTGCCTCCTGCCACTAAGCGAATTTTACTGAAGTCCATGTAGACTACATCAACTGCACTACCCTCAAAAAATTCAATCAAATTGGTCAGACATGATCTCCCCTTGACAAAGCCATGCTGACTATCCTTGATTAATCCTTGCCTCTCCAAGTGGAGACTAATTTTGTCCCTCAGAATTTTTTCCAATAATTTCCCTACCACTGATGTTAGGCTCACTGGCTTGTAATTCCCTGGTTTATCCCTACTACCCTTCTTGAATAATGGTACTATGTTAGCTGTTCTCCAGTCATCTGGCACCTCCCCTGTGGCCAGAGAGGTTCTGAAAATTTGTGTCAGAACCCCTGCAATCTCCTCCCTTGCCTCACACAGCAGCCTGGGATACATCTCGTCTGGGCCTGGGGATTTATCCACTTTTAAGCCCGTTAAAACTGCTAGTACCTCCTCCCTCTCAATACTAATTTGTTCAAGTATATAACAATCCCCCTGCCTCATTTCTATGCCTACATCGTCCTTCTCCATAGTGAACTCAGATGCAAAATATTCATTTAAAACCTCACCTACATCTTCTGGCTCTACACACAGATTGCCACTTTGGTCCCTAATGGACCCTACTCTTTCCCTGGTTATCCCCTTGCCCATAATATACTTATAAAACACCTTGGGATTTTCCTTTATTTTGCCTGCCAGTGTTTTTTCATGCCCCCTCTTCGCTCTCCTAATTTCTTTTTTAAGTGCCCCCCTGCACTTTCTATACTCCTCTAGGGCTTCCACTGTTTTTAGTCCTTTGTATCTGCCAAAAGCCTCCCTTTTTTTCCTAATCCATTCTTGTATATCCCTTGACATCCAGAGTTCCCTGGGCTTGTTGGTCCCACCCTTGACCTTTACGGGAACACGTTGGCGTTGT
This sequence comes from Somniosus microcephalus, assembly GCF_052327205.1. Classification (NCBI taxonomy): domain Eukaryota; kingdom Metazoa; phylum Chordata; class Chondrichthyes; order Squaliformes; family Somniosidae; genus Somniosus; species Somniosus microcephalus. The sequence continues at coordinate 106,032,801 of NC_140995.1, read as the reverse complement.
ACTCTCTCTATTTCTTTTCTGAAAGACTCCCACTGCTCTGATGTGGATTTTCCTATAATTAGCTTATCCCAATCCACTTTGGCCAGATCCTGCCTTATCATATTAAAATCGGCCTTCCCCCAATTTCGAACCTTTATTTCTGGTCCATCTTTGTCCTTTTCCATGACTACCTAAAATCTCACCGAATTATGGTCACTGTCACCAAAATGCTCTCCTACTGACACTTCTACCACTTGCTCAGCTACATTCCCTAGAATTAGATCCAGTACCGCCCCCTCTCGTAGGATTTTCTACATGCTGGCTCAAAAAGCTCTCCTGGATGCACTTTAAAAATTCCGCACCCTCTAAGCCTTTCACACTCTGACTATCCCAGTTAATCTTGGGGAAGTTGAAATCCCCTACTATTATTACCCTATTATTTCTACACTTCTCTGAGATTTGCTTACATATCTGTTCCTCTATCTCCCCCTGACTGTTTGGGGGCCTAGAGTACACTCCCAGCAAAGTGCTTGCCCCCATTTTGTTTTTAAGTTCTACCCATATGGCCTCATTAAAGGAACCTGCTAAGATATCATCCCTCCTTACAGCAGTAATTGACTCCTTGATTAATATTGCGACACCCCCTCTGTCTCGCCTGAAGATTCTATACCCCGGAATATTGAGCTGCCAGTACTGCCCCTCCCTCAACCATGTCTCTGTGATAGCAACAATATCATACTCCCGTGTGTTCATCAACACCTTCAATTCATCTACCTTACTCGCAAGACTCCTTGCATTAAAATAAATGCCATCCAGCCTTGCCATACTCCCTTGTGCCTTTACATATTTGCTCTGCCTTCCAGGCTGACTTGTTTTTCCCTCTATATTTGGCTGTGCATCACCCCCTACTATAGCTCCACACCGTATCCCATCCCCCTGCCAAGTTAGTTTAAAATGCCCCCAACACTACTAGCAAACCTCTCCGCAAGGATGTTGGTCCCGTTCTGGTTCAGGTGCAACCCGTCCGACTTGTACAGGTCCCACCTTCCCCAGAAGCAGACCCAGTGATCCAGAAAACTAAAGCCCTCCCTCCTGCACCAACTCTTTAGCCACGCATTCATCTGCTCTATCCTCCTATTCCTATACTCACTAGCAAGTGGCACCGGGAGTAATCCAGAGATTACAACCTTTGAGGTCCTGCTTTTTAATCTGCTACCTAGCTCCCTAAATTCTTGTTGCAGGACCTCATCCCTCTTTCTACCCATGTCATTGGTACCAATGTGAACCATGACCTCTGACTGTTCGCCCTCCCCCCCTTCAGAAACTTGAAGCTGTCAAGTGAGAGTCTTCCCTTGCATATGCTTGAATAAAGATCGTTGTGAACCTATCTACCATCGTCTTGTCTTGATTGAGAGGGAGGAAATCGGAGTCCCCTTTAACAGCGGCATAATTAAGGATTACGCTGCCGGCATCCGAACCGAATGCGCACTTACCTACTGCGAGGCCCCAAACAAAAAGTGGCTGTCAGACGCTGCAGAGTTTAGCACAGCGTAGTGGGCCACGGATCCCACGGGCGCACCGTGTGCAGAAGCGTACCTGGAATCACGTGGGCCGGTGCTCCAATCAGCAAACAGAAGGGGCTCAATTTTGCCAGGCCTGAGGAGGCGGGATTGGAGGCATGTGAGGTGGTAAAATCTCAAAAAATGGCGGGCAGGCCCCATCCCGCCTCGAGCAATTTTTCCAAATACATGTTTTCTGACCCCGTTTCCATCCCGCCTCTTGCGGGATAGGCCCTTAAGGCCTTTAACAACCAGTTAAGTGCCTCTATAATCCCATTTTGAGAGGCCTTTCTGATTTTACCACTTTTCCCACGTCCTGCACGTCTCCTCTGGAACACGCCGGTTAATCCTGGCGCCCTCACAAGTGGACTGCTTACTAACAGCTGCAGCTCCACCATTAAAAAGGAGTTTTCAGCAATCATCATTTGCAGGTGGCAGAACTTTGTTGTCTCGGGTCTGGGGGAACTTTTAGCAGGCATACCCATTGTTGTGGAAGTTTGGAGCCTGACACCCATCTCCAGTGTGACCTCCTGGGAAACCCCTCTCACCACCTTGACTGAGCGCTTCTTCAACTGAGGCATATACCAGAAGCATGGGAACCATTTATTTCCTTTCCTCCTGGACATCAGATTCGGACGAAGACCAGCCATGGCAGTAGCAGAACCATGAACAACAGCACCACCAACAGCAGCAGCAACAACAGGAGCGACAAGCTGCTGCTCACACACCTGAAGCTGCACAGGCCAGAAGGCGCCAGCGTGCGACCACATTGCTGCCCGGGATGCAAGGGACACACTCATCTTGGCCAGATTTGCTTAGCCTGCACAATCAAACATTTTGCCTCACACCTTCTTATCAGACCATCGACAATGGCCAAGAACCTGCAGATTCCTATCACTCTGAACACCAGACTGACAATTGCAAGTCGCCCTAAGCCCTCAATGTGGAAGTCCCATTCGCGAAATGACATATGCCACAACTGCAACAGTTTGCCATCAGAATATTTTATGACAATAAGCAACTGATGGCTTTTCAAAATTAAACACAACATTACACCCAAGTCACTACGGTAGCCATCGAGGTAGCCAGCCTTACCATGGAGGTAGCCATCCTTTCCAAGGAGGTTGCCATCCTTTCCATGTTGATGCGTTCATGCGCCAACACCTCCACAAAGGCTCTGCTCATGTTAGCGATGGACTCCTCCATTCGCTCCACACTCGCAGCGACCCTGGAGACAAAACCTGCCAGAGACTCCTGCGCCTGTTCCTGGAGTTCCAGCACCGCTCTCCTTCTGGATGGACCCGGAGGCACAGGGTCGACATGCAGCATAGCCGAGCTGGGAGCATCCTCTCCAGTGCGATGAGGACTCTCCACTGCTGTCCCTGTCTCCACCATCTACTGATGCTCACTTGTGAGCTGTGATACACCAGGTGACAACTCTACTCTATGTCCCGAAGGTACCACCGAGGTGTGAGTGTCTGCGCTGGTGCAGGGTGTGCTTAATTCTGCTGACAGAGTGCTCTCAGAGGTTTCAGCTTCCTCTGAGGAGTCTGGAAGCTCAGGCTCTTCCTCCTGGACAGTGGGGACAGGGGCTGTGGGGGAGTAAAGAAAAGAGTTAGAGATGTGAGGTAAAGGTTGCATGCACATTGAATTGTGCAGATGATCATAAGTCAATCTGTTAGAGCATCAGAATCATTATCAGTCACGCATGCAATGTCAATGAGAGAGATGCCAAGCTATTCTGTCACCAGCTTGCTGGTGATGCGCCCGCGTGTCCGTCCCCCACTTGGGAATCCTCCTCGATCCCGGCAATTTCCAGGGCCGCCTCCTCCGAGGTGGTGAGCTGGGCTATTGAGAGTGGCCCTCCTCCTGTCCTCACTCTTTCCCTCTTATTGTGGGCTCTCTTTTCCTGCAATGAGGGACACAAGTGGAGTTTGAGTGAGAATGAAGGAGAGAGTGTAGAGAATCCATAGCATAGATGCTTAGAAGGAGACAAAGGGCCTTCCCTGTGTGTTGTAAGTTGTCGTCATTGCGTCACAGTGATAGAGAGTGTGAGGGCTGCATGGTCGAATAGTTAAGCGAATGTGACCATAGAGAGAGAGGGAATGGGTAAGGGTGCAGGGATGTCAGTGTCAAGTGGGATGTGGAGGAAGAGGTTGGCAAAGCAGAGTGCTGGTGAGGAGAGGCGATGGGGATGAGATTGAGGGTGATGAGAAAGTCATACTCACTTTTCCTGTGTAGAGAAGGTCATGAAACCTCTTCCTGCACTGCAGCCAGGTTCTGCGGCACATAGGGATGGCATTGACCTCCTAGGCCACTTGCAGCCACACAGCTTTAATCTGTTGTGGTAGCTTTTTTCTCCCTGAGGAAGGGAAGAGCACCTCCTTATTAGATCTTGCTCCCTGCACCAGAGCTTGGAGGGAGGGCTCATCAAAGCGAGGTGCACACTTTTGCTTGCTGATTGACATGGTCGGTAAATTAAGTCCTTCATACAATGTCCAAAGCGTTTCCGGTCTCTAGAAGAAGCAAGGCTGCTTGCAGGCCTTAAATCCAGCAGCACTGATGACATCATCGGAGGCGACTTTCAGTTTGGAAAGACTAATTGGAAATCAAGTGCATTTCAAAGGCACGCTGGAAATCAAGTGCCCAATTAGGGGAAAATCGCATTTTTTTCCCACTTCACATCAGAGTCAGGGTCCTGACATGAAAACCACCTGACATGCCCCAGCCCAACCCCAATGGCAAAATCAAGCCCAAGGTCTCTCATTATTTATAACATAGATGTTTATACACATTAAATCCCGGAAGGCTCCAGTAATAAGGGTTTGTTTTTTATTTCCTTTCCTCCACTTTCTGTATGGATTTTTTTTAAGCTTATGAACTCCACATAGATGCAAAAAAAATAAAACCCTCAATGTAGCAACCACTTCCTCCGAACACATTAATAATACTACTAGAGATCCTTGCACTTAAGTACTTTGAAAATAACTTAAATTTGTGATTTGGGCGTCTGAGTGTGTGCAGAATGCATTTTGCAAGTCATCTACACTTTCATTTTTTTCCTCCCAGCAAAAACATTTTAAATTCCTGAGAATTGCTTTCTGCAAAAATCTATTGGAAGACAGTTCTTTACTTTACATGGACAAAATCCTGTGGGCCATATGTAAATTCTTCAATTTCCAGCTTTATATAGCTTTCCCCTTACATTGTGCAAACAGGCCCCGTAAAATTTTCATACATAATGGCTGGGCAGTTGGTGGGCAACTAGCCCAACTCTGCGCCAGCAATTAGAATTTCAATGTCAGAGCGGATGAGCTGTCAAGTCGGAACTTGACAGATCACAAGTTTGGGATTTAGCGTATGCGCAGAAATCCCGAACTAGCTGTTGTAGGGTTCTCAAAATTCCCACATTCCCCAAAAGTTACGGATAAAGGGACCCTGTATGGACAAGTTATTAAAAAGGGTACCCAAAAGAAAATGGCTTTTGAAACCTCGTGACCAAGGCTTGCCGGATTTTAAAAGCAAGGCCCTGCAGAAGGCAGGCCCATTCAAATCCTGAAACAAAACCTAACATGCATGGATCTGTGAAAGACTTTGTCCTTTTCTAAAGCCAGACAGCTAGGTAAACACAGAATATGCATTCTTCACCTTGGAACCGATCAAGTCAGGATGGCCCTAATCTTGAGGCCATCAACTTCTCGCATAAATAATCGGTAACAGCTCACAGGTAGCTGCCAAGCCAGGAAAGACAATTAAATTTCATAAATAACAAACAGCCAGGATATCGAAACCATTAAAGAAGGAGACAACCGCCCCAGAAGTCATTAAAGTAAATGACTGTAATCATTTTAGACGAGCCCGCCAAAAGTTAAACAAAGAACTGACCTGATTTGGCACGCAGATAAGGGGTGAAGAACCGGGTATAATTGTAGGCCCACCGGTAGCGCTCGCTCTCTTGCGAGGATAAGTGGATTTTTCATGTGTTTGTTCCCTCGATGTGCCGTGTGTTCCCCATTCCCATATAAGTGTAATTTTATATGCCTGTAATTATTCCAGTAATTCTCAGTAAGATCGTGTTTTATTGTGCCTTTAATAAAAATTGCGGTTTTCTTGCACCAAACCACTTGTCTACTCGATTTTCTGTATCGCCGCCTGTACCTAAGTCCGGTGTCTCGAACCCAGGGGTGTGGGAGCGATTCAAACCGCTCAGAGACAGTCAGGGGCAGAGCTGACTGGGCACACACCACCCCCTACACTGTCCATTTCAAAGGCAGTATGACTGCGTACTCTATGCAGTCATACCAAACACAAATTCTTGCCCATTATGTCTAATTTTGGGTGCCTTATTTTAGGAAGGGTGTCAAGGCCATAGAGAGAAGAGATTCATTAAAATGATACCACGAATGAGTGGCTTTCGTTATCAAGAGAGGCTAGAGAAACTGGGGCTCTTTTCATTTTAACAAAGAAGGTTAAGAGGAGACTTGACAGAGGTGCCATAAATTATAATTTAGTACGGTAAATAGGGAAAACTATTTCCATTTTTATGCAGAGGGTTGTTATGACTTGAAATTCCCCATCAGAAACAATGGTAGAAGCAGAACCCATAATAGGGCTGATTTTCCTCTCCCAGCACTCTCCGGGAACAATTTGGGCACAGCACACTAGAAGTGGACTGAATTTCCTGCCGGGACTAATTTAAATATTGATGTGCCTCAATAATTCCGAGACTCGAAGGTAGCAGAACAAAACAAGGCTTTTATTAACTTAGAACGAAACACGTAAGCGAGAGAGATGTCGTCCTTCTGGAGATTGGGGCTAGACTGAAGCTAGCTTACAAACGGGGCCAGGTATGGGCGGAGCCCTACACACAGCACATTCCAGCACATTCCAGTATACAATACAGCACATTCCAGTACACAATACAATGAGGTCTGGGGGAAGGGAAATGACACTGAAACCGATCTCAGTCACAGGCAGTGATGAATGGAAATATTTCATCACATTCACCCCTTCTATAGATTTAGTCTGTTCGGGGGTTTGATAGTCCTCTGCGACCGACGTGGCTGTTGCGGTGCCGCGGGTGTCGGCTGGGTGTCCCCGGTAGCCTTCTGGGTCTCTGCCGGGTGTGCCGCCAGGGTTGTTGAAGGGGTAGTTGGTGGGGGTACCGTTGGTCGGTGTTCTTCCGGGGGTGATGAAAGAGTAGTGGGTGGGTAAGAGTTGCTGTGATCGTCGTTGCCGCTATTGCCGTGGTTGTTGTCGATGCCGGCTGGGGCGACGTCTTTTATGGACACGGTGTCCTCCCTTCCGTCGGCGTGCCGGACATATGCGTATTGGGGGTTGGAGTGGAGTAGGTGTACTGGCTCCATGAGAGGGTCCGTCTTGTGGCCCCTCACATGCCTTCGCATGAGTACCGGACCTGGGGTGGAGAGCCATGACGGCATGGATACGCCTGAGGTGGATTTCCGGGGAAAGACAAACATTCGTTCATGAGGCGTGGTATTAGTGGCCGTACACAATAGCGATCGTATCGAATGGAGCACATCCGAGAGGACTTCCTGCCAGCGGGAGATAGGGAGGCCTTTGGTCCTTAGAGCTAGAGTGACTGCTTTCCATACTGTCCCGTTCTCTCGCTCCACTTGGCCGTTACCCCGGGGGTTGTAGCTGGTGGTACGGCTCGTGGCGATCCCCCTGGACAGCATGTACTGGCGTAGCTCTTCACTCATGAATGACGCCCCCCTATCCGTATGGATGTAGCTCGGCATACCGAACAGGCAGAACAGGCTGTTGAGGCATTTAATGACCGTGGCGCTGGTCATGTCTGGGCAGGGGAAGGCGAATGGGAACCGGGAGTATTCGTCCACAATGTTCAGGAAGTAAACATTGCGGTCGACGGACGGGAGGGGGCCCTTGAAATCTAAGCTGAGCCGCTCAAAGGGCCGTGTAGCTTTGATTAAGTGGGCTCTATCTGGGCGGTAGAACCGAGGCTTGCACTCAGCGCAAGTGCGGCAGTTCCTGGTCAGGGACCGAACTTCCTCAATCGAGTAGGGTAAGTTACGGGACTTTATGAAGTGGAACAGCCGCGTGACCCCTGGGTGGCAGAGGTCGTTGTGGAGGGTCTGTAGCCGATCCCCGGTGGCGCTGGCACACATCCCTCGTGAGAGGGCGTCAGGGGTTTCGTTAAGGGCCCCTGGCCGGTAAATGATGTCGTACTCGAAGGTGGAGAGCTCGATCCGCCACCTAAGAATCTTATCATTTTTAATCTTCCCCCTCTGTTTATTATTGAACATAAACGCTACCGACCGCTGGTCGGTAAGTAGGGTGAAGCGTTTGCCGGCTAGGTAGTGGCGCCAGTGGCGCACTGCCTCCACGATGGCTTGGGCCTCCTTTTCCACGGAGGAGTGTCTGATCTCGGGCCCTTGGAGGGTCCTCGAGAAGAAAGCTACGGGCCGCCCCACCTGGTTGAGGGTGGCCGCCAAGGCGAAGTCAGACGCATCACTTTCCACTTGAAATGGAGTGTTCTCGTCCACTGCCTGTAGCGTGGCCCGCTCAATATCCTGCTTAATGCTTTTGAAGGCGGCGTGGGCCTCAGCAGAGAGCGGGAAAGAGGATGCTTTCAAGAGGGGGCGGGCTTTGTCGGAGTAGTTGGGGACCCATTGGGAATAATAAGAAAATAACCCCAGGCATCTTTTCAGGGCTTTGGGAGTGTTGGGCAGGGGCAGTTCCCGTAGGGGGCGCAATCGGTCGGGGTCTGGTCCGATTTCCCCATTCTCCACCACGCTGCCTAGTATGCAGAGGCGCGTGGTGTTGTAAACGCACTTGTCCTCGTTGTAGGTGAGGTTGAGTTTTTGTGCGGTTTTCAGGAACCTCTCGAGGTTCGAGTCGTGATCCTGCTGGTTGTGACCGCAGATGGTGACGTTGTCGAGGTAGGGGAAGGTTGCCTGCAAGTGGTGGTCATCGACCATGCGGTCCATCTCCCTCTGGAAGACCGAGACCCCATTCGTCACCCCAAAGGGGACTCTGAGGAATTGGTAGAGGCGTCCGTTCGCCTCGAAGGCGGTGTACGGGCAGTCCTCTGGTCTGATAGGGAGCTGGTGGTACGCTGACTTGAGGTCGATGGTGGAAAACACCCGGTATTGGGCGATTTGCTTCACCATTTCTGATATGCGGGGTAGCGGGTAGGCGTCTAGTAGGGTGTACCTGTTGATCGTTTGACTATAGTCGATCACCATCCGTTTCTTCTCGCTACCCCTTACCACTACCACTTGGGCGCGCCACGGGCTGTTGCTGCGTTCAATAATGCGCTCTTTCAGGAGCCTGTCTACCTCGGTCGCGATAAACCGCCTGTCCTCCCAGCTGTACCTCCTGCTTTTGGTCGCTATTGGCCGGCAGTTAGGGGTAAGGTTCGTGAATAGCGAAGGCGGCTTTACCTTCAGGGTAGCCAGACCGCACACTGTGAGGGGCGGCTGGGACCCACCGTACTTGAGCGTGATGCTTTGGTGGTTGCACTGGAAATCCAGGCCCAAGATCACGCTCGCACATAGGTTCTTCATGATTAATACTTTAAAATTATCATATACAGTTCCGTTAACGCACAATTGTACCGTGCAGTAACCCAGAATGGTCGATGTCTGGGTTTTGTCAGCCATAGAGATGGTACCCTGAGTAGGGACCACCTTTAGGGAGAGTTGTTGTGCCAGTTCTGGGTGGATAAAGCTCTCCGTGCTTCCACTGTCAATTAAGCATTTAACCCGGCACCCGTTTACCTCGATGTCCACCATTGATCTGGATAGCGGGTGCGGCCTGGTCTGGTCCACTGTGACCGATGCCACTGTAGGGCCCTGATCGATACAAGATGGCGTCCACGCTGTCTGCTCACAAGATGGCGGACCCCACGAGGTCGGGCAAGATGGCGTCCAAGATGGCCGCTCCCATGGCGCACACGCGGCGGTGGCGGGTTTTCCGGCGGGGTTCCCTCTGCACACCTTCCCGAAGTGCCCCTTCTTACCGCACTTAAAGCAGGTGGTGCCTTTCGCCGGGCACAGGTTTCTGGTGTGCTTTGGCTGCCCGCAGAAGTAGCAGTTGGGTCCCTGACGCGTCGCGGCTGTCGTAGGGCTTCTAGGGGGAGAGCGGGGCCCAGCCGGTGTCGGGCTGTCAGGCGGGGAAGATGCCTTCCAAGATGGCGGCGCCCTCGGTGCACACGTGGCGGCGTGGACGGCGCGGGCTGAAGAGTAGGCGTCCGAGTTTCTCTGGGCCACATCCAGGGATCGCGCGGTGTCCGCAGCCTGTTTCAGGTCCAACCCCGTTTTTTCCAGCAGTCTTTGCCGGATGTAAGTGGAGCTGAGGCCTGTGATGAAGGCATCGCGAACAAGCTCGTCAGTGTACACCGCGGCTTTTACATCTCGGCACTTGCAGTCTTTGCCAAGCATTTTCAGGGTGCTTAGGAACTCCTCCACCGATTCCCCAGGTCGCTGTGCGCGGGTGGCGAGCAGGTGCCTAGCATACACCTCATTCGTAGGCTGCTGGTAATGCGCCTTTAAGATGTCGCAGGCGGCCAGGTACGTCTCGGCGTCTTGGATGAGGGGGTAAACCCGGTGGCTTACCCAATTCCGCAGAATTCCGAGTCTCATCCTTGCAGCGTCCGTAGCGTCTTTGACGGCTGCGGAATTGTCCAGGAAGAATTCCATACACTCAAACCAGTGTCCGAAGCGTGCTGATGCGTCCGGAGCATGTTGATCCAAATCCAAACGTTCGGGTTTCAGGAGTTGATCCATAGTGTTGAAAAAATAAGTTAATAAAATTGATGTGCCTCAATAATTCCGAGACTCGAAGGTAGCAGAACAAAACAAGGCTTTTATTAACTTAGAACGAAACACGTAAGCGAGAGAGATGTCCTCCTTCTGGAGATTGGGGCTAGACTGAAGCTAGCTTACAAACGGGGCCAGGTATGGGCAGAGCCCTACACACAGCACATTCCAGCACATTCCAGTATGCAATACAGCACATTCCAGTACACAATACAATGAGGTCTGGGGGAAGGGAAATGACACTGAAACCGATCTCAGTCACAGGCAGTGATGAATGGAAATATTTCATCACAAATATTATTGGTACACTATGCATACATGGGACCGCACTACTGGGTTTAAGCCAATAAGAGGAAGTCTGGGTGCTCCTGAACTCTTCAAGGTGGTATAATAGCATGTACAGTAGTTAGTTTTATCCACTTGATGTTTGAACTTTTATTCAGAATAATTTCAGTGGTTTCATGGAAAGAGCTATATAACCTTTTGTGACAGGATCGAAAATGTACAGCTCTTAACAGTGTGTTAAGCTTTCTTTGGCCTAGCAGTTTTATTTCCCTCTTGAATCGGAAAAGGGTTCCATTGATCATTGTGACTTTCAAAATTATAGAAGTGAAGTAATTCAACAATGGATTCATTAATCAGTCAGTTTTATGGACAAACTCCTCGCAGATTTTTCATTGGGCGCTAGAATTGGTGATAGGCAATTCAGCAATGAGAAGGCAGAAAATGAGGTAAGCTGTGTTTAAAGCCTCAAGAGAGCGATTCACTTACTTTGAAAGTACACTATACTCAGATTCTGATGTAATCAGGCTTGCACACTGTACATTAGAGGTCCCCGAAGAGAGATTTCTGTGCAGTCCAGTGTTTAGGGAAACAGGACTGTTAACATGTCAGCTGTTCTTGAATATTTAAAAGTGTTGAAATCCATTTTTGTCAACCAGATGCTAAAACTTGCATGTCTCTGCTCCTCTTGTTTATTTTAATGTACCTTACCCCATCAACATGCTCATGTTGCTGTTCAAGTCTGGGTGGCAGCAGTACTCCAAGCAAGAGTCTGGGTGCTTCTGCAGTCTGCCTTGGATGGAGCTGATTAAAGCACAGCATCGTGGTGTCATGCAGTAGTTGGAGGAACAGGGAGAACAAATGAGAGTATGAAGAATGATGTTGCAGGAATAGGAGGAGAGTGCTGGTTTGACTGTAAGGCTTTTCTTTATTCAAGGTGGGATGGAAAGGAGGAGTGAGAAATCTTGCTTTGTGGTAAGGAAATAAGTGTTAGTGGTTCAGGAGAGGGCTAGTCAAGTTTCTTCAGCAGCTGTCAAGAGGACATGTGGTTGTTTTCCCTTGTCTACCTCCAAATAAATATTATTGCAAGATGGGTGAGGGGTTGAACAGTACTGCATGCAGCCTCCAACACCAAGTGTAAAAGACTAATGCCTCTATTTATGAAGCCATGGATCCCGTGTGCTGTTTTAACAGCCTTCTCAACTTCTCCTGCCACCTTCCAAGATTTGTGTATGCATACCCCCATGGATATAAAAATGCATAATTGATTCAGCCACACTTTATTAAATCAGATGAGCTGTTCCAAACCACAGAATTGGACTGAAAACAGCCCTAATAAGACCAAATATGAAATATTAACACTTCCTCTCCAAGGTACTGTACAGCACAGTATGAGAGAGAGAAAGAATGCAGTCAGAGATTTAATGTAGTTCTATTGTTCCCCAAGCATAGAGTATAATGTCTTTCCATTGTTCTGCCTCATCAAAATACCCTTTGAAACCTTTTTCAAAAGGCTACTTGTGGAAAGGCACATTGGGCAGGATTTTCATTGGGTCGTGGAGGCAGGATTGGAGGTGTGTGGGGGGGTTAAAATCCCGAAATCGGGGGGCACGAACCCATCCCGCCCCCAACCCGCCTCCATGACAGTTTCAAAGGAGGCGGGTACCCACCCCGCACTGGGACCCGCATCCCCGAGGCGGGAAGGGGATTAGTGCCAATTAACTGCCTGTTAACAGGTAGTTAACAGGCAGTTTTTAGCCTAATCCCTATTTTTATTCCTAAAGTGTGGAATTCCCGACGGCTCCAAACCACGCCAAGTTAGTAAGGCGGACTGTCGGGCTGAAGGGCTTGGAGGGGTCGAGATGTCCGGTGTTCAGGTGAGCGATGGGTGCATGAGTGCAGAGGTAAGTGTGTTTGGTGTGTTTAAAGAAGTTTTACTTACCTTTACAGCCTTCCTTCCTTCAGATCTCGGGAGTCCCTCATCTCACCGGCACAGAAAGCAGAAGGCCGCGATCTGTCAAAAATTGCAGCATTCAGCTTTCTGTTCCAGAGAGATCTCTAAATCATCCTCAGAAGAAGGAATTATCTTAGAGTACAGATTGTCAGTGTTTGACAGCTTCAAACAGCTGTGAAACGCTGATATTTCATCTGTCAAAAGGTCTTGACAGATGAAATATCAATCTGTGACGTCACCTGTAGCCGGGTGGCCCTTAATTGGCCTGCTGAGCTCGCTGGGCAGGCTCAACAAGGTCAATCAAGTCAAATTCACGTGGGTTGGCTAGAACTCGATGGAGACGGAACTACAACCCTGAAAGTTGTAGTCCCGCCTCCAACCCGCCTCCTCAATGAAAATCCAGCCCATTTTCTGTGTTTGTTAGTGTGTAAAGTATAGGGTAAATTTTCTGAATCACTACACCACTGGCCATGCTTAACCCGTGCAGAAATTAGGCATTTGACCTAGTGTGCCTTACTCTCAGGGAGTGCAATTTTCTGACTTGTGATTTGAGCCAAAAAATTAGACCTAGATAGACTATGAGGGAATGAGGTTGGAGCTAAAGGATGAAGGTAAATTGAAGAAAAATATCGACAGGTAGAACAGTGGGCAATATTTAAAGGGGGATCAATAGGGTTCAAACATAGAAACATAGAAGATAGGAGCAGGAGTAGGCCATTCGGCCCCTCGAGCCTGCTCCGCCATTCAATGAGGTCATGGCTGATCGTCCAAATTCAGTACCCTGTTCCTGCCTTCTCTCCATATCCCTTGATCCCTTTAGCCTTAAGAAATATATCCAACTCCTTCTTGAATATATTTAATGAATTGGCCTCTACTGCCTTCTTTGGCAGAGAATTCCACAGGTTCACCACTCTCTGGGTGAAGAAATTCCTCCTCATCTCTGTCCTAAATGGCTTACCCCTTATCCTTAGACTGTGACCCCTGGTTCTGGACTCCCCGACCATCGGGAATATCCTTCCAGCATCTAGTCAGTCCAGTCCTGTTAGAATTTTATAAGTTTCAATGAGATCCCCTCTCATTCTTCTAAACTCCAGTGAGTACAAGCCCAATCGACCCAATCTCTCCTCCTACGTCATTCCTGCCATCCCAGGTATCAGCCTGGTGAATCTTCGCTGCACTCCTTCCATGGCAAGAACATCCTTCCTCAGATAAGGCGACCAAAACTGCACACAATACTCAAGATGTGGCCTCACCAAGGCCCTGTACAACTGCAGCAAGACATCCTTGTTTCTGTACTCAAACCCTCTCGCTACGAAGGCCAACATACCATTTGCCTTCTTAACCGCCTGCTGCACCTGCATGCTTACTTTCAGCGACTGGTGCACAAGGACGCCCAGTTCTCGTTGCATTTCCCCTTCTCCCAATCTATTGCCATTTAGATAATAATCTGCCTTCCTGTTTTTGACACCAAAGTGGATAACCTCGCATTTATCCACGTTATATTGCATCTGCCATGCTTCTGCCCAATCACCCAACCTGTCCAAATCATACTGGAGTTTCTCGGCATCCTCCTCACAGCACACACGCCCACCCAGCTTTGTGTCGTCTGCAAACTTGGAGATATTACATCTAGTTCCCTTGTCCAGATCATTAATATATATTGTGAATAGCTGGGGTCCAAGGACCGATCCCTGCGGTACCCCACTAGTCACTGCCTGCCACTCGGAAAAAGAGCTGTTTATTCCAACTCTTTGCTTTCTGTCTGCCAACCAGTTCTCTATCCAAGTCAATACCTTGCCCCCAATCCCATGTGCCTTCATTTTACACGCTAATCTCTTATGCGGGACCTTATCGAAAGCCTTTTGAAAATCCAAATACACCACATCCACTGGTTCTCCCTTATCTATTTTACCAGTTACATCCTCAAAAAATTCCGGTAGATTAGTCAAGCACGATTTACCTTTTGTAAAGCCATGTTGACTTTGTCCGATCCGGTCACTTTTTTCCAAGTGCTCTGCTATTACATCCTTTATAATGGACTCTGGCATTTTCCCCACTACCGATGTCAGGCTTACCGGTCTGTAATTCCCCGTTTTCTCTCTACCACCCTTTTTGAACAGTGGGGTAACATTAGCTACCCGCCAATCCATGGGTACTGTTCCAGAGTCTATCGAATTTTGGAAGATGACCAGCAATGCATCTACTATTTCTAGGGCCACTTCCTTAAGTACCCTAGGATGTAGATTATCAGGCCCTGGGGATTTATCAGCCCTCAATCCCATCAATTTCCCTAACACCATTTCCCTACAATTACTGATTTCTATCAGTTCCTCCTTTTCCTTAGACCCTATGTTCCCCGACATCTTTGGGAGGTTATTTGTGTCCTCCTTTGTGAAGACAGAACCAAAGTATGTATTCAATTGGTCTGCCATTTCTTCGTTCCCCATTATAAATTCCCCTGATTCTGACTGCAAGGGACCTACGCTTGACTTCACCAATCTTTTTCTCTTCACATATCTATAAAAGCTTTTACAGTCAGTTTTTATGTTCCCTGCAAGCTTACTCTCATACTCTATTTTCCCCCTCTTAATTAATCCCTTTGTCCTCCTTTGTTGGATCCTAAACTGCTCCCAATCATAAGGTTTACTGCTTTTTCTGGCCAATTTATATGTCCTCTCCTTGGATCTTATGCTATCCCTAATTTCCCTTGGTAGCCACAGCTGAGTCACCTTTTTTGTTTTATTTTTATGCCAAACTGGGATGAACAAATTCTGTAGTTCATCCATGCGATCTTTGAATGTTTGCCATTGCCCATCCACCGTCAACCCTTTGAGTGACATTCCCCAATCAATCCTACCCAACTCGTACCTCATGCCATCGTAGTCTCCTTTATTTAAATTCAGGACCCTAGTCTCCAAGTCAACTATTTCACTCTCCATCTTAATGAAGAATTCTATCATATTATGATCGCTCCGACCCAAGCGGCCTCGCACAACAACATTGCTAATTAATCCTTTCTCATTAGATAATACCCAGTCTAAGATGGCCTGATCTCTAGTTGGTTCCTCGACATATTGGTCCAGGAAACCATCCCGTATACACTCCAGGAATTCCTCCTCCACAGTATTGTTACTAATTTGGTTAGCCCAATCTATATGTAGATTAAAGTCACCCATGATAACTGCGATGCCCTTATTGCACGCTTCTCTAATTTCCCGTTTAATGCCATCCACGACCTCCGCATTACTGTTTGGAGGTCTATATACCACTCCCACTAACGTTTTCTGCCCCTTGGTATTTCTCAGTTCTACCCATACAGATTCCACATCATCAGAGCTAATATCCTTCCTTTCAATTGTGTTAATCCCCTCTTTAACCAGCAATGCTACCCCATCTCCTTTTCCTTTCTGCCTATCTTTCCTGAATATTGAATACCCCTTGATGTTGAGTTCCCAGCCTTGGCCACCCTGGAGCCATGTTTCCGTAATCCCAATCATATCATATTCGTTTACCTCTATTTGCGCAGCTAATTCATCCACCTTATTACGAATGCTCCTCGCATTAAGACACAAAGCCTTCAGGCTTGTTTTTTTAACGCTCTTAGATCTTTTAGAATTATTATTTACTGTGGCCATGTTCGATTTAAACCCTTGATTTCTCTGCCTGTCACTTTTGTTTTTCTCCTTCCTGTCTTTTGCTTTTATCCTTGTTTCCCTTTCCTCTGTTCCCCCCCTCAGGTTCCCAACCCCCTGCCATTTTAGTTTAAACCCTCCCCCAGAGCACTAGCAAACACTCCCCCTAGGACATCAGTCCCGGCCCTGCCCAGGTGCAAACCGTCCAGTTTGAACTGGTCCCACCTCCCCCAGAACCGGTTCCAATGTCCCAGGAATTTGAATCCCTCCCCCTGGCACCATTCCTCTAGCCACGTATTCATCTGAAATATCCTTCTATTTCTACTCTGACTAGTTCAGGAGAAATATATTCCACTAAAAAGGAGGTGGCATGGATTAATAAATAGGTGAGGATGAAATGGAATCCAAAGAAAAAGCCAAATACAAAGTACATAAACAATAAAGGAGATGATAAAAAGAAATATGAAGCCTTTAAGAAAGAGTGTAAAAAGACAATTAGGATAACAAAGAAGAAATATGAACTGAAAATATCAAAGAATGTTAAAAAGAAACAGTAAAGTATAGGCACATTACTAACAAAGTGAAAATTAAGATGGGTAGGGCCACTAAAGGATGATACTGAAATGGCAGGTTACAGAATAGATACTTTGCCTCAGTTTTCACTGAAGAGGTTAACAAAGAAAAAATGACAACAGTAGATATCGTCAACAGGGAAATTACAACAGTTAAGATAGAAAGAAAGGTAATACTAGACAAACAAAGAATTTAGGAGGGATTTCTTTGGAATTCCCTGCCACATGGAGTAGTTGAAGCAGATAGCAGTGATGCATTTAAGGAGAGGCTTGATGCAAAAATGAAGAAGAGAATAGAGGGAAATAGAGGCAGGGTGGGAACAGATATTAGAGTGGGAGGAGGCTCGTGTGGATTACAAACACCAGCATAATCCAATTCGGCTGAATGGATTGTTTTTGTGCTGTAGATTCTATGGCCCCAATTTTAAAGGGTGCAGGTATGGTGCGTGCAAGCCCCAAAATGGGCAGTGCACCCGGGGAGTCTAGGGACGTGGAGGCCCGGCCAACCTTCATTTCCATAAATTTCATCGGAGTCCCGCCCGAATCCGGCCAGATGTACTACCTGGCAAAGGTCCGCGCTAATTGCCCGATATAGACGGCTGCTCATGAAAAGAATGGACGGTGTAAGTAGTGGGAACTGTATATAATTCTATGTATGGTTGCTAGCATGTGAAGACTCATTTTAATATTAAAGTAGAAAAAAACAAAGTTAACGTTTCAAGTCGATGACCTTTCATTATCCCAGTTCTGATGAAAGGTCATCGACCAGAAATGTTAAGTTTGTTTCTCTCACCACAGATTCTGCCTGACCTGCTCGAGTGTTTCTTTCATTTTCTGTTTTTATTTCCGATTTCTAGCATCTGCAGTATTTTGCTTTTGTATTAATATTTAAGTAACCTGATTTTGGACCCTTGCTGAATTTTCCAACTTTAGTCAAAGCTCATAGGCCTCCATTTTTGCATCCTGATACTTAACTTCATTATTCTTGGTTTCTATTGGCTTTGATGTATCGCCTAGGATGAGTATATCTTTGGATGAGCTGATCCTAAAAAAATACCAGTAATCACTTTGTCATAATAAAATGTATACAGGTAGACTATCCTTTATCCGAAAACCTCGGGACCAGCCGTGTTTCGGTTTTCGGAAAATTTCGGATTTCGGAAGGTATTTTATAAGACTGGGAAATTTGTCGGCGGGGGTCGGGGTCGGCAGGGGGTCGGGGGTGGGGGTCGGCGGGGGTCGGGGTCGGCGGTGGGGGTCGGCGTCGTGCGTACGACTTACGTTGAACAAAAACACTTTCGGTTTTCAGAGGATTTCGGTTTTCGGAAGTGCGGATAAAGGATACACTATCCCTTATCCGAAAGGGTGGGGGGTCGGCGGGGGGTCGGGGAGAAAAGAATATCGGACAGGCCGCTGCAGCTATCGGACGGGCCGCTGTATTGTTGGGTTCACTCTCCCGGTATACCTCCTTCACACTGCCCGGCTCAGCCTGCAATCTCCTACCCAGGAGGGAACTCAGTGACCCTCTGCCCTGCTCAGCGTAAGTCGTGCGCCACTCTGGTCATGTCGTGCGCACGACTTACGCTGAACGAAAAAACCTTCGGTTTTTAGAGGGTTTCAGTTTTCGGAAGTTCGGATAAAGGGTAGTCTACCTGTATAAGCTAAATTTTAGGAAGGGAATTTAGTTATGCTTGCATAGAAAGATAAACACTGATTTTCTGACTTTGGCAAAAATGGGGTTGTACCAGCTGTAGTGTATGTACCTTTAAGAGCCCGTGTACTGTAATACCGGTAGTGACCACTCGGGTATATAAGCCTGCATAGCGTCTTGTATCTTTTGGTTCACC
The DNA here is from genome assembly GCF_052327205.1 of Somniosus microcephalus. NCBI lineage: Eukaryota > Metazoa > Chordata > Chondrichthyes > Squaliformes > Somniosidae > Somniosus > Somniosus microcephalus. The sequence continues at coordinate 106,014,172 of NC_140995.1, read as the reverse complement.
TCCAGACTTTGTTCAGTAAACACCTGTTAAACCAACTCCTGCATTCCGTGTCTCCATTAACACACGGATACAACAGTGGCGACGAATTGGAAACGGACTTACCTGCAATTCGGCAGCACCTCAAGGAGATCGATTCCTCAGACGAAGGTCGAAGAAAAGAAAAAAACTGTGGTTTCACCAGCTAGCCGGGCTGGTGGCAGGTACTGCACTAATCCTTCCTGGGCGGCGGGCTGGGGCTCGATCGGGTGGCTCTGCAGCAGGGCCGAGCAGCGAGTCGGAAGGTGGAGGCAAACAGAGACGGAGGGTGGAGCACTCGGGAGACGGCCGGCGCTGCAAAGCAGGTCGGCGTTCGGACAAAGCAGAGGGAGGAAAAAGTCCCAGAGAGTCCGGCGGGAACGAGTCTCCAACTATTAAAAATATCTGTGTAAATAAAAACCGCGGAGAACAGCGTTGTCAGCAGCGGCGGGAAAGCACGGGAGGTGCCATTTTTTCTCGGCAGGGAAGAAAGGAAAGCGCGGGAGGCGCCATTTTTGATTTTCAGGATGCCTACGACTGGCAATATTACTGCTTTCGATAGTAATATAGAGGATTGGACCACATATGTGGAAAGAGTGGAGGTATATTGCACAGCGAATGAAGTAGAGGATGATAAAAAGGCATCGGTACTTCTAAATCTGATGGGCGCAAGGACATACGGGCTGTTACGAAACTTAATCACTCCAGCCAAACCGATGGGCAAGAATTTTAAGGAGATTTTTGATACCCTACAGGAGCACTTAAACCTAACACCGCTGCTGATAGCGGAACGATTCAAATTCTTCAGGAGGAATCAGCACAAGAATGAAAGTAACGCTGATTACCTCACCGAATTAAGAAAGCTGTCAAAGCACTGCCAATTCGGAGCAGGACTGGCAGATTCTCTACGAGGCAAATTCGTCTGCAGTCTCCTAAGTGAAGGAACACAGAAAAGGCTACTTTCTGAGAAAGATTTGACACTGGACAAAGCTTTCAGTGTGGCTGTATCATACGAAGCAGCAGCAAGAGGAGCTGCAGAGATACAGCAAAAGCCACAGGACTTCGGCACCCATGAAATGACACGGGGTTTCGAGAGATGTTATCGCTGCGGCAGATCCACCCATGACCAGAGGGACTGCTGGTTCAAGGACAAAGCATGCAGGCAATGCGGAAAGATGGGACACATTGCACGTGTATGCCGATCTGGAAACAAAAAATCCACTGACAGAAAAAAAATCAATAAGGAAAAGTACAGAAAGGTACAAATGATGACGGACAGTAGCTCCAAAGACCAGAAGAGCAATAGCGACTCCGGAAACAAGAGACTAAGCTGTCTCAAATTACATAATGTAATTGCCAAAGACGATTACCAGACCATTTGGGTTACCCTCACGATAGCGGGGTCCCCAGTTAAAATTGAGCTAGATACAGGATCAGCTTTGATCGTCATAAGTCGACGGGATTACGAGCGGCTATTTCCGCATATACCTTTGAAAGACACATCCATTATCTTGAAGACATATACAGGGCAGAAAGTATACCCCAGAGGGAAAATAAGGGTGCCTGTTGTATACAACAGCAAGGAAATTCAGAAGTTGTATTTATACGTTCTGCAAGATGGTGGTCCACCGCTGTTGGGACGTGAATGGATCAGGAAGTTACGTTTAGACTGGCACTTCATTCAGGCACTGACGGTGACCAGTAAGAAAAAAAATGATGATGACGTCATACCTGAACGATTAAAAGATATCTTGGCCAACGCCAAAGAAGTGTTTCAACAGGAACTAGGAACCTTGAAAGGCGTCACCGCCTCAATAAAAGTGGAAGATGTGGCAATTCCCAAGTTTTTTAAGGCAAGGCCGGTGCCATACGCAATTCGTCCAGCAGTCGAGGCAGAGCTGGAGAATTTGGAAAAGGCAGGCGTGTTATCCAAGGTAGATTGGAGCAAGTGGGCAACACCCATCGTCCCGGTCATGAAGAAAACGTTGAATAATGATAAATCTGAAGAACAGACAAAAATTTGCATCTGTGGGGACTTCAAGGTGACTGTAAACCCGGTCCTTCACACGGTACAGTATCCTCTTCCGAGGATAGAAGATATTTTCGCCTCACTATCCGGAGGGAAACGTTTCACCAAAATTGACTTGGCACAGGCATATCTACAGATGGAGGTTGAGGAGGCCTCTAAAAAGTATCTCACGATAAACACACAAAGGCCTGTACCAGTACAATCGACTGGTTTTTGGAGTAGCATCAGCTCCAGCTATCTGGCAAAGAGCTATGGAGCAAGTCCTGCAAGGGATTCCGGAGACTCAATGCTACCTAGACGACATCCTTGTAACAGGATAAAACGACAACGAGCACCTTGCCAATTTGGAGCAGGTGCTCACTAGGCTGAGAGAACGGGGCCTACGAGCAAATCGCCCCAAGTGCGAATTTTTCCAGAAACAAGTATCATATTGTGGCCATATAATTAACGAAGAAGGGTTGCATAAGTCACCTGAAAAAATTGAAGCGGTCATAAAAGCACCAGCACCTGAAAATGTCTCACAATTAAGGTCGTTCCTGGGATTGATAAATTACTATCATAAATTTTTACCGAACTTGTCAGCTGTTCTGCACCCTCTTAACGCACTGCTACAAACGGGAGTAATTTGGAAATGGAGCAAAGACTGTAAACGTGCCTTCCATAAATGCAAAGGCTTGATCACGTCCAAGGAAGTGTTGGCTCATTACAACCCATCACTGCCAATCAGACTGGCGTGCGATGCATCCCCTTACGGCGAAGGAGCGGTATTATCGCATAGATTCCCTGATGGCTCGGAGCGGCCGATAGCTTTTGCGTCACGCTCATTGAACTCAGCTGAGCGTAACTATGCCCAGATCGACAGGGAAGCACTCAGCCTGGTGTGGGGAGTGAAGAAATTCAACCATTACCTACACGGACAAAAATTTACCTTGTTGACTGACCATCAACCCCTCGTCTCCATATTCAACCCTAAAAAGGGCGTTCCCATTATGACAGCGCAAAGGCTACAGAGGTGGTCCCTTTTCCTAGGGGCACACCAATATGATATAGAATACAAAGGATCAAAACAGCATGGGAATGCTTACGGTTTATCGCGCCTACCGTTGCCAACAGTAGAAGAGGCACCTACAGTGGACCCAGTGGAGATGTTCCACTCAACCATAGTGGAATGTCTACCAGTAACAAATTCTACCATTGAAAAGGAAACGAGAAATGACACGACTCTCTCACGAGTCTACGATTTAACGGTGAAGGGATGGCCAGCACATGGCGAACCACTGTTGCCAGCATTCTCGCAAAGAAGAGAACAGCTGTCAGTGTGCCGAGGAACCTTGATGTGTGGATCCAGAGTGGTGATTCCACCCCAACTCCAGGATAAAGTGCTAAAGGAGCTTCACGAGGGGCATCTGGGTGGAGTGAAAATGAAGAACCTAGCCAGAGCGTTTGTGTGGTGGCCAGGTATCGATGGAGACATCGAAGAAATGACCAAGAGCTGTCTAGGATGCCAGAAGGTCCAAAACGCCCCACCACAAGCCCCTCTACATCCATGGGAGTGGCCCTCATCTCCCTGGCAAAGGGTACATATCGACTTTGCTGGTCCATTTATGGACTCAATGTTCTTAATCGCGGTGGATGCACACTCCAAGTGGCCGGAGGTAATAAAAATGTCCTCCACCACCACGGAAAAAACCATCACAGTATTAAGGACCATATTTGCCAGGAATGGGTTGCCTGAACAGATCTGTTCTGATAATGGACCGCAATTTGTGTCCGAAGAATTCAGGAAGTTCTTAAAAAACAATGGGGTTAAGCACTACACGTCCGCCCCATACCATCCCGCCACCAATGGATTAGCTGAAAGGTTTGTCCAGACCTTCAAGAAGGCCATAAAGGCCATGGGTAATGAAGACATAAATCTACAACATAAGGTAGATAACTTCTTGTTTGCGTACAGGAATGCAACACATGTGGTTACAAACCAAACTCCCGCCATGATGTTTTTCAATAGAAGACTAAGATGCCGGCTGGATTTGATCAAGCCAAACATCAGAAGGGACGTAGAGAACCGGCAATTTCAAGGCATGAATGAAAGGCCAACTAGAACCTTCCAGATAGGTCAACAAGTTTTGGCCCGGGACTACCGTACCGAGAAATGGCAGCCTGGAACTATTTGCACATGACTAGGACCGCTGATGTATACCGTGGACATTGGAGAAAGCATAATAAGGCGCCATGCTGACCAGATCATAGAGTCATCCGAAAAGGGACAACCTACACCACAACTCTATACGCCTAATGATGAAGCAGAGATACCCATAGTATCCACCTCCGATCCGGTGATACTGGAACCAGATGAACCCGACACTGGCATTCAAGCCGAATCGACCTTGCCAAAAGAACCTACTACACCACCGAAAACTACTACACCACCGAGGCGTTATCCGGACCGAGTCAGGAAGCCTCCAGAGAGACTGACTTATAATTGATTAACTGCAGCAAATGTGTAGATTATTGTTCTTGTAAACATGTTAATTAATGATTACTTAAAATGTTATGTACTAATTATCTAAAAGGGGAGGAATTGTAGTGTATGTACCTTTAAGAGCCCCTGTGTACTGTAATACCGGTAGTGACCACTCGGGTATATAAGCCTGTATAGCGTCTTGTATCTTTTAGTTCACCTCCAGACTTTGTTCAGTAAACACCTGTTAAACCAACTCCTGCATTCCGTGTCTCCATTAACACACGGATACAACACCAGCCATGTTCAGAGCCATGGCCTGGCTAATCTTATGATGGGAACCGCTGCTCATAATTTGAGTAGGCTATAGGCACAGGAAAGCACACTTGGCTGGGGATTGGGAAATATGGTGATGGAGCAGCTCTTTGAGGATTGCAGCTAGTAACTAAAGGGCAAGTTTGGTATGAACAGAAAAGTGAAGTAATTAAACACAATGGAGATGTCTGGGTGGCACTGCTCTCTCTCCTCCTGAGGTGCTGAAAGTCCTGATGCAGGAAGTGCACCAAAGGAGATTGGTCCTATTTGAAGTTGAAGGTCAGTAAAAGTAATAATGCAAACTGCAGTGAAGGAGGTTTCCAAATCAATACAGTCTCCCAGGTCCCTTGCACCTGGCTGCAAATGAATACGTTTTCTGGTAAATATGCTCCTCACTGTTGCATACATTTCTTTTGGGGCTTATGAAGCATTGCACAAACCTAAGATGGGAATTCCAACACCCTCAGGGAGATACAATTTTAGACACTGTTTATAACTGTTGTCCTATTGCACACATTTTGAGGAAATATTATCTTATTTTCAATGAAATAAATGTCTTGAGCAAAAACTGCTCTATATCCTATCTTTCTAAAAGGAATGCTACAATTCATTAATTTTTATATCCCTCACCAAATGTAACTGCATATGCCTTTCTCCAACAATGCTTAACCTATTCAATCATTCTGTTTAGTAAGGGTGGCTGTGAGGGTACCCAAAGATGAGGATGCATGACAAACAACTATTTGCATTTATATAGCACCTTTAATGTAGAAAACATCCAAGTGTCACTTCAACTTGCCTCCTTCAGTGAATTAATTCCATCAATTCTTGGTCAGGATAGCACATGAAGAACCATGCAGAAGCATCAAAGGAAAAACTCAGGAAACATTTACATGTGAAAGCTTTATTAGATTATATCGAGCAATACTAGTCACAAACATGGAGAAGTCAGTGATCTAGAGTATCCCAACCTTCCTAGCCAGAAGAAGCATAGTAATGGTTTATCTACAAAGGGCCAGAAAATGGGAATTAAAACTTAAACAAAGCAGTTTGCATCCACCAAATAAAATGTTGTGCCTTTTACAACATTTGCCGAAAAAATAAACAACTCTTTGGGAGAAAAATTCGGTTGGTTTGCGCCTCCCATTAGCGCCTTAAGAGGGCGCTAATGGGGCGCAAAGCAACTAGCGCCCGCGCGCGGCGATGTTTGCGCCGCTCACGAAATTGACTAGACATTTTGTGGCGGCGCTAAACACTACCGCCACGATCTCCTGCGCCCGCAGATCGTGACGTCAGTCAAGCGTACAACGCCCCGGTAGCACCCCGGACCGGATATTGAGTGGCACCCCCTGTCTTACCGCCTGCCGCTAGCAATGACAGGATGAAGGGAGCGTTTTGCAGTCAGGAAGGGGCTAGGGGAGCACTATTTAAAGGTGGCCGCTTCGTGCCTTTTTTTGTCGGCGAAATTTTTGCACCATGTATTCTGAGTGAGAGAGAGAGACTGCAGGAGATATTCAACGCTGTGTTGAGGAGTTTTAGGTACTGAGCAGCACTTTACAGGTTCTTTCTGATTTGATCTTCCTTGCATCGATTTAGAAGAGACTGTGGGGGCTGCACTCTGAGCTCTTTCCCTGGGTCTCTCCATTGTTCTTGCCAACAGATGTGATGTACAGGTCTCTCCAGGCCGAGATTCAAGGCTGCAATGAGCAGGATGTGGATACAGAGCAAGATCGACCCTCCCCTTTAAGAGCTGGCCGGCGCCAGTGTGTCTGTGTTCCATTACTGACTGACACCACATGAGTTTCGCCAGCGCTCTGAGGTAGCGCCTCGCTCCTCGGCCTTTGCGCCTTAAGGCAGATGTGCAGCGCCTGATTTAGCGCTTCAATCACCTCCAGGGGTGATAAAAGCCAAGTTTGCAGTCGAAAGCAATAATTAGCGCCAGGCGCTAAACTTTGCGCCTGGCCGATAATCGCGCCCCAAATGGGGCAATATTGAATTTCTCCCCCTTTGAGTTTTTAAAATAACTAATACATAATTCCAAAGAAATCAGCTCCAGACAGTAGCTGCCAATAGAGCAGTTTTCATTAACTTAATCAGTGACACTTTCCCTTATAGTCTTCTTGCTCAATTTTCAAGACACAATGCAGACTGCCTAACCAAGCTCAGAGTTCATTGGCCACAAGAATTTCTGGAATAATTTCTCTCAGAGCCAAGGTATACCGACAGCAAAGCTCGGTTACAAGTTCTCAGTGAGCAATGAGACAAACGAATCTAGAATAACTTTTCCTTCTTCCCGCCCCCAGTTTCTAGAATGTAATTTGATTTTATCTGCAAGAAAACGTACAAATGTGTTGTCAATTTTCTAGTGTTTTTGCCATTAACAATACATTTATGCGTAATACAGCCATTATACACTTGTGGAGTTCAGAATTGCAATACCCTGTTTAGGGTGGTAAATGGATGTCAGGTCTGTCCAGAAATGAAACCTTCATTTGCCATTACTAACTGCCTTAATTATGTTTCTGAATCAGTACTAAGGTAAACACATGAATCGCAGGGTCTCACATTGGACCGGATTTAGATATAAAACATCACCAGGCTCATAACCAAATTAACGCTGGCGCTTTGCTCTTTCTATTGTTTGTTGCATCCTATCACTATTTGTCCCTTTCTACAGCTTCCACAGGCACCAAAGGCTGGGCTAATCTTGGGTTATATGGAGGGTTATATGGGTTGTTCAGGAGAAAACAGTTCTTTGGCCCCAAAGAGAAAACACAGCTTCCTGGAGGCAGCTTTAACAAAAGGAGAGATGTGGGAGCACACTCTGAGGTCAGAGGAAGTAGTGAGGCCAAGAATACCAATAGATGAAGGAGGACTGAGGGGGCAACCAGCAAAGAGAGAGGTTGGCAGCCATAGGACACCTGAGCATTGATTTTTGTAAATTCTGCATGTGCACAAGCAATATCTGCATGAATATAACAGCTGAAGTTGTCATGTATGTTGCAGAAAGACTTGTATAGCAGCTTTCAGGACCTCAAGATATCCAAAAGTGTTTCACAGTCAATGAAGTATAGTCAGTGTTGTAATGCAAGACTCATCCACCTCCGACAGTGGAGCATTCCCTCAGCACTGCACTGAAATGTTAGACTAGATTATGTACTAAGTGGGGCTTGAACCCACACTTTCCGATACAGAGATGAGAGTTCTACCACTGTGCCAACACTGATACCTATTTAAAAAATAATAATCCAAGCACTTAGTAGAGTTTCCCAGCAACATAAATGGGATAACTTCATTGAATCCACCTATGAGGGCTTGAATACTGAGTACAAATGACAATATTTGGTTCAGAATAAACAAGACAGGTCAGGCCACATAATAGACATTGGCAAATACTATACTGCACAAACACTGTGGGAAAGGGGCCATGTTTTTCTTTGTGTCTGTGGTGCAGTGTTCTCCTAAACAGATTGGTGAACACAAAGTGCAGCTGACATCAATTGCAATAATGCTATCCTATAAGTATTTTGCTGCTTTTGTCTGCCAGGGGGTGGGCAGAAGATACAGATAGCAGTGGCCATATCACTATTATAGTAAAAATCGTATGTATGTATGCACGCCCAGTCCACAAACTTCACTTCCTGTTGTCATTATTTTTGTCACACTTTTATGTCAACATTTAACTTTAAATTCCTTACGCAATCACTTAGAATTAAATTTGCCTACATAAACAATTGCCGATCACTGTTTGTTGATGAGCCAACTTGATTGAGTTTTTTGACGAGGTAACAGAGAGGGTTGATGAGGGCAATGCGGTTGATGTGGTGTACATGGACTTCGAAAAGGCGTTTGATAAAGTGCCACATAATAGGCTTACCAGCAAAGTTGAAGCCCATGAAATAAAAGGGACAGTGGCAGCATGGATACGAAATTGGCTAAGTGACAGGAAACAGGGAGTAGCGGTGAACAGTTGTTTTTCGGACTGGAGGAAGTTACACAGTGGTGTTCCCCAGGGGTCGGCACCAGGACCGCTGCTTTTCTTGATACATATTAATGACTTAGACTTGGATGTACAGGGCACAATTTCAAAATTTGCAGAGGACACAAAACTTGGAAGTACAGTGAACAGTGAGGAGGATAGCGATAGACTTCAAGAGGGCATTGACAAGCCGGTGGAATGGCGAACATGTGGCAGATGAAATTTAACGCAGAAAAGTGCAAAGTGATACATTTTGGTAGGAAGAACGAGGAGAGGCAATATAAACTAAAGGGTACAATCCTAAAGTGGGTGCATGAACAGAGAGATCTGGGGGTATGTGTGCACAAATCACTAAAGGTGACAGGGCGGGTTGAGAAAGCAGTTAAAAAAGCATACATGCTTCATAAATAGAGGTATAGAGTACAAAAGCAAGAAAGTTATGATGAACCTTTATAAAACACTGGTCTGACCTCAACTGGAGTATTCACAGAATCACAGAAACCCCACAGTGCAGATAGAGGCCATTTTGGCCCATCGAGCCTGCACCGACACATATCCCACCCGATCCCTGTAACCCCTACACCAACACATATCCCACCCTATCCCCGTAACCCCATGTGTCCAATTCTGGGTTCCGCACTTTAGGAAGGATGTGAAGGCCTTAGAGAGGGTGCAGAAAAGATTTACAAGAATATTTCCAGGAATGAGGGACCTCAGTTATGTGGATAGACTGGAGAAGCTGGGGTTGTTCTCCTTAGAGCAGAGAAAATTGAGAGGAGATTTGATAGAGGTGTTCAAAATCATGAGGGGTCTAGACAGAGTAAATAGAGAGAAACTGTTCCCATTGGCAGAAGGGTCGAGAACCAGAGGACAGATTTATGGTGATTGGCAAAATGAGGGAAAAAAAATTTATGCAGCAAGTGGTTAGGATCTGGAATGCACTGCTTGAAAGGGTGGTGGAGGCAGATTCAATTGTAGCTTTCAAAAGGCAATTGGATAAGTACCTGAAAGGAAAAAAATTTGCAGGGCTACAGGGAAAGGGTGTGGGAGTGGGACTAGCTGAAGTGCTCTTGCAGAGAGCCGGCACGGGCTTGACGGGCCGTATGGCCTCCTTCTGTGCTGTAACCATTCTATGATTCTATATTTTCATTTAATAACTGAAAATTGTAATATTCCAAATAAGGACTCAAACAAAAAACATTTAAATTCAAAAATTACACAATCATTTCACAATAACATGAGTAAAGTTAACCATTGAGTTGTCGCCTAAAGTTTTATGTCAAGGCCTTAGCCCCTTTCAAAAGTTTGGACTTTGGATATTTTCTTATCTCGCAGCAGTTGAAAATAGCTTTCAACCACATCAGTGCATGTGCAATATTCACAATTTCCCAACATGTAACCTGTGCATCAAGAGGATTTGAAGAGTAGCAGAGTGTGTCCATTCATCCTGTGAGGATTTATCAACAAAAGACTATGGGGGAGAAATTCGGTATCGCCCCATTTGAGGCGGAATTCTCGGCAGTGCTAAATCGGGCACTGCACGACTCTCTTAAGGCGCTAAGCCGGAGGAGCGAGGCGCTAACTCAGAGGGCGGGCGCAGCGCAGGCGCTGTCAGTTAGCGATTGCACACAGACACGCTGGCGCCGGTCAGCTCTTAAAGGGGAGGGTCGATCTTGATTTGCAGCCACACCCTGCGCATCGGAGCCCTGAATCTCGGCCTGGACAGACCTGTTGCCAAATCCTGCAGCTAAGGACCATGGAGAGGGCCAGGGAGCGAGCGCAGTGTTTCAGCGAGGGGGCCTTGGAGGCTCTGGTTGGTGCGGTGGAGCGCAGGCGGTCTCGCCTGTACCCGGAGAGTGGCAGGAGGCCTCTGCCCAGCGAGTACCGAAAAGCTTGGAGGGAGGTGGCTCAGAGTGACCTCCAGCAGCATGGTGCCTAGGACCCCTGTGCAATGCAGGAAGAAGTTCAACGACCTTACTCAGGTCGTCAGGGTGAGTGCCTTTTTCAGAAACCTCTTCATCCCACCATCTCGACCTCGCTTTATGGCCAAAGGGTCTTGAAAGCCCCAATGCCCAGCACTCCTCCAACACCTATGGCCCTTTCAGGAAACTCACGCGCACATTCAGCACTTTGCATACAGTAAGGGCTATTCGACCATGGGAGGCATTTCAGCCAAGATCATGGCTGCATCTTTACTCAGACCCCGTCCTTTTTCTTGCAGGGCAAGCTGGCACATAATAGGAGACAGCAGCAATGGACCGGGGGAGGCCGGCCTCACCTTCAAGCCCTGACCGATCTGGAGCAGCGAGTCCACCGGATTGTGGCAAGCCGGATGCTTGGCCCCGTCGCCACTGGAGACGCCGACCCCGTTCTGGCTAGCAATGGTAAGGTCATCACCTTTTTGACCTCTCTCTTTCCACTTGTTCCTCACAACAGCATCCTTTGACACTCTCGATCCAAATCAGTACATCGCTGCACTCATGCCTCCCTTGCTGCCACCCTGTCCTCATGCTAAAGCCACTCTTGTACCTCCCTGCTTTCAGATGCTGATTCACCAGGTGAGGAGGCGGGCCCTCAAGCTGTCACCAGGAGTGAATCTGAAGGCGAGGAGGAAGAGGAACCCGGACCATCAGTGCAACCCTCTGCCGAGGCAGCCCATGGCCATACTGGGGACACGCCTTCCCTGGAGGGGAGTGGGGGGGAATGGTCTGATGAGGATGAAGCTCCAGAACCCAGCGGGCTGCAGCAACGCGAGGGGGGTAGGGAAGCTCAGGGGCCTTCTCCCCGGAGGGAGAGTATGGCCTCGGGTCCTGCTACAGTGAGCGCAGAAGAGGTGCAGCTCCTCGCTGAAATGAGCGCCCAGGCAGAGCAAAGGCACACTGATCTCATGGCTGCAGTGGCAAGGATGCCCGAATCCATTGAGTCACTGGCAAGGAGTATCCAGGACTTCGGTGCAGCACAGACGTCTGCCACGCAAATGCTAAGTGCTGCAATGCAGTCAGTGGCTGGTCGCATGCGGACGCAGATTGAGGCCACGCGAGCACTAACTGATGTCACCCTTGCTGGATCAGGCAGGTTTCCCCGGGGCCCTCCCCGCGCTGCAGCAGGCCAGCAACCTGTGCTCCCGCAGATTGCTCCGCATGCTGAAGTGCTGCCCCGTGGGAGTGCCAGTGTGTCAGTCGAGCGGGGAGTTGCTGTCCTCTCTCAGGATGACAGCATTCCTGCTGCCAGCACTGTCACTTCTCCACTGCAGTTGCCACCACCTGTAGGACAGACTGCTGCCGCCCATGCAGAGTTGGAGCAGTCAGCAGCCGGGCCCTCCAGGCCCAGAGCTGGTCCATGCCGTCCCTCAAGGGCATCTGCAGTCTCAGTTTCTGACACTCAGCAGCCTTCCCCCAGCCTTGCTGCAGCCACTGGGGTCCCAGTGTGGCGGAGCTGCAGGGTGGGAAGGGGGCAATTTCGCAAGGGAAGCAGATCACCCTCGAAGGGCAAAAAGTAGAAGGTGTGGCAAAATGTTGTTCATTGTTTTATTGAAGGCCGAGGATCGTGGTCATATTTTTGTTACTGTTTTGGACATTGTCTCCAGGTTGTGAGAGCCAGTTATGTGATTGACTGTTTCTTTGTGTGTTTCTTTCTATTACTTTGTCATGCGGGAAGGATACACAGTTTTGTAAATAAAGAAGTGTCTTTATTCAAAATGTGCATGTTTGTTCTTTGCACTCATTGTTGCCTTGACTGGCTTAGGGGTTGCAGCATGGTTCCATTCAGGTTCTTTGAATGGCAGAATCCATTCCCTCAGAGGGGGCCTAGAAGCGACTTGCTATAAGCCTTTGACGGACGGCCCTTGCACTTTGTGCCTCCCTCCCGTCTTGATGCTGCTGCTCCTCCTCCTCCTCCTCCTCCTCTGCTGGTGCTCCAAGGCCCAGTGGCATTGGCTGGGTCCTGAGGATTGCCAGGTTATGCAGCATGCAGCACACAACAACGAAGTGGGAGACTCGCTCAGGCGAGTACTGCAGGGCTCCTCCAGAGTGGTCCAGACAGCGGCACCATTGCTTGAGCACGCCGATTGTGTGCTCAGCGATGTTCCTGGTAGCTTGATGGCTCTCGTTGTATCTGATATACCTATCAATTCAGTCCATGAAAAGCGACGAGTTAAGGTAGTAACTATAGGTTTTTATTGGCTAAATAACAGAGCCCACCCTCGTGGGTGATCGGTTCCAACAAGGAAGAATACTAGCCAAGCGGTCACCTTTATACCTGGGCAAGCAGGCGGAGCCATGGGCGGAGTCAGCTGAGGTATGCCTAGGTATAACAGCATGCGTGGCAAGAGGTAACCTTGTGTAGTGATAACAACAGTGTAAACAGTGATAACAACAGTGTAACAATAGTGAACGGTTGTGAACGGTAACAGTGGTTTACCACAGTATCGTTCTTCTGCAGGGGTACTGGGCGAACGGAGCGGGGTCATCAGCCAGGTGCACAGAGGATAGCCCTTGTCCCCGAGAAGCCAGCCTCCTGGGTGAAGCGGGGCCTCAAAAAGGTCTGCCACAGAAGTCTGGCGCAGGATGAAGGCATCGTGGCTGCTGCCTGGAAAGTGGGCATTGACAGCGAGTATCAGCTGTCTGTGGTCACAGACCAACTGGACGTTCAAGGAATGGAAGCCCTTTCGGTTGCGGAAATCCTCGGCATTCTCTTGCGGCACCCGCAAAGCCACATGGGTGCGGTCTGGGAGTGGTGAGGTGGTTCCAAATCAGGGAACACTGGGAATGTAGTCTAGGGTCTTGTGAGCACTGAGGGGATTCTGGGAGTGGTGGGGAAAGATGGGGAGGGTTTTCCTGAAGAAGAAAGCTGTAGACTGCAGGAAGATATCAACGGACTGGTCAGATGAGCAGAAAAGTGGCAAATGGAATTCAATCCAGAGAAATGTGAGGTAATGCATTTGGGGAGGGCTAACAAGGCAAGGGAATACACAATAAATGGTAGGATACTGAGAAATGTAAAGGAACAGAGGGACGTTAGAGTGCATATCCACAGAACCCTGAAGGTAGCAGGACAGGTAGATAAGGTGGTTAAGAAGGCATACGGAATACTTTCCTTTATCAGCTGAAGCACAGAATATAAAAGCAGGGAGGTTATGTTAGAACTGTAGAAAACTCTAGTTAGGCCACAGCTAGAGTACTGCGTATAGTTCTGGTCACCACATTACAGGAAAGATGTGGGGCTAAAAATTCCATAGCGCCCCATTTGGGGCAATAACTTTTGAAATTTCAGGAAAGTATCGCCAAGCGATAATCATTTTCTGGTCCCAGGAAACTGAGTTTTAGCGCTCCAAGAGGGAAGTGGAGTGCTAAATCAAGCGCTAAACACTTCTCTTAGGGCGGTAAAGTGCGGGAGCGGGGCAGTAGCAGCAGAGCACTGAACAATGTGGAGTGAAAAGATACCGGCATCGAAGGCTGCTTCCCTCGCTTAAAGGGAAGGGCCAATGATGGTGCACAACATACTTCTGCTCAGTTCTGTGTTGCCAGGCGACCTGCGCGACTGCCATTACAGTCCCAAACGCTCTCAGAGTGGAGGCCTTGGACATCTTGCAGCAATAAAGCATCGAAAACTTTCAGCAGGCACCAGACAACAACAATAACAACAACTTGTATTTATATAGCACCTTTATCATAGTAAAATGTCCCAAGTATTTTAAGACAAAAAATTTGACACCGAGTCACACAAGATTAGGGCTCATGGGGTTGGGGTAATATAGTACCATGGATAGGGGATTGGTTAACGGACAGAAAACAGAGTAGGGATAAATGGATCTTTTTCAGGTTGGCAGGCTGTGGGGTGGGGTGCCGCAAGGATCAGTGTTGGGGCCTCAGCTATTTACAGTCTATATTAATGACCTAGATAAAGGGACCGAGTGTAATGTATCCAAGTTTGCTGATGATACAAAGCTAGGTGGAACAGTAAACTGTGAGGAGAACAGAGAGAGCTGCAAAGGGATATTGATAGACTAAGTGAGTGGGCAGTAAGGTGGCAGATGGAATGTAGGGAAATGTGATAGTGAAGAACAGAACTGGTAGGAAGAATAGAAAACAGAATATTTTTTAAATGGTGAGAAACTTTCAAATGTTGGCGTTGAGAGAGATTTGGGTGTCTTCATGTAAGAAACACAGAAAGCTAGCATGCAGGTACAGCAAGCAATAAGGAAGGCAAATGGCATGTTGGCCTTTATTGCAAGGGGGTTGGAGTATAAGAGTAAGGAAGTCTTGCTACAATTGTACAGGGCCTTGGTGGGACCACACCTGGAGTACTGTGTGATGTAATAAAAAGTCTCACACATCAAGGAACTTTAAAGTAAGCTTTAAACAACTTATAATTCTACTATATACAAGAGCGGTCTTCACCATGCCTCTAGGAGAAGCCCTTTTACTACACTGAGCAGTTCAGTATTTATACTAGTCCAAACACAGGAAGTGACGTATGCACAGGAAGTGATGTATGCACAGAGTTCACAGTTCACAGTTCACAGGAAGTGATGTGCACATAACTTCCTCCGGAAGTTATTTATTATTATTACATTCTTCCCTCCTGCGAGATTAGAGGGCTGTGGTCTTCCTTTTATTCCGCAGCCGCCGAACGAGGAAGAGTCGCACCCGTTTGGGTTCCCGTCGTAGAGGGTCACTGGTCCGCTTACATGCTGTTGGCCATTGGTCAGAGTCTGTGTGGCCTGGATTACCCTGTGAAGGGTCGGGGACATCATGGCTTCGTGTACGAGCCCCAATAGGTGCAGAGTCAGTCTGTCTCTGTTCAGAGGGAGGTGCAAAGCTGGTCTGTGGCGGATCAGTACTTTGGTGCGCGGTACTGGGAGGGTCGCAACTTTGAGTACGGGGTTCTACCGGCACCAAGCTAGTTGGTGTCAGATCAGGATCCTGGAGAGGGGTACCCGGTAGGTTCCAAGAGGCTCCTGGTAAAATACCATCACTCGATGTCCCACTAGGTCCTGGTGGGCAGGGAGCCA
Organism: Somniosus microcephalus; assembly: GCF_052327205.1. Taxonomy (NCBI): domain Eukaryota; kingdom Metazoa; phylum Chordata; class Chondrichthyes; order Squaliformes; family Somniosidae; genus Somniosus; species Somniosus microcephalus. The sequence goes on along the minus strand of NC_140995.1, from coordinate 105,998,361 downwards.
GATCCCGTAATGATACGGTAGATTCTCGGCCGTCGGGATATCGTATGTATGCATAGGTGGGGTTGGCATCGGTTAGTTCGACCTCGTCTACGAGACGGTCATTTTTAGACGTCCAAACGTATCTTCGGAGTAGTACAGGTCCAGGAGTAGTTAGCCATGACGGGAGGGATGTCCCTAAGATGAGCGATGCTGGAATCCAAAGAACCGCTCATGAGGTGTAGTATTTGTGGCTGTAGAAAGAAGGGACCGTATAGAGTGCAATGCATCTGGAAGCACTGCTTCCCATTGCTGGTTTGGTAGGCCCCGAGATCTTAAAGCAAGATGTACGGAATTCCAGATGATACCGTTATACCTCTCTACCTGCCCATTTCCGATGCGATGATATGGCGTCGTTTTGCTTGTAGCAATTCCCCGTTCTGAGAGGTAGTCCTTGAGTTCCCTTGACATAAAGGATGGACCCCGATCCGAGTGAATGTAAGCCGCCATGCCACAGAGAGAAAATACCTGCTCAAGGCAGCAGATTACCGTGGACGCCAGCATATTGGAGCAGGGGAAGGCAAACGGAAAACGTGAATATTCATCAATCATGGTGAGCAAATATGTGTTCTGAGTTAAAGAGGGCACTGGGGCCTTAAAATCGATGCTAAGTCGTTGCATCGGTTGGGTTGCGTGTATGAGCATACCATCTGAGGGGCGGAAGAACTGAGGTTTTAATTCTGCACAAAGCCGGCATTCTGAGCACATTTTCTTTACATCTCCAGTAGAAAAAGGGAGATTCCGTGATCGTACGAAATGTAGCATGCGCGTAACGCCAGGATGACACAATCCATTATGGACATCTATGAGAGTAGAGGACGACATAGTGGAGCAGAATGCTCGTGTGAGGGTATCCGGGGCCACATTCTCCTTGCCAGGTCGATAGTGAATGGTGTAACCAAAAGAGGCCAGTTCCATCCTCCAAAGCTGTATTTTATTATTCTTAATTTTGGTTCGTTTTCGATTATCGAGCATGAAGGCGACTGATCGCTGGTCCGTGATTAATGTAAAGTGCTGGCGAGCTAGGAAATGGTTCCACTTCCGTACCGCCTCTATGATGGCTGTGGCTTCCTTCTCAACCGGAGGATAATGTAGCTCGGCACCTTGTAAGGTCCTGGACATAAATGCTACAGGACGACCTTCCTGATTTAGAGTAGCCGAGATCGCCACCTCCGAGGCATCACATTCGACTATGAAAGGGAGATTCTCATCGATGGAGTGAAGGGCCGCTTTCTCCAACTGTTTTTTTGAGAAGGTTAAAGGCTGCAACAGCCGCTGTTTCCAATGGAAATGATCTAGTATGCAGCAAGGGTTGAATTTTGTCTGAAAAATGAGGAATCCATTTAGCGTAGTATGCAAACAGACCGAGAGCCCGACGTAAAGAAGTCGGATTCTTAGGTGACAGGAGCTCTTGGAGCGGGCGAAGTCTTTCTGGGTCTGGCTTAATGATACCATTGCCTACGCAGTAGCCAAGGATGTTGATGGTCGGTTGCGACTCAACAGATTTAGATTCATTCAAAGTTAAGTTACGGTGATGGAGAGCATCCCGAAACTTTTGGAGGTTGGCGTCGTGTTCCTGTTGATCGTGACCTGCAATAGTAATGTTATCAAGATAGGGAAAAGTGTCCCTTAAGTTTTCCTGCTTAACCAGGCCATCCATTGCCCGTTGGAAGACAGCCACTCCATTAGTAACCCCGAATGGGAGGCGACGAAATTGGTACAGCCGTCCATTAGCCTCAAAGGCCGTGTACTGCTTATCTGAGACCTTCAAGGGTACCTGATGATAGGCACTTTTCAAATCGTAAGTTGAGAACACTTTGTATTCGGCCAGTTTATTAACCATATCATCAATGCGTGGCAATGGGTAGGCGTCCAAGTCAGTATATTGATTGATGGTTTGCGAATAATCAATGCATAGTCGTTGTTTGTGAGGTTTTAGAGGGTTCTTGACGATGACGATTTGAGCCCGCCAGGGCGACGAACATGGTTCGATGATATCCTCTGCTAAAAGTCGAGAGATTTCAGCCTCAATAAAAGATTGGTCTTCCTGACTAAAGTGCCGCGATTTCGTTATTATTGGTTTGCATCGAGGAGGAATACTGGCAAATAATGAGGGTTCATCAAGTGAAGCTGCTGATAATGCACAAAACGGTAATTTAGACAGTATATTAGAAATAGTAAGTCCAGGTTTGGATCCGCCGAACTCAATGGTGAGTTTCTTATGCTGTTTTTGAAAATCCAGCCCTAAGATGAGATCACTACATAAGTCCTTGAGCACCGAAAGTCGGGTGGAGGGATACATGCGACCATTAAGTGTCATATCAATAATACAAAAGCCGGAGATTCTGGTATTAAGTGATGACTGAGCCATTGCAATTGCCTGGTCCGATGGGAAGATATGTAGTTTCAATTTCGCAACAATCTGTTCTCTAATGAAACTATCAGTACTTCCTGAGTCAATTAAGGCATCTAAGGTATGCCCATTAACTGAAACTTTTGTAGCTGCATGAAACAGGTTCTGTGGGCAAGCAGCTGTAATTGGTGTGGTTGCACAGAGAGTGGCTGAAACTCTAGGTGTGCTTCTTCGGGAGAGAGCTCGAGAGGAAGCTTGATAGGTCCTAGCCGGAGCATCTTGATAGGCCCTAATTGGGGCAGTTCAGTAGGCCTTAGCTGGATAGGCCCTCGCAGAGGCTCTTGATTGGCAAACTTTTGCAAAGTGTCCCTTTTTATCGCAATGACTGCAGATCGCATTGCGAGCAGGGCAGAATTTCCTAGGGTGAAAAGAATCTCCACAAAAGAAGCATTCCTTCCTAGATTGCCAAGAGGCTGCTAAAGTGGGGTCATCCTCCTCTTCTTCATCAGAATTATCATCAGGATTAGATTCCTCCATGATAGGGTTCACCTGAGGCCACTTGAATCATCTGGTTGCAGTTACAGCAGCAGATCGAGATCTGGGCAGCTGATAGAGGTCTGCATTTTTCTTTGCCAAATCCAGAGAACAAGCCAGGTCAAAAGCCTTTTGTAGCTCAAGTGTTTTACTTTCTAGCAGACGCTGGCGTATAAATGGAGAGGCAATCCCACAGATGAAAGCATCACGAATCATTTCTTCGCGGTACAGCTCAGCCGAGGCTGCCTGAAAGTTACAATCTACGCTGAGCCTGCGAAGTTCTTGAAGGAATTCGTTAATCGATTCCCCTGGCCCTTGTCGGGCTGTGGCCAGTAGATGTCTAGCATAGACCTCATTTGCGGTCTTGGCATATAGTTTTTTAAGTGCCCGGATCACCTCATCGTAATTATCCCATTCATCAACATATTCAAACACTGTTGGGGTCACATAGTTGATAAGTATCCTCAGTTTAGTAGAAGCATTCGCTTTACATTCATCAAGAAAATTCTCAAAAGTACGGTACCAATGCTTCCATACCCTGCCAGCTGCTGGTGCGTTTGGGTCCAAGTCCAGACGAGTAAGTTTAAGGATGTTTTCCATGATGGGTGGTTCCCTGGATCCTTAGCTCCGAGTTTGTCCGAAGGTCTAGTATTTGTGAGGGTAAATACTAAGTTGTTTAAATTGATGTAATAAAAAGTCTCACACATCAAGGAACTTTAAAGTAAGCTTTAAACAACTTATAATTCTACTATATACAAGAGCTGTCTTCACCATGCCTCTAGGAGAAGCCCTTTTACTATACTGAGCAGTTCAGTATTTATACTAGTCCAAACACAGGAAGTGACGTATGCACAGGAAGTGATGTGTGCACAGAGTTCACAGTTCACAGGAAGTGATGTGCACAGTTCTGGTCTCCTTATCTAAGGAAGGATATACTTGCCTTGGAGGCGGTGCAACGAAGGTTCACTAGATTGATTCCTGGGATGAGAGGGCTGTCATATGATGAGAGATTGTGTAGAATGGGCCTATACTCTCTGGAGTTTAGAAGAATCAGAGGTGATCTCATTGAAACATATAAGATTCTGAAGGGGATTGACAGGGTAGATGCTGAGAGGATGTTTCCCCTGGCTGGAGTGTCTAGAACTAGGGGGCATAGTCTCAGGATAAGGGGTAGGCCATTAAAGACTGAGATGAGGAAGAATTTCTTCACTCAGAGGGTTGTGAATCTTTGGAATTCTCTGCCCCAGAGGGCTGTGAATGCTAAGTCTTTGAGTACATTCAAGGCTGAGATAGATAGATTTTTGGACTCTAGGGGAATCTGAAAGGATATTTACTAGTCCTAGCCCCTTTGGGGCTATCCCAGATCAGGTGTATTTCTCAGACATTCACTTTCAACTAAAGTTTGAGGTAGCCAAATCCTAAAGACGCTTAACTAGGTCTAAAGGTCTGGGCCATCTCTCCCTAAAGGAAAGGAACAACCCGAGAATGTTACCGTCCTCCAGATAGTGCTTTTAATAAGTTTAGCTAGACTGTAACGTCCCGGATATTATGAGAGTCCGGAGAATTCCTTCAGAATTATGTAACTCTTCACCAAAGAGTGTACAGAGATTGAGTTCGCGAGTTATTGATACAGAAGACTTATGTGAGACAATTCTAAAAATATATAGAGATTTATTAAAAGAACCGACATGCAATTTACAGTTGGTGAATCAGTCAATCACAACGTTAACAGTTCTAAAAAGAGAAAAAATACGATCTTATTATTAACAGAGAATCTTACTTTTAAATCTTAAGTTCACTACAATATTACAGTTCTTAAAGTTTTCTATACAGGATATCCATCAATATCAAATACCTTTGATCCCTGATGTACAAAGAGTTGGAGACCACAGAGCCTGCCTCTGTAGTCGAGAATCGCTTTGCCCGATTAAAGCGAGTCTGCTATCCCATTTGAGAGTTCAATATTTATACCCTTTTTCAGTGGTATTTCCTTTAAGGTTTCTGCTGACCCAAGTTAATTATCCCTATTCATCTTTCTGCTGACCTCTGCAATTCTTTACTGCTACATCAGCTTGTAATATTCCAGTATCTTGTCTTTCTCCAGGTATTCTGGGTTCACCATATAAAACGGTGTGAAGGACAGGTGTCCCTTATTTTATGTGCCATCTTTACAAAGTTTAAATTAAAACACCTTATCCAGGGTGGACCATTGTATTTGTTCCCAAAAGTCAGCCTGTCGGAGCCATGCACCTTCTGTTTCAATAAGGTTATTTATTCAGAGTCAACAACTTGTCTTGTTTCAATAAGGCCAGACTTCTTTCATAAGATAGTGTATTTTTCTAAATAGGTTATATAGCTTATTCCTTCACAAATCAAGGGATATGGAGATCGGGTGGGAAAGTGGAGTTGAGGTCGATGATCAGCCATGATCTTATTGAATGACGGAGCAGGCTCGAGGAGTTGTATGGCCTACTCCTGCTCTTACTTCTTATAAGGATAAATTAGGGGAGATGACCAAAAGCTTGGTCAAAGAGGTAGGTTTTAAGGAGAGTCTTAAAGGAGGAAAGAGAGGTAGCGAGGTGGAGAGGTTTAGGCAGGGAATTCCAGAGCTTAGGGCCTAGGCAACGGAAGGCACGGCCACCAAAGGTTGAGCGGTTATAATCAGGGATGCTCAAGAGAGAAGAATTAGAGGAGCGCAGATATCTCGGGGGTTGTGGGGCTGAAGGAGATTACAGAGATAGGAAGGGGCGAGGCCATGGAGGGATTTGAAAACAAGGCTGAGAATTTTGAAATCGAGGCGCTGCTTAACTGGGTGCCAATGTAGGTCAACGAGCACAGGGGAGATGGGTGAATGGGACTTGGTGCAAATTAGGACATGGGCAGCCGAGTTTTGGATAACCTCAAGTTTACGTAAAGTGGAATGTGGGAGGCCAGCCAGGAGTGCTTTGGAATAGTCAAGCCTAGCGGTAACATAGGCATGGATGAGGGTTTCAGCAGCGGATGAGGTGAGGCAAGGGCGGAGACGGGCGATGTTACAGAGGTGGAATTAGGCGGTCTTTGTTATGCTGTGGATATGTAGTCAGAAGCTCATTTCAGGGTCAAATATGACACCAAGGTTGCAAACAGTGTGGTTCAGCCTCAGACAGATGTTACAGAGAGGGATGGAGTCAGTGGCTAGGGAACGGAGTTTGTGATTGGGACCAAAAACAATGGTTTTGGTCTTCCCAATATTTAATTGACTGGTGCAAAACATAAAGTTTGGCCTTCCTGAAAACCACTGCCTTTAATTAGCGCTCCCCAAGCGGCCAGCCGAGGTAATAACACCTCCTCTTCCTGCCGTTGCTGACACCCGGCGATACAGCAGGTGACGGGAGGCAATTTCACAACCGGGGCGTTAATGGGGCACTGTGCACTTTATGACGTCACGATCTGCAAGGCGCTAGATGGCGAGGCGGTAAGTGTTTGCGCCAGCACTAAACCGGCAGCCAAGTTCACGGGTGTTGCTGAATTTACGGTGCCCAGTCGCTAACCCCTTCGTGCCCCGTTACTGCCCCCTTCCCCCCCCCCCCAGACGCTAACGGGAGGCACAAAGCAGCCGGATTTCTCCCCTCTGTTTGCACTAGAGAGTGTACAGAGGAGATTTATGAGGATGTTGCCTGGGCTGGAGAATTTTAGCTTTGAGGAAAGATTGGATAGGCTGGGGTTGTTTTCTTTGGAACAGAGGAGGCTGAGGGGAGTCATAATTGAGGTGTATAAAATTATGAGGGGCCTAGATAGAGTGGATACGAAGGACCTATTGCCTTAGCAGAGAGGTCAATAACCAAGGGGCATAGATTTAAAGTTAATTGGTAGAAGGATTAGAGGGGAGTTGAGGAGAACTGTTTTCACCTAGAGGGTGGTGGAGGACTGGAGCTCATTGCCTGAAAGGGTGGTAGAGGCAGAAACCCTCATTGCATTTAAAAAGTATTCGGATATGTACTTGAAGTGCGTAACCTACAAATCCGTGGCTGTTAAGCGGGATTAGGCTGGATAGCTCTTTTTCGGTCAGCACAGACACAATAGGCCAAAAGGCCTCCTTCTGTGCCGTAAATTTCTATGATTCTATATAAACTCTACATATTGGTATGATCTGAAGCACATTTAGTCTTGGCATACAAATGCCTTTGTACTAGGGTTCCAAAAGTATTTAAAACCTTCCCATCCCACTGTGACTGGCTTCAACCTTTAGCAATTGAGGAAATGAGCTCAACCTTGGTGTACGATGTGATTTTATATACAGTTCACATCATTAGTAGTTTTCTACTGTAGGACCACAGTACACACTTTTCCTAATAGTCAGTATTCGCAAAGAAGCTCTAAAAATTATGTGGCATATGGAAAGCAACATAATACTTCGTTATTTCCACAAAAGTGCTCACAGAGGCTCCATTGATGGCTCAGCGAATATATCCAGTATGTAGCTGAGCCATATTGTCCAGGAAGGTCCTAGGTGTCAGCCTCATCTGTGCTGTGCTAGTTGCTCTCCTCTCAGATGATATTATGGGCACTGCAATTGGCCTCAGCCGCTCTGTGTCAGGCAGGGGAAAATTGGGCAGCAGCCTTGCTCCAGATTCCAATGCAACCACCACTGCAGGAAGTGCTCATGCATGGACAACACCATCGGGCTTGGTTGTGATTTCCCTCATGGTTAAAAAGCAAGCTCATGCTCATTGTGAAAAGTAACACATGAATAATGGTCAGAGGTATTAGAGAATGACTCATGGAGCCATTACTCAGAAAAGGAGAGAAGGAAAGTAGGGGTAAAGTGGTAGAAAAAAAAGTTTTGTTTTTAAATGGAAAGAATATGGGGACATTGTTATGAGTCTGCGTTTCTACAAGGAGCCTTGCCCACTGGTAGTGCATAATGGAAATTGAGCACACATTATCCACAATTTTCCAATAATGGTCTTAAAATCATAGGCAGTGCACACTCAAATTTTAACTACTGATGAGTCAAGCTCTCCACCAGGATTGCGTACTCGTAAAATTGCCCACTACAGCCGGGAAATTCGATAAGGCCCAAAAATGGGCGGGGACACTGCAGGGTGAGATTTGCTCGCGTCCATTTAGAAAGTGCAGGCACCAGGTAAATTTGGTGTTGCCTGCTAGTTTAAATGATTTTAGCTCACAACCCAGCGACAAACGCGCTGCTGACAGGCTGTGCGATCAGCAGGAGGCCCAAGGTCACAGACGCTGCATTTCCTTAAAGCAAGGCTGGTTTAGTTTTGACGGCAGTCTCTAGCCCTTATAGGTGAACTGCATTCTGAAAAAAAAATCAGTCAAAACTAGGCAGACTCTAGCCTTTAAAGCTGAACTGCCTTCTGCAAAAAATTTTTAAAATCATTCCAAACTAGGCTGTCTGCAGCTCTCAAAGCTGAACTGCTTCTGCACATAAAAAGTGGTAAAAGTGCTTCAGCACTGACACAAATGACTCAACAGGCCAGGGAAAGGGCAACCAGGGTCTTGGTTGCAGGGGGTCAACAATGGAAGAGAGGTCCTGTACCCATAGGGGGCCAGGAGGCCCTCCAGAAAGAAGGATGTGGGACTACATCACCGAGGCCATCACTACCAGCAGTGTCGCCCCACAACCTAGCTCCAGTGCCCAAAGAAGTTTCATGACCTCAGATGAGTGGTTAAGGTCAGTGAATGCATTTTCAAAAGCCATTTCCTACCAACTGCACCACTAGCCTCACACACTGCTCAATGCATGGCCCACCCCCATCACTCACCTACCAACAATCTCCACCAAACACGAGGCACACCTCACATTCCTAGCTTCACCTCACCCCCTTGGAGGAGACGGTGCTGGCCATTCTTGGCTGGGGCAAGGCTGAGCCCTTGGCCAGCGGCGGGGCTGAAAGAATACAAGATGCCGGTATCCTCATACGTTATCCTCCTTCTCAAATCCCACTTCCCTCTCATCCCACAATATCTTCTGATGTAGAAGCTGCACATGGTGTAAGCATGCACCTCTTGATTTCCCCCCTCCCCTCACCACAACTCTACCCTTGTGCCTTCTTCATTTCAGACACCCAAGAAATCCAGTCTGCCCAACCAGTGGTTGACCAAGAAGAGGGAGAGGAGCGTGAAGAAGAAGAAGAAACACCGTTACTCGATTTCATACTCCCAGCCACCAGCTCCTCAAGGTCGTCCTGCAAGGCCATCTGCAGTGTCCCCCACTGAAAGTCAGCAGCCTTCCACCAGTCATGCTGCAGCCACTGGGGTAGCATTGCATAACATCACTAGAATAGGCAAAGGTACATGCAAAACACTCACTAAGGGAATGCACAAGGGTGATTCGTTGATTTTTTGATGTAATACTGGATGCATATATGGATAAAGTTGGATTGGATAGTTTGCTTTGTGGTGGCTTTTATTTCAGCATTGTGGCCAAGAGGACACTGTGATAGTCAGTAATGGAGGGAAGGCAAGTTGTGGAACAAATGTTGAAAGGAGAATTGGGGTTGTGTTCACTTGTAGCTGAAGTAAGATATTAAAATCGAGCATAACAGGGCATGTTTAGTAGAACTCAGTCGCGGCCACAGAATGTTTAATGATGAAGTGTAATAATTATTTGTATGTTTAATTGCAGAAATGACCCTACCAGTTTAGAGAGATGAAACTTACAAAAGGAGACACTGGCATAACCCTTTTTTGGAGAAACGAAACTTATTAGGGGCTAGAAGGGGGATGACTCGTTTCCCAGAAATCACATGCCCTGGATGACTCATTTCCAAGAAATCAGAAGGCCTGCATGTCTCCTTCAGTGGAAAATGAAACTTATCTTATAGGTTATTCTGTATGAATTAGACACTCCCAGATAGTGATTAATGTATAGACTTTTAAATCGATTGGATCTCTGAGGAGGGAGGGCTTGCAAAATGTGTATAATTGTGTGGATCTTGAGAGGCTTGTTAGAGTTGAATTCCGACGTGTCTGGAAAGCTCTCCTCAGGCCTGAGTAAACCGTTTTTTACTTCAATTATTGGGTCTGTCTTTCTTTCAACAAGCCAGTGACGTCGACTTTGGGGGCTTACATCATAGCACAGGCGGATGATTCTATCCTGGATATCCCAGCTAGAAAGGGGCTGTCTGGGTTTCCTCCTTCTTTCCGCTTCCTCCTCTGCTTCTTCCTCCTCCCTCTGCGAGCAGCTTGTCCGCATTGCTGCCTCTGCTTCATCTCCATGTGATGTTGCAGCCCAAGGGGGACTGCAACAAGAGCCCCCAGGACTGGGAGCATGTGGTGTTCTCAGAGGCCTTCCTTTAACAGCCAAAGCCTTGCACGCATCCACCAGCACTCCCTGCATACTTTAACAACTTTTTTAATGTATTGCACCAAGCCACTACTCCAATAATATGTGAAAAAAAGTCCAAAAGCTGTAATCGAAACTTTCCTGAAAGATGCGTGTCCCTTTAAGAAGCGCTGGCAGCCTCACTGCTGCACACAAGTTCTTTTGTGCGTGGTTTGGAGAGAGTGGTATGGAGAGCGCGACGTCCAAAATCACAGTTGTACGTCAATTCAGGCATTGCACGCCAATTGGCATCACAATCTGCATATTTACATATGAGAAGCGAGTGCAGGCAATGGCAGCGCCAACGACCGCTCCAAAATGGCGGGTGGAAGCAAGGCGGCCGCCATTTTTTCAACAAAACTGGCCTTAACGGCCAACGCTACACCCTTGAATTTTGCCGCCTATATGTTTTCTTAACTATTTCACCAGAACATATCATAACATAAACAAACTGCCTCTGCAAACTGCAAAGTGATAACAATCATTAACATTAACAGAAACAATATATCAAACAGTGGAAATGATAAACATAATTAGATGAAACAGTTGTGTCTTTTCTGGATAGCATAGCAATTATCCCCTAGCACTGTGACTGGTAGGAGGAGGAAGGAATGAATTACATCAAGCAAGCCCTCCATTTACATCTAGGCGCTTTATTGATAGCACAATTAGTGCGAGGGTCATTATATATTTGAAAAAATAAATTTTCATATTTTCTGCCTAGTGTAAAAAAATTGCTTCACAAAAGTTCCAAGTACAACATGGGATGACTAATCACTGGAGCAGTATGTGGCAGTAAGTGGGTAACATCTCGTCTCCTCTTTTTAACCCCCACAATGATCACTGCTAGGACACATAACTAGAGTTCTGTTCACTGAAGACAAGACTAATACCATGCAAGGTAGGAGAGAAGTCCTGAATATACAAGTAGCACACTGTGACAAAGATTAATTTTAAAGATGCACTACGAAGGAATGAAAATCTGATAGCTGGTGAATAGTAAAATTAATGTTAGTGGAACAGTCAACTGACTTCTGAGTGTGTTGACTCACACTGAACAGGTTACAGTGCCCCCGCCCCCACCTCCCCTGCCACACAGTGGCATTTTGGTTTACTTTGAAACTCCAAGAACCACTACACATGTTGCTCATGTGACATACAACTCTGCCTGAGAACTTCCAAGTTCTGAAGGAAATAAGAGGGCACAGTGTGCAGTCCACTACACTCCATCACATGCACAAATTAAATCTACTTACAATCTGTCTAGTGGTCAAGAGGTTGGATTTACACCCATAAGTACGTATATGATTGATTCAATTGCATTAAGATACAGTGATGTCTGACATATGCATTGATTGTGGGTTGTTTGTCAACTCCAGATGTGAAAATCATAGCAAAATAAGGATATAATTTCAGACAATTTTTGCCCTCTTCTCTGAATCCTGTAAGGTTAGTTTGACTGACAGGTTCTACCTGACAGCTTTATATTTCAATTCATCTGCAGTAACTGTAAACAATTCCCCAGGAAAGTATACAGGGGCATTATTTATTGCTTAAGTAGTGAAAAGTGAAGAAACCAGATTTTAAATTGTCAGTTTCTGTAAATACTGTAATGGTTCCACATAAAGACTAAATAGCTACACTAGTGAATAGAACTATACTGAGGGAAGTATACTTTTAGAAGTCCACTATCCTTTGAAGGCTGGAAAATGATTCACTGTCAGATACTGGGCAATGATGAGGTGTCACAATTAAGGCAGTCGGAGTCACTTCCAGTACTGAAGCCAAACCTTATTCATTACATAGCACAGAAAATACTTTGGGTTCTGGATTCAAAGACAACCAGAAAGTTCTGCATCCAAAAGTCTTTCAGCTAGAAATTAATTTGCCCCCAAAAATGGGCGCAGGAATCGCAATGTGGGATTAACCCACGCTCATTCAAAGTAATGCACTAACTTTGTGCTGCCTGCTTTTGATTGTGGCGCTCAGCACAGCGCTTAACGCGCTGAGCTGAGCGGCTGAACACTCAGCAGGGGTTCAAGTTTGTGCGAGGCTAGTACCAATTAAAGCTAGCCTGCACTTCTTAAAGACAGTCTGTACCTCTTAAAGGGAAGGTGCAATCTGTCTGCAGCAGGTGATTCAAATGGCTGGGGAACAGAGTCAGAGCAGCAAAAAAATCTGCTGATGTCACAACAGGGAAGAGAGCGTGCGCCAAGGTTCTCCGATGCAGCACTGGAGGCCTGGGTGCAGGAGGTGAACCCGAGGAGAGGGGTCCTGTATTCACAGGGGGCCAGGAGGCAAATGCAGAAATGGCAATGGGAGCAGATAGCCGTCGTGGTCAATCCCATCAGTGTAGCCCCGAGGGCCTGGATGCAGAGAAGGAACAAGTTTAATGGCCTCACACAAGTGGTCAAAGTCAGTGAATTAATCTTCAAATGCCGTATCCCACCATCTGCACCACTAGCCTCACACATTGTTCAATGCACCACACTCTCATCATTCACCTGCCAAAAATCTCTACCAAACATGACTCATACCTCACATTCATAGCTTCACCTCACCCTCACACGCTTACCACTGCTCAAGCCTCATACCCACATCTCACAGCTTGCTCACACTGTCAGCTATTCAACCATGACAGGCATATCACACAAACACATTGCACCACACTCACAGGCCACTCACTGAATATGTAATTTTGCTACACCTTACCGGCTCATTGTTAAAAAACATAGATATGTACTGCCTGTCAATACATATGGAAAATTATTTGATGCCAATACTTGGCATATGCTACTTCAATAGCCATACAATAAAACTGCATAAACTGTAGCATTTTCTACCTCATACAAACAGACCTTAGGGGACAAGTACTTTTAACAAGGTACAACATAGAGTATGGCACCTGATATTGAAAACTGGAAAGCAAGAGCCAATACTGCCTTATGACAAAGATGGACAAATCTTCACACTGAGTCATCAAGGAATAAACAATGCCACATTTTGGCCTAGAAATTCGGTATAGCCACGTTTGGGGCGCTAGTCCTGGCGATGCGCAAAGTTTAGCGCCAGGCGCAATTTAGCGCCACCTAGCGCGATATTGGGTTGCAGCGCCCCTAAAGGTGATTACGGCGCTAAATCAGGCGCTGCACGCTACTCTTAAGGCGCTAACCCGGCGGCGCAACCCAATTTCACGGCGGCGGGGAGCAGCGAGGGTGCTGTCAATAATCACTTTCCCTGAGACACAGTGGCGCTGGCCAGCTCTTAAAGGGGCAGGTCAATTGGCATCACCAGACACACTCACTGCCTTGTAGGCTGTGGTAAACCACTGTATTGTATATTGCCACCTCTGGGTGGCGCTGTGTATGGAGGCATGCCTCAGCTGACTCCACCCACCACTGTGTGGGTTTCGTTCAGACTTGTTCAGTCACTCACGAAGAAGCATGGTCTCTTCTTAGCTAATAAAAGCCTTATTCATCTCTTCTTTCGACTCATCATCTCTTCTTCGACTCATCACCTTTTATGAAGTAATTGATAAGCGTATCAATTTTATTAGCTAAAAGTTAAATGGCGACACCTGAGGAGCAACAACAGCAACGGATACAGCAGACATTGCTGAGAGCCCTCAGACCACCACGCCTGGACCTCGACCCTCAAGATGTGGGTGCATCAGCCAAGTTTGAACACTGGCTGAGCTGCTTTGAATCCTTCCTCGCAATCTCACAGGTTACAGAGGAGGATCACAAACTGAAAATTTTGACCGCCCAGGTGAGCCATCAAGTATATATGCTAATCCGGGACTCTAATACGTACGTGGCGGCCCTCGAGCTACTAAAAGGGCAATATACGCGCCCAGTGAACACAATTTACGCCCGACACCTCTTGGGATCCCGCAGGCAGCAACCGGGAGAATCGGTAGGGGCATTTGCACGGGCGCTACTGGCACTCTGCAGAGACTGCGATTGTAAAGCGGTAACGGCTGTGGAGCACGCGCAGGGACTCGCCTGTGATGCCTTCGTCAGGGGCCTCCAGTCAGACCACACCCGGCAGAGACTGCTAGAAAGCAAGGAACCCGACCTGAAGACGGCCATTGCCCTTGCGCTCTCGTTAGAGGAGGCCCACCGAAACCTCGAGGCATACCCCCGTAACGGCGCCGAGACATGGCAATCGAAACCGTGGGACACGGGACCGCCGCCCCCGGCACCAACCGCTGCAGCGACCCAACCGAGACAGCAGCCTCCGGTAAGAACTGCTTCGATGCCCAGTAACCAGGCCCAAAAATGCTATTTCTGTGGCCAGTTAAAACATCCCAGAGCGCACTGCCCAGCTAAGACAGCTACCTGCTCGGGCTGCGGGAAGAAAGGCCATTACGCTAACGCCTGCAAGGGGAAGCCAGCCAGCAGCGCAGCGTGCGGGCCGTGGGAGCAGCCATCTTATCCGCCATTTTGTGTACCCCCGGCCGCATGGCATCCGCCGCCATCGTATCCAACGCACTCAACCGCCATTTCGTCACCGGAACCGACCACCGTCTCGGCGGATGACTATAGTGACTCACTAAGCCACATACTGGCCTCCGTGACGCTGGATCAAGGCCACCCTCACCATCTATCCAGCTCCATGATGGATATCGCGGTAAACGGCCGCGCCACCAGTTGCCTGATCGACAGCGGGAGCACAGAGAGTTTCGTCCACCCCGACACGGTACGTAGCCACTCCCTCACGATTCTGCCAACGCACCATCGCATTTCTATGGCGTCCAAGTCCCAGTCAATGGACATCAGCGGCTACTGTGTGGTGACCCTGTCAGTAGGGGGCACTGAATATCAAAAATTTAAACTGCTAGTCCTGCCCCGTCTTTGCGCTGCCGTCCTGCTAGGGTTGGATTTTCAGTGCCACCTTAAGAGTGTCACACTAGCATACGGTGGACCCCTCCCCCCACTCACAGTCTGCAACCAACAACTTTTAAATCGCCCGCTGCAAACCACCTGCAGCCTTTCCACATTAAAAGTCCCCCCCCTCCCCTGTTCGCTAACCTCACCCGCGACTGTAAACCCATCGCTACCAAAAGCAGGCGGTACAGTGCCGGGGACAGAGCTTTTATCAGCTCTGAGGTGGAGCGGCTCTTGAAGGAGGGCATTATCGAAGGTAGCACTAGCCCCTGGCGAGCCCAGGTTGTAGTCGTTAAAACCACTGCAAAACGCCACATGGTAATCGACTACAGCCAAACCATAAACCGGTACACCCAGCTGGACGCGTACCCCCTCCCTCGCATATCTGATATGGTCAATCAGATTGCGCAATACAAAGTATTCTCCACCATCGACCTTAAGTCAGCGTACCACCAGCTGCCCATCCGCCATGAGGACCGCCAGTATACTGCCTTCGAGGCAAACGGCCGCCTCTACCACTTCCTTAGGGTCCCCTTCGGCGTCACCAACGGGGTTTCGGTCTTCCAAAGGGAGATGGACCGAATGGTTGACCAGAACGCGCTGCGGGCAACCTTCCCCTATTTGGATAACGTCACCATCTGCGGCCACGACCAGCAGGACCACGACGTTAATCTAGCAAATTTCCTCCGTACGGCCCAACGGCTGAACCTAACGTACAATAAGGAAAAATGTATGTTTCACACCAAGCGCCTGGCCATCCTCGGCTGCGTGGTGGAGAACGGAGTCATCGGGCCCGACCCCGACAGAATGCGCCCCCTAATGGAGCTACCCCTTCCCCACTGCCAAAAAGCACTGAAGAGATGCCTGGGGTTTTTCTCCTACTACGCCCAGTGGGTGCCCCTCTATGCAGACAAAGCCAGGCCCCTCATCAAAGCCACCTCCTTCCCCCTGACACCAGAGGCGTGTGCAGCCTTCACTCTTATCAAGAACGATATCGCGAAGGCCGCAATGCACGCGGTGGATGAGTCCATCCCCTTCCAAGTGGAGAGCGATGCCTCCGACTTCGCCCTAGCCGCGACCCTTAACCAGGCGGGCAGACCCGTGGCCTTTTTCTCAAGGACCCTCCAGGGCCCCGAGACGAGACACTCCTCCGTCGAAAAGGAGGCCCAGGCTATTGTAGAAGCGGTGCGTCACTGGAGGCATTACCTGGCCGGGAAACGATTTACCCTGCTCACTGACCAGCGTTCAGTAGCTTTTATGTTTAATAATAAGCAGAGGGGTAAAATCAAGAACGACAAGATCTTGAGGTGGAGAATCGAACTCTCCACCTACAATTATGATATCTTGTATCGGCCAGGGAAACTCAATGAGCCCCCAGATGCCCTATCACGTGGTACATGCGCCAACGCGCAGAGTGATAGGCTGCAGTCCCTCCACAATGACCTCTGCCACCCGGGGGTCACCAGGTTTTTCCATTTTATCAAATCCCGTAACCTGCCCTACTCCATCGAGGAGGTCAGGACCATGACCAAGAGCTGCCAAATCTGCGCCGAGTGCAAACCGCACTTCTATAGGCCGGACAGAGCAAGCCTGATCAAGGCCACCCGCCCCTTCGAACGCCTGAGCGTCGATTTTAAAGGGCCCCTCCCCTCCGCTGACCGCAATGTGTACTTCCTCAACATAGTTGATGAGTACTCCCGTTTCCCCTTTGCCATCCCTTGCCCAGACATGACCAGTACCACGGTCATCAAGTGTCTGAATGACATCTTCGCTCTGTTCGGGTTCCCCAGCTATATACATAGCGACAGGGGCTCATCGTTCATGAGCGACGAACTTCGGCAGTACCTGCTAACAAGAGGTATCGCCACGAGCAGGACCACCAGTTACAACCCCCGGGGGAACGGCCAGGTGGAAAGGGAGAACGCGACGGTTTGGAAGGCAGTCCTCTTAGCACTAAAATCTAAGGGCCTTCCGACCTCCCGCTGGCAGGAGGTCCTCCCTGCAGCGCTTCACTCCATTCGGTCACTGCTTTGTACTGCCACTAATGCGACCCCTCATGAGAAAATGTTCGTTTTCCCCCGGAAGTCTACATCGGGAACCTCGCTACCGGCATGGTTGACTTCTCCTGGGCCCGTCCTACTGCGGAGGCACGTGAGGACGCATAAAACGGACCCCCTGGTCGAGCGGGTGCACCTCCTACACGCCAACCCCCAGTATGCCTGGGTGACATACCCAGACGGGCGGGAGGACACGGTCTCCATACGAGATCTCGCACCCTCGGGTACCCCTGAATTACCACCGTTATCCCCCTTACCACCGTTATCCCCCTTACCACTGTTATCCCCCACCACCCCTCCCAACCCAACCCCTGCAGACGGCATGCCAAAGCCCCAGGAATCTTCGCCAACCACCCAGACACCAGACCCGACGTCGGATGCTGCAACACCACCGCCGCCACCACGACGATCAGGACGTCAGACAAGGCCTCCTGATAGACTTAACTTGTAGTACCCTTCACCCCGCCGGACTTCACATTAAACAAGGGGTGAATGTGGTAAACCACTGTATTGTATATTGCCACCTCTGGGTGGCGCTGTGTATGGAGGCATGCCTCAGCTGACTCCACCCACCACTGTGTGGGTTTCGTTCAGACTTGTTCAGTCACTCACGAAGAAGCATGGTCTCTTCTTAGCTAATAAAAGCCTTATTCATCTCTTCTTTCGACTCATCATCTCTTCTTCGACTCATCACCTTTTATGAAGTAATTGATAAGCGTATCATAGGCCTTCAAAGCGGTGGGAGCCTACCTGTGGCGCACCAGCCTAGCTAGACATGGAAAGGGTGAGGCAGAGGGCGGAACGCCTCACTGATGGGGCATTGGATGCTTTGGTTGGCGCAGTGGAATCAAGGCCAAGGAAGATGGTCGGAATGTGATTTATGTTTTGGACAGTCTCCCGGGTGTGAGAGGCAGTTATGTGTCAGTGTATTAGTTTTGCTTTCTGTTGCCATAGCTTTCTCATGTTTGAAGGAACCACATTTTGTGTAATGAAACACTTTCTTCATTTACAATGGCTATGCCTGCTATTTACATGCATCTTGCCCTTCACAGGCTTGGGGGTATCAGGCCGGTTCCATTCCTGTTCTTGGAATGGCAGCAAGCATTCCATGAGAGGGGCCTAGAAGCTACTTCTGATCAGCCCCTGACGCGCAGCCTGAGAAGAGCCGCTCGCGTAGAAGTTCAGGCCAGCAGCCATCTTCTCAGCCGCCGACAGAGATGTCCTGCACCTTATCTGAGGCTGCAGATCTGGCTGAAGCAGCTGGCACAGCTCAGTCACCACCTCCATTCTAAATCGCAGCCTTCTGACACACTGCTCCTCCGGCATGTTCATGTAGGAAAACTGCTGTCGGATAACCCTGCCAGCGTATGGTCTGCTGTGGCGATGTCTGTTGGCCCTCCTCCGTCTGGCCATGCCCGCCCCCCTCTCCCTGTGTCTCAGTGCCCTTTCCAGATGATTCAGCAGCAGGGCGTTCCCCTCCAATGCAGCCCCCATAATAAGTGCCCACAGGAAGGTTCCCCGTTATCAAGGCTCACCAACAGCAAGGTGATGGTCAGAAGGCTGAAGATCGTCTGCCTGCGCTGGCTCAGTGGTTAAATGGCTCTCAGTGTGCAGCTCAGCAACTCTTTGTAGCTCTCGAGGAAGTTGTGCTCCAAAAATGGCTGCCGCTTTTTAACCACACCAGTCCCCTTTAAATAACGCTCCTCCAGCCCGATAGCGACTTGGTAAGGCCCAGGTAAGCTGTCACTATTAGCGCCAGGCGCTACGGAGGGGGACGCCACTGAATTTCCGGTCCGGGGCACCCAAAAGGCGTTGCACACTCAAATGACGTTATAATCAGCCTGCGCCCATGAGCGGGTGCCCGGCGCTAAATGCATGCTCAATATGGGGCGAGGCGCTAGGCGCCTTGCGCCCGCCCGGAAATTGGCTAGCGCCTCACTTCTCGGCCTCTTTAGACGTTAATCGGTGGCGCTATCAACCGAATTTCTCCCCCTTTATTTCCCACCATTATCAGCCAACAGTTCAGGATTTTTAATTAGATGCTTTGGATAAGGTGCAGACAAGAAAATCCTCTTTAATGTTGCACAGCAAGAACTGCTAATGGTAGGTTAAAGTGTGCATACTGGCAAGGTTTGGCCTTGTGCCAAAGAAAATAGTATCTTTTAGACACTATTATAGCGCTAATGATAACAAAAACCAAAGTTGTAGGTTCATGATATATGCTCCTTACCTCGTTCGAGGTCCTAAATGAAATTCCTGTTCTTGCTATTGATTTTTCAGGAAAGGTTTTTTTTAAATAAAGTGAAGCATTTCAGTCTGATAGCAGGTTAAGTGCAACAGAAACATATATTTAGATGTTAATCCAGCCTCATATTATTGCACTTTGCAACACCAAATGAGGTAGTTCTGACGAAAGGTCTTCGACCTGAAACGTTAACTCTGTTCCTCTCTCTCCACGGATGCTGCCTGGCCTGCTGAGTTTTTCTAGCGTTTTCTGTTGTTATTTCAGATTTCCAGCATCCGCAGTATTTTGCTATATCTTTTTATCAGGATGCTTTGCATGCATTAGTAGCTCTAGCATTAGCGCTGATGCAAATAGTGAAAATATAGCCTTGTTCATATTTTTATCACTGAAAGATTAATAATGAAGGAATGCATTTGATAATGGTCTCTATATGCAGGTTACACACCCTAAAAATGAAAATTAAATCTTGCTTCAAAAATGACTAAATTATATATAATTAAGTTTGAAATTGTTTAAAATACCATAAAAAGAAACTGCACTTTTATCCCCTCATATCCAAGGGCTAATTTTTTGTTTTTGCTGTCCTGGCAGAAAGCATTGCTGAGAGTGCATATTGAAAATTCTGATCTGCTATCGATGATTTTCGAACCACTTAAAATAATTGTCAAAAGATCGTGCACAGCACGCATTGGAATTGACATTATGAACCCTTGGGAGCAAGGCTCCCTGTCAGGACCATGAAGCCGGAAAGTTATGACTATACAGTAAAAATCATCAATAATAATACCTATAGTAAAATCGCTATAAAACCACTAGCATACACAATCAAAATTGCTGACTAACCACAGGTGTGGCTATAGTGATACGGTTTTAGCTACATGCACCAATGTTCCCTCTAATTTTTTTTTGGCCCACATGGCCGGTTTAATGGGCTGCGCAGGCCATTCAAAATTACGCGCATGCGCATTTTTTTCTATTTGATAGCCCGCTCACCAGCTGCGCGGGACCTCCAGCGCACTGCACAGCCGCGCAGCTTAAAGGGAACATCGGTAATTTTAGGAGAAAATGTCTTACATTCATTCACACAATACAGGTAAATGTATTTCACATGTGTATGTTTATTTAACCATCATCTACCCCCATTCAGTAACCAAGCAAGTAAAGCAGTCACAATGATTAAAAAACACTCATACACTCTGCTTTTCGGCTTAACATTTTACTAACAAATAATAATATTCAAAGTGGATTCCTGTTAAACTGATCATTATAACTGGCTGATCACTACAATGATCAAAAGTTGCTTTCCAAAACCACAATCAATCTGATACAATATTGCAATAGTTTATAGAGATCCGTGCAGTACAATTGTACTGATCACTTTATTGGTAGTTCCCCATTGTTGAATAACAATTACTTCAGTTGTAACATTAATCTGTATGATCTAAAATATGAATACATAATTACATTGTTGGAGGTCTGCTAACTGTCCATAACTGGCCCTAAATGATTTACTGTAAAAGTTTCCAAGGACGTCTGCACTGCTGAACATGCTGGTCGGCGCTCATCACAGGTATGTTAGTAATACATAGAATCATCGATTCATACAGCACATGAGGAGTCCATTCGACCCATCATTTCTGTGCTGGCTGTTTGAAAGAGCTATGCAATTAATATTAGTATATATCCAATTCCCTTTTAAATGTTACTATTGAATCTGCTTCCACCACGTTTTCAGTCAGTGCATTCCAGATCATACAACTCGCTGCATAAAAAAAAATTCTCATTTCCCCCCTGGATCTTTTGCCAACTATCTAATATCTGTGTCCTCAGATACTGACCCTCCTGCCAGTGGAAACAATTTCTCCCATCTACTCTATCAAAACCCCTCATAATTTTGAGCACCTCTATCAAATCTCCCCTTAACCTTTCTGCTCTAGGGAGAAAAAGCCGAGCTTCTCTAGTCTCTCCACATAACTAAAGTCCTTCATCCCTGGTACCATTCTGGTAAATATCTGCACCCCCACCAAGGCTTTGACATTCTTCCTAAAGTGTAGTGTACAGAATTGGACATAATACTCTAGCTGAGGCCTAACTAGTGAGATGGAGGGCGAGAGAGAGAGAGGGACAGAGAGAGGGGTGGGGGTCCAGACGCGTGTAGTCCGTTCCCGGGGACTGAGCGACGGCCGCACTTTGGAACAACACAGGTGGAGGCGCAGCACATGCACCGCTGGAAGGAGGCTAAAGCAAACAAGTTTTAGGCCCCCAGTGAATCAAAAATGAGAATTTCTTTTTAATTCAGAAAATTGTTTAAAACCGGAAAAAAATATGGGAAAGTGATGTTGAATGTCCCGCAGTAAGTTCCAGTTAAATTATGCTAGGTGTTGTCCCCTTTTTGAAAGAGTCTATCAGGGTTATTTAAATCATGTTATGAGAGAGAGGAAAACGTTTGTGCCCCTGTTTGTACCTCAGAGTTTGTACCTGAGAGACGGAGGGAACGGCAGCAGAAAAAGAGGAAACAACTTCTCCAAAACTGATCCCAACTCATCACCAGGGCTGGGGATAGATAACCTCACCGCCTTCTTAGGAAGTTCAACCACTTTATTCACTTTCTTATTTGAACTCTGTTTGGAATTAGAGTTTATTTTATTATTTTTTGTTGTATGGTTAACAACAGCGTTGAAGAGGGAAGGAGAAACGTGGAGCAACTTCTGGCAAAGCTGCAACGAGACTTGAAAGAATTTAAAGATTTTTAATGAACTTTTCACAAGAAATGTGTTAAAAACACTTTTCTCCCCCCTAAGTTTTGAATATGATTTTGGAAGAAACAGAAACAAAAATCAATTTTCCCCTCATCTAAACAAGTTTCAAACAAGTCCAAATGCTTTTAAAGAGGTTCTGAAATGTTTAAAACATTTTAAAATTGAAATTTCTCAATATTTGATTTTGAACGATCGACTGAAGTGAGTAGCTTTACACAAACATGCAACCATGCTGTTGAGGAGGGGGAGGGCGGGAAGGATTTGTAAAAAATATCATTAAGACATTTAGGAAGAGAACCAAAAAAGGGGAAAAACACAAACCATTTTATTTTGCCTGTTGTTCTATAGTCCTAACAAGTCCCAGGAATAATGTAAATATAGATTTCCTCTTAAACGTTTAGTGGAGTGTTAATAGAAACATGAGTTATGTAATGATGTATAAAAATTGCAGGAAACTACTTTAGAAGAAACTACTATTTGTTTATTGAGAAAGCCACAGAAAATACTTTGATTAAACTGATAACGTACAATTTTGATTTGGTATAAATGTTTAAAATAGGAGATTAAAAATTGAGAGTACAATGAAGTTTGTTTCCCGCTATTTAACTGGGAAGTTTCGTGATAAGAGCAGGGATTAATATTGTGGAGAATATTTGAGAGAAAAACATTAGAAGCAAAATTTGTAAATTAACATCTTTACATCAACATATTAGTAAACATTTCCAAGTCAGTCTGATTAGTTCTCCTGTCCAGGAAGAAAGACGAATGTTTATTTCTGTTAAATCATAGCTTTTCCTGCTTTTTGTTTTTAATTCGGTGACGCAAATTGTGTATGTGTTTTTCTGCACTTGTGAATAATTGCTGCATTTCTGACATGTTACATGGGGGGGGGGGGTGCTGGTGCAAGAAGACAACGTTTATTAATGGAAGTGATTGAAGTTGGAAATACGGGTGCCTATTTTTGTTCAATTCCTTTTAATACTATGAACTAAAGCACTTTAGATTTGTTGGTTGACCGTTGCATTGTGATTAATATTCTAATTAAGTATCTGGACGTCCAGCATGTCAGCGCCATAGGAAAGCCGCTGCTCCTGCTGCTTGGGCAGCCATTGCTATAGTGACATGAGGGATGGGCTAATATGTTGAAAACTTTAAAATTAATACAAATTGCACGAATAGATATGCCTCTTTAACTCACCTTGGGCTTTTGGATTGTTTGTCGATGCATAACCGTGTAACTGAGTGATGTTTCTGAAGTGTTAATGCATTATTATGCAGTTCTTTTATATCCCAGTCATTTCTGACGGGTAATTTTTTATTAAATAGAGTTTGTACATGATGAACTAAAAGCTTTTAATTAATTCTACCGTAAACAAATATGCAGAATGGGCATGTAAATGACAAAATGAATTTTAATATAGTTAAGTGTGAGGTGGTGCATTTTGGTAGGAGGAATAAGGCGGCCACCTACTCCTTGGAAAAGTCTAAATGGGGTAGAGGTGCAAAAAGATCTAAGGGTATAGATTCACAAATCATTAAAAGTAGCAACGCAGGTTAAAAAAACCATAAAAGTGCAAATAAAGCACTGGGCTCATTTCGAGAAGAATAGAATTCAGAAGCAGAGAAGTAATGTTAAACTTGTATAGAACCTTGTCTGATTGTCTCATGATTTAAGATGGTGGGGTGGCAATATGGCATTACTGTATACAGGAAACTTTGGTTTATCCGGAGGTTAACTGTCCAGAATGTTCGATCCACCGGCAAAATTCAGGAGTCGGTTCAGTAAGTTTTTTTTCTTTTCGTTGCTTTTTTTTCACCAGTCAGGCTCTGCAAGGTCTAGCTAAAGCTGTTGCTTAGCTACAGAGACGCTTGCAAGCTACGGCCGACTGTTTAGAAGCTGTTGTTGCTAGATACGGAGCTCAAAAGCTTCCGTATGTTTTAACATTAGCGCTGGTTTGTCCGGCAGTTTTGATGGGACGGCAACAGCTCGGTCCCGTCGGTGCCGGATATTACAAAGTTTCCTGTATATGCTTTTAAATGGTTGCTGTTGCTGTCATTGTTGTAAAAGTTGTTGTTGTTTTAAAACTTGCTCACGGACGAAAAGGTCGCGCTCAAAGGAGTTTGTGGCCCACTCAGTACAAAAAAAAAAGAGGGAACATTGGTGCCACCTACCTTAGAGGCCACATTTGGGAGGACTATATCAGAGGCAAATAAAATGAATATGTTTAATTGTGCCAGAAAAGGCAAGAAAGAAGTGTGACACTAACAGAAAGCATGCACATACACACAACTGACTATACATATATGTATAAATAATATTCCCGTCATATGCTGTAAGGTTTGCTGTGCAGGTCTGTCTCTCTGCATTACATTACAAAACTACAATTGAGAAAAATGTACTGAAAAGGGAAGGAGAAATCAATTTCAATATTAGAACAGAGAAATAGTGTGAAACTTGAGTCAGGATCAGTTTGTACAATGATACCCAATACAGATAATACATTTTTAAACAGCACATATTTTTAACAGTCTGGACAAGTTTGTATTTGGCGGGCAACAATGAAAACTATATGATCATATGGCAATAAGAAAAACATTTTGGATCCACAAGAGATTTAGGGGGAAAAGTTCAGTTGGTTTGCACCTCCCGTTAACGCCTTAAGAGGGCGCTAATGGGGCGCAAAGCAACTAGCGCCCGGGCGCGGCGATATCTGCGCCTCTCGCAAAATTGACCGGACATTTTGCGGCGGCGCTAAACAATACCGCCCAATCTCCTGCGCATGCAGATCTTGACGTCATTCGAGCGTGCAACGCCCTTGTGGCGCCCCGGAACAGAAATTGAGTGGCGCCCCCCTCCTTTCCGCCTGGCGCAACCAACGACAGGTAGACTGGAACGCTTCCCAGTCACTGTGGGGCCGGGGGGGGGCGCTATTTAAAGGGAGCCTCTTCCGGGCTTTTTGTGTGGCAGACATTTTTGTACCACTCGCTCTGACAGAGAGAGAGAGATTTTGAGAGAAAGAGAAACTTCTGCATTGAGTCAACGCTGTGTGAAGTAGTTTTGGCTTCTGACCATAACTTTGCAGGTACTTTGGTTTTTGAGCTTCATTACTTTGATTGCCAAGGGACTATGGGGGCTGTACTAATTGGGGGCGTCGTCCTGCGCCAGCAGATTCGGAGGGTACAGAGACGCAGAGAGAGAGTGGCAATCATGGCCAGACGAAGGAGGGCCAACAGGCCTCTGTACAGGAGAACTTACCCTCCCAGGGTTTTTCGCCAACAATTCTCATACATTAATATGTCTGAGGAGCAGTGTTTGTGAAGGCTGCGCTTCAGCAAGGAGGTGGTCACTGAGCTCTGCTACCTGCTGCAGCCAGATCTGCAGCCTCAACTGAGCAGCAGGACATCTCTGTCGGTGGCAGTGAAGATAACAGTGGCTTTTATAACTTTTATGCCACCGGCTCATTTCAATCAGCTACTGGGGACATCGCCACTATCTCCCAGTGCGCGGTCCATTGCTGCATCCGTCAGTTCACAAATGCCCTCTATAAAAGGAGACAAGAGTATATCTCTTTCCCCATGACCCCGGCCAAGCAGCATGAACGCGCTATTGGCTTTGCGAGGATAGAGGCCTTCCCCATGGTGCAGGGCGCCATTGACTGCATGCATGTGGCTTTGCGTGCTCCGCATGAGAATGCAGAGGATTTCCACAACCGAAAGGGGTTCCATTCCTTAAACGTGCAGTTGGTCTGTGACCACAGACAGCTGATACTCGCTGTCAATGCCTGCTATCCTGGCAGCAGCCACGATGCATACGTCCTGCGCCAGACTACTGTGGCAGAACTTTTCCAGGCACTGCATCACCCAGGTGGTTGGCTTCTCGGGGACAAGGGATATCCACTGTGCACCTGGCTGATGACACCGCTCCGTATGCCCAACACCCCTGCTGAGCGGCGGTACAATGACAGCCATCAAGCTACCAGGAACATCGTTGAGCACACAATCGGCGTGCTCAAGCAACGGTTCCGCTGTCTGGACCATTCCGGAGGAGCCCTGCAGTACTCGCCTGAGCGAGTCTCCCACTTCGTTGTTGTGTGCTGCATGCTGCATAACCTGGCAATCCTCAGGACCCAGCCAATGCCACCAGGCCTTGGAGCACCACCAGAGGAGGAGGAGGATGATGATCATCAGCAGCACCAAGGCAGGAGGGAGGCCCACAATGTAGAAGCTGCAAGGGCCGTCCGTCAACGGCTGATAGCAAGCCGCTTCTAGGCCCCTGCTGAGGAAATGACTTCTGCCATTGAGAACAACATGAATGAAACCAACCAGCAATCCCTAAGCCAGCCAAGGCAGCAATGATTGCAAAGACCAAACATGTACATTTTGAATACAAAAACTTATTTAATTTACAAACTGTGTGTGTGTCACTTCCGCATGACAAACTAATAGAAAGAAACACAAAAAAACAGTCATTAATATAACTGGTTCTCACAACCTGGAAATAATGTCCAAAACACTAAACAAAAGTTTGACCACGAACCTCGGCCTTTAACAAAAAAATGACCAACATTTTGTCACACCTCCTACTTTTTGCCCTTCGAGGGTGAGCTCCTTCCCTTGCGCACTTCCCCTCTTCCCACCCTACTGCTCCTCCGTAATGGGACCCCAGTGGCTGCAGCAAGGCTGGTGGAAGGCTGCTGATTGTCAGAACCTGAGACTGCAGATGCCCTTGAAGGACGGCCTCGACCAGTTCTGGGCCTGGAGGGCCCGGCTGCAGACTGCACCAAGTCTGCATGGGCGGCAGCAGTCTGTCCTACAGGCGGTGGCAAGTGCAGTGGAGAAGTGACAGTGGTGGCAGCAGGAATGCTGTCATCTTGAGAGAGGACAGCAACTCCCTGCTCGACCGACAGACTGGCACTCCCACGGGGCAGCACTTCAGCATCCGGAGCAATCTGCTGGAGCACAGATTGCTGGCCTGCTGCGGCGCGGTGAGAGCCCCGGGGAAATGTGTCCGAACCAGCGATGATGGCAGCAGTCAGTGCTCGCGTGGCCTCAATCTGAGTCTGCATGAGAGCAGTCAGAGATGGGGTCATGGCAGCCAGTGACTGAATTGCAGCACTAAACATTTGCGTGGCATCCGCCTGTGCTACAGCAACGTGCTCCACACTCCTTGCCAGTGCATCAAAGCAATCGGGCACCCTTCCCACTGCACCCATGAGCTCAGTGTGCATGTCCACCGCCTGGGTGTTCATTTCAGCGATCAGCAGCTCCTCCTCTGCGTCCAGTGCAGTAGGACTTGCTGGCATACTCTCCCTCCGGGGAGAAGGCTCCTGAGCTTCCCTACCCCCATCGCGTTGCTGCAGCCCGCCGGGTCCTGGAGCTTCACCCTCATCAGGCCCGTCGCCCCTGCTCCCCTCCAGGGAAGGCGTGTTCCCAGTGTGGGCATGGGCTTCCTCGGGAGAGGGTGGCGCTGATGCTCCGGCTTCATCTTCCTCCTCGCCTGCAGCTTCACTCCCACTGGCAGCTTGAGGGCCCGTCTCCTCAGCTGGTGAATCACCATCTGAAAGCAGGGAGGTACAAGAATGGCTTTAGCGTGAGGACAGGGTGGCAGTAAGGGAGGAATGAGTGCAGCGATTTAGTAAGTTGGATTGAAAGTGTCAAAGGCTGATGTTCTGAGGGACAAGTGGAAGGAGAGAGGACAAAAAGGTGATGACCTTACCATTGCTGTCCAGAACAGGGTCAGCCTCTCCAGTGGCGACGGGACTGATCACCCAGCTTGCCACAATCCTGTGGACGTGCTCCTCAAGATTGCCGAGGGGTTGCAGCTGAGGCCGCCCTCCACCTGTCCGTTGCTGCTGTCTCCTATTATGAGATAGCTTGGCCTGCAAGAAAAAGGACGGCGTCTGAGGAAAATATACAGCCATGGTCTTGCCTGATGTGCCTCCCATAGGTGAATAGCCCTTACTGTATGCAAAGTGTGGAATGTGTATGTGTGTTTCAGGAGAGGGCCATACGTGTTGGATGAGTGTTGGGCATTGGGGTTTTAAGACCCTCTGGCGATAGAGTGAGGTTGAGATGGAGGGATGGAGAGGTATTGAAAAAGCCACTCACCCTGATGACTCGAGTGAGGTCGTTGAACTTTTTTCGACATTGTATATGGGTCCTGGGCACCATGCTCCTGGAGGAGACGCTCTGAGCCACCTCCCTCCACACTCTTCTGTACTCGCGCGGCAAAGGCCTCCTGCCTCTCTCTGGGTACAGTATAGATCTTCTGCGCTCCACCGCACCAACCAGGGCCTCCAAGGCCCGCTCGCTGAAGCGCATGCTTGCTCCCTGGCCCTCTCCATAGTCTTTGGCTGCAAGGTTTAGGCACAGGTCTCGCCAGGTCGAGATTCAAGGCTCCAATGAGCAGGGTGTGGCTGGAGAGCAAGATCGACCCTCCCCTTTAAGAACTGTCCGCGCCAGTGTGTCTGTGTTCCATCGCTAACTGACAGCACCTGCACTGCGCCCGCGCTCTGAGTTAGCGCCTCGCTCCTCGGACTTTGCGCCTGAAGAGAGGTGTGTAGCGCCTGATTTAGCGCTCCGATCACCTCCAGGGGCGATAAAAGCCAAGTTTGCCATCGGAGGCGATAATTAGCGCCAGGCGCTAAACTTTGCGCATGGCCGATAATCAGATAATCACGCCCCAAACGGGGCGATACTGAATTTTTCCCCCTTACTCTGTAGATCTTATAATGTCTTTTCATCTGCACGCATTTCTTATAAATGTTGAATTGGAATTATGATTTAATGTTCAATCGACAACTATTCAAGGAGTCCAAACAGACGAATGACTCAGGGTCTATGCAAATACTGTATCTCAGTGCCATTAAGGTGAATTTAGAATCTGTCATACAGCAGAAACTGTGCAATATTCCTAACATGAATTCAGCAGAGAACTAGAGAAGATACAAATATAGGCACAGATTAGGAACCATAAAATTGGGAAAAACCATGCAGCAATCTATAGGAACATTTTATATTGCAAAGGATGCCAGCACATGAAATATTTAGCATATCAAAATAACATTTATAACCTTGAAAATGTTTACTCCAGCAACTGTTTGTTCAAACAGGTTTAAATTCCTGCTGTGACTGTAGTTCAATGACAGAAAAATATTTGAATGTTCATAATACTCTGTTACTTGGGCCTACAGCCCAGTATACGATTAATTCACTTTTGAAATAATACCAACACTGTGATTGGTCATTATAGCCCTGCAAAACTCCTGGGCCTAGAAATTCACTTGGGCGCGGGCAGCTCGCTCGCGCCCAAATGTTAGCGCTGGGCGGGGAGGCATTAGCGCACGCCGTATATTCGTCTTCTGCGCCCCAATTCGGAAGTGGGCGCTATACCAGGGTGTGCCCGCCTCCGTTTGGGGCGCTGCAACTGAATATCGGCACGCTAGTTGCCGCAGCGCCACCCGATGCGGTGCGGCAGGCTGCGGTACTGCAGGCCTCCTCCTTCTCTTAAGGGGGAGGTGCCTGCAACGGCCGGAGCCCCGATCGCGAGTGCCGGCAAAAGAGCCCGGCACAACGGAGAAGTGCCGGGCTCCACGGAAACCAGCCGGCAATGCCGCGGGGGGGGGTGGAGGAGGCCGGGGAAGGAGGTGCGGGCAGGTGGCCGCCGAAAAAGCGGCCGGCCGCACCTTCCGCTTTAAAGCGCCCCACTATGGCAGCAGGACGGCCCCGTTTTCTGGTCGCTGTTTGCGCCCGCTTCGGAGGAGGCGGCCGCAAATAAATATGGGGATCGGCGCGGTTTCGGGGTGTTACGGGCCACCGCGCACACCGATGACGTCATCGGTCCCGGCGCAGCGCTAACGGCTACCGCCGCCAATACCGCTGCACTCAATTTCCGCGCTATCACCCCGCCGGCGCAAAAGACCTCTTTAGGCGCTAAGTGGGCGCAAGGCCCACTGAATTTCTAGGCCCTGGTATACTCACTCGTAACATTAATTTTACATTTTAATTGTTTCTTGTGCATACTGCTTTTTCAAGGTCCCAGAGCGACCATCATTGTTCGCTTTAAATCATTTTCTTTTCTGGTACCATTAGTTGCTTTGGAAAAAAAAACTAGTAAAATAATAATGTGTTGAAGTATAGTGATCTAATCATAATAAAGAAATTGACATTGGGAATAGGCTGGGGCAGGGATTAGAAATGAAATAAAGCAGAAGAATTACCTCCTGCAGAATGAAAGCTGAAGTGATTCACTGGGATGAATATAGGAATGTTTTGAGGAAGTGGATCCCAAGTGGACTACGAAAAGCCCTATGTTGTGATGTACCTAGACTTCCAAAAGTAATTTGACAAAAACTAGTAATTAAGTTCAAAGCAGTGACGATTCAGGGTAAAACTAGGGAATGGACAGGAAATTGGCTGAAGGGTAGAAAACAGTCAGTCCTTGTCAGAGGAGTTACGTCAATGTGAGGGGGTAGAATTAGTGAGTGCCCCAGGGATCCGTATTAGGACCAATATTATTTTGAATTTCCATTAACGACTTTGATTCAAATAGTTAATGTTTAACTATTGCTGATGATACCAAACCAAGAGGGGCAGTTGTTTCTGAGGAGTAGTACAGGAAATACAAAATGGGTGGAGCAAAATATGTAAGTAGATAGAACAATAACAGACAAGATTTAATGTAAATAGGAAGAAAATGGGTGACATATGTGCTCCATGAATGGTCACAAAATAGCTAAGAATAAAGTTTGCAAATTATCCAATAGATTTAGTAGATTTACTGCTAAACATGTTCAGCACCACAGAGTAGCAATCAACAAAACAATTAGAATTCCAAACTAGATCAGCAAGATGGTAGAGTATAAATCTGAGGAAGAAATGTTTGAACTGTATACTGTTCTATTTGGACCGTATCTTGGAACTCTGTGTACACTTCCTATTAACGAGACATGAAGGAGGTATTAAGAACATAAGAAATAGGAGCAGGAGTAGGCCAATCGGCCCCTCGAACCTGCTCCACCATTCAATAAGATCATGGCTGATCTGATCCTAACCTCAAATCTACTATCACTCTACATCCCTCCCAAACCCATGTGATCTCCTGGGAGAGGCGAAAAACCAGATTAAAAACCCAATGGCCAATTTGGGAGAAAAAATCTGGGAAATTCCTCTCCGACCCATCTAGGCGATCGAAACTCGTCCAGGAGATCACTCTGTCCCTATATTTTCTACAGTACTTACCTTCTGTAAAAGGTGATCTCCACCCCAGCCAGGAACAGGAATAGAACCATCTCCTGAAATCTAACACAGAATTAGAACACCAGAAGTAGGAGCAGAACCAGGCTACACGGCCCCTGGGCCCGCTCCGTTACCCACAGGGCCATGACCGTTCCGAACATAGACTCATGTCCAATTTCCTGCCCGCTCCCCGTAACCCCTAATTCCCTTTACTTCTAGGAAACTGTCTATTTTTGTTTTTAATTTATTTAATGATGTAGCTTCCACAGCTTTCTGGGGCAGCAAATTCCACAGACCTACTACCCTCTGAGTGAAGAAGTTTCTCCTCGTCTCAGTTTTGAAAGAGCAGCCCCTTATTCTAAG
The DNA here is from genome assembly GCF_052327205.1 of Somniosus microcephalus. NCBI lineage: Eukaryota > Metazoa > Chordata > Chondrichthyes > Squaliformes > Somniosidae > Somniosus > Somniosus microcephalus. The sequence continues at coordinate 105,966,558 of NC_140995.1, read as the reverse complement.
ATTATGCCCCCTAGTTCTAGTTTCACCCATCATTGGGAACATCCTCACCGCATCCACCCGATCAAGCCCCTTCACAATCTTATATGTTTCAATAAGATCGCCTCTCATTCTTCTGAACTCCAATGAGTAGAGTCCCAATCTACTCAACCTCTCCTCATATGTCCACCCCCTCATCCCCGGGATTAACCGAGTGAACCTTCTTTGTACTGACTCGAGAGCAAGTATGTCTTTACTTAAGTATGGACACCAAAACTGTACGCAGTATTCCAGGTGCGGTCTCACCAATACCTTGTACAACTGCAACAATACCTCCCTGTTTTTATATTCTATCCCCCTAGCAATAAAAGCCAACATTCCATTGGCCTTCTTGATCACTTGCTGTACCTGCATACTAACTTTTTGAGTTTCGTGCACCAGGACCCCCAGATCCCTTTGTACTACAGTACTTTCCAGTTTCTTGCCATTAAGATAATAACTTGCTCTATGATTTTTTCTGCCAAAGTGCATAACCTCACACTTTCCAGTGTTGTATTCCATCTGCCAAATCTCTGCCCACTTACTTAGCCTGTCTATGTCCCTTTGCAGGTTTTTTATGTCCTCCTCACTCACTACTTTCCCTCCCATCTTTGTATCATCTGCAAACTTTGATATGTTACACTCAGTCCCCTCCTCCAAATCGTTAATATAGATTGTAAAGAGTTGGGGACCCAGCACTGACCCCTGCGGAACACCACTAGTTACTGATTGCCAGTCTGAGAATGAACCATTTATCCCAACTCTCTGCTTTCTGTTAGATATCCAATCCTCCACCCATGCCAGAATATTACCCCCAATCCCGTGATTTTTTATCTTAAGCAATAATCTTTTGTGTGGCACCTTGTCAAATGCCTTTTGGAAGTCTAAATACACTACGTCCACTGGTTCCCCTTTATCCACCCTGTATGTTACTTCCTCAAAGAACTCAAGCAAATTTGTCAAACATGACTTCCCCTTCATAAAACTATGCTGACTTTATCCTATTAAATTATGTTTATCCAAATGTCCCGTTACTGTCTCCTTAATAATGGACTCTAAAATTTTACCAACCACAGATGTTAGGCTAACAGGCCTATAGTTTCCAGCCTTCTGCCTACTACCCTTTTTAAATAACGGTGTTACATTAGCAGTTTTCCAATCTGCCGGGACCTTTGCTGAGTCCAGGGAGTTTTGGAAAATTATTACCAATGCATCCACAATCCCTACGGCTACTTCTCTCAAGACCCTAGGATGCAAGCCATCAGGTCCAGGGGATTTATCCACCTTGAGTCCCATTATTTTACCAAGTACCACTTCCTTAGTGATTTTAATCGTATTTAGTTCCTCCCCCCCTAGAGCCCCCTGTTTGTCCAGTGTTGGGATATTATTAGTGTCCTCTACCGTAACAACTGATACAAAATATTTTTTCAGCGTTTTTGCCATCTCCATGTTTCCCACCATTAACTTCCCGGTCTCATCCTCTAAGGGACCAACATTTACTTTAGCCACCCTTTTTCTTTTTATATAACTATAGAAACTTTTGCTATCTAAAGCACCGAGACAGTTCAAAGAAGAGCCACAAGGCCAATCTTTAGTGTCAGAGATCTAACAAAAAAACTACCTCACACTAAATTGCAAGAGTAGAGCAAAGGGACACAGTTGAAACTAGTGAAAGTAAAATTTAAGATTGATCTTAGGAAGATCTTCAAATAAAGAGTGATCAACATAAGGATTTCCAGATAGAGTTGTGGAGATTAAAATTCTAGGCCTAGAAATTGGGTTTTGGCTTAGCCAGGGCTTTAGCGCCGGAAGTTAGTGCCGGCGCTAAGTCCCCCTGCGCGTGCCAAAAATTCAGCAGGGCCGCGCCCAAACGGCTGCCGGCGCTACTGAAGGGTCTTTGCGGCGGTAAATCGGCGCTAACTGCCGTTTCGCGCCGCAATTCCGGCGCTGCGGCACCCGATGCGGTGCGGCAGGCTCGGGAAGTGCAGGCCTCCTCCTTCCGTTAAGGAGGAGCTGCCTGCACCCGGCCGCGGCCCGCGCAAATCTGTCTAAAAATGAGCCCGGCACCTCGGACAAGTGCCGGGCTTGCATCTGTTCCGGGGGGTGGGGGGGAGAAGTCCGGGGAGGGAGCTGCGGGCAGGCGGCCGGCAGGAAAGCGGCCGGCCGCCGCGGGGCCTTTAATGCGCCGGCGCAAACTCATGCAAGACTCTGTTGCCAGAGTCTTAGTTGCGGCTGCCACGGGCGAGGCGGCCGCAACTGAATTTCGGCGCTAGGGCCCGTCGGCATGGCAACCGGGACGCTGCGCACACCGATGACGTCATCGGTGCCGGCGCAGCGCTACCGGTGCAACGCCGATTTAGGGCCCCAGGGAATTTTTAAACTGGCCATAACTCTGGCGCTAGTCCCTCTAGCGCCTCAAAAGCGGCGCTAAGGCAACTGAATTTCTAGGCCCTAGAGTTATTTAAGAAACAACTGAATGCCACAAGGGGTATGCTACAAATTTAGGGTCTGACCTTAGATATTTGTTCAGGTACAACAATGCTAGTCACTAGCATATCTGAGCACCTTACACTTAGGGGTGTGCTTGTATGGCCTAATATCTAACTATATGATAGCATAACCCATGGGTGTAACAATAGTATCCTCTTGTGATCCGAACTGAATATTTGTGTCTTTTGTGAGTATACTTCGTCAATCTCTTCAGTGGCACACCGAGAAAACATTTGTTGAGATGAGACCAGATATGATTCATTAAGCTGCTTTACTTCAATGAGTGAACATATAGAGCAACAGTCACTTAAGTCAATCAGTACAACTTGTATTTGACTAATAATACAAAATAATAAATACCCTACACTTCCTCACATCAGTGGATCGTGTTACTTGACTTAAATAAAATAATTCCTAGCTAACCTCCTGCATTCTCTTTCTAAGCCAGGCCAAAGCTTGCCTTTGGAGCCTTTGCTAGACCTGTGTGGCTGCCTCTATTTTTATCTCCTAGTGTTCACCAGTAGAAGGGAAGACCTGCCAGACAACCCCCTTCTGTGTGCCTGGGGCCAGAGCCTTCCAAAGACAATGGGTGTGAGTTTTTTTTAATCAATTGCTGAATTGGTCAATACTTACAATCTATGGGGAAACACACCCACACTTTAACAACAGAATAATATTATGCTTTACATGGCATAATGTTCCTGTCCTTATAAAACAGTGTAACCTCTAACTTACTATAGGAAATGCCATTGGAATCTGTTGCTTACATATATATATGTTCAAATCACAGAATAATTTTCTTTGTATTGTCAAATTGTAATCCTGTTTATGCAATGGTTTTCTTTTTGTCAAATTATAATCTTGTTCAGAAAACCTATCTACAGGACATGAGCATCTCCTAGACTATCAAATGGCATGAGTCATTAATTCACTTTGCCTGGGAAAGGCTGCAATTCAAAATTCCCAGGAAGACTGGTGCCACTGTCCCAACAGATTGAAAACTGGATTTTTACTTCAGTTCTGCAGTACATTCAAAATTGTGTTGCTTGGGCCAGAAGGAGGACTCAGTTAACAGGATGCACACATAGATATGTTAGCAAATCCTATCAACGCCAAGACTAAAAGGGGAGGAGAGTCAAAGACAAGCAGAATTTGCCAAGCCAAATACTGTCAATTTCCAAAGACGTTTCTCAAAAGGGTAATTAACCCAAGATACAGCTTTTGAATCACAGGGAACAAGGTCATTTACAGAAACTGCTGTGAAACTGTTGAAAAATGATTTCAGGAAAAGACTTCCATTTATAAAGCACCTGATCACGTCTCTTAAAAATGTCTCAAAGCACTTCATAGACAATTAGTTACTTGAGTGCAATGACTGTTATATATGTAAAATTTACTTTAGATGACGTGCTTTAAGATGAAAATTTGATAATTGGTAAATCAGTATGAAAGTCACAAAGGGATACTGCATCCCTAAAGCTATTCAAGACTGCCATCACCTGCCATTAATGAGTACATCAAGGAGCTGCAGTCTCTACCCTTTAATATTATTAATGCCTTACTATTCCCATGGGGAGGCTGAGCACAATAACCTTTGGTATCACAGGCTGTATTGCACTCTCATCATTTTCAAGATTACTAGCCAAAGGTGAACGTTATCAACACCAACAGAATGACAATATACCACTGCAGCCCCTCCAGTCACAGAAACTTTTTGAATGTATCCTTCAAGTGATACATTCACTGTATCACAACACTCTATACAGTACTATGCCAATCAGACCTTTCTTAATATTAAATACTAATTAGAGTTCTTCCGAAAGGTCCATAAGACAAAACCATGGTTCTAAAGTCATTACTGCATATAAGGAAAAGAACACATATACAGACCACTTGGCTACAAAGGCTACATTGGATATTCACAAGTGTCAGTTATAGATATGTTTTACCACAATAATGTGATATGCAATGATGTCTATCGCCATTAACAGACTGCATATTCTAATGTCAAAACAGAAAATTCTGGAAATACGCAAGTCCATCAGGATCGGAAATAAGAAAAGACAAGTTATCGTTTTGGGTGGAGACCCTCTGTCAGAACACAGTTGTCACAAAAGGACTCATGTGAAACATTAATCTATTGTTTTCTCCTTTCAGATGCTGATAGACCACATGTTTAAATCCAACAATTCCAGGTTTAAAACATTTGTAGTTTAAAAAAAAAATTCTACAGTCAAATTATTTATTTTCCCCCCGGTATAGATGTGTACGTTCAAAGCAAAGTTCTGTCATCCAGCTATAACAATTTAGTAAACTAAGTACAATGAATCTGTATGTGCAAGCAGATAACAAAGAAGCAACGTGATGTTGTTAGTAATAGAAGATGAACTTTAAATTTTTCATATAAATTTGTGACATGATACTCTCTGGTTTTAACTTTCAACTAAATCTCATACATTGAAAAGCTCAACTTTTTAACAGGCGAACCTGGATTTTTTTTAAAATATAGAACACACAAAATATACAGACTGAAGGAAATGTGTATTCTGATGTCATGCAGGTGCAAATACTTCTAAAGTTTGAAGGGTTAAATAATTGTACAGTGAAAGCATAAAGGGAGATGTCAGACCGAAGTGAATACCTTTACTTCACAATATGTTCACAAACCACTGCACCCTTAAAACATCTATTACTTAGTTACAATGAAGCAACGCAACACTACTGTTATGTAAATCGTACAGGCTTGAGTATTACAGTGGTGGTGTTGGTTTAAACAGGAATGCTCGCCAGGACATTGGGAGAACTCTTTGCTGTACTTTGAATAGTGCAATGGGATCTCTCGTGTCCATTTGGAGTACCAGAACAGACAGATGCTTTAATATTTCATTCCAGGCACTGTACCTCCAACACTGTAGCACTCTCTCAGTACTGTACTGGAGTGTCACCAATGGTTCACCATTGAAATGCATTGAATGGCATGAGGTTGTTGTATTTGCGTGGTGGATATGAACTAAACTTGCTACAGAAAGTTAAGTTTTGTCCATTTTAGTCTAAGTAAACTTTTAAACACGTGATAAGTGTTAATTACTGCCAGTCAACCTCTCTGGCACTGAAAATTAACTATTACAAGTGCGGAGTCTCATTCCTTCAGTTTTTAATTGTTGTTAGATATTTTAAAAATTATTTTTTTTATTTGACTTTCTATCTTTTTTTCTCTCTCTCAAGCCAATCTTTCTTTCCCTCTCTTTCTGTACCTGATTTGACATTGAATTCACCCACTCTAACTTACACTTCCTTCTCAGTCCTTGCACGGTTAATTTCACAATCCTTCAATCTGATTGGTTAAGGAGATACACAGTTGTTTGCCCTGTTCACTCAGGTCCCAGATGCCTGGTTTGCTTTGCTGCAACGTTATCAGATCGCACTTTCAGCAATTTGCCACGCAAAACATTTAAAAACCTAAATGTACAAGAGCAAGTCTAACTGATGGCAGGTGCCATCAGATGCCCTGTCACAGCAAATTATGGGTCCATGTAGAAAATATACCCCCTCCCCACCCAAATAAAGCTACATTGGGATGATGTATATTATACATGGACGCTAAAATAAATCCAAAATACATTTCTTGTCGTTGAAACTCATGTCCCAAGTGAATATACACAGGAGGTATTATACTCACCAGTTGTTAATATACTTGTTTTAGAGCAGACTGCTGTATAATGCCTACTAGCTAGAGTTATAGAGAAGAATATTTAAGTGGCAATCTGATAGAATCACTTGGATAAGCCCACAAAAATAAAAGCATGGAAAATCTTTAAAAGTGTAGCATTTCTAATGTGCTTGCAGTGATTTTCAAAATGCATGGCACCAAGTTCTATCCATTCTCCATACTTCTGGTTTGCCCACAGAGAAGGTTAACAGTCCCAAATGTCATGCTTCATTTCATTTTCAGAAGCATCCTTTTAATTCTTCTTCAAAGTGCAGTATCTTTAACCAATTACCCCACCCGCCCCATCAACCACCGTCTGCCCCACCTGTGACAGAGACTGTAGGTCCCGCATTGGACTCATCGGTCACCTGCAAACTCATTTTTAATGTGGAAGCAAGTCATCCTCGGTTCCGAGGGGCTACCTAAGAAGAAGAAGACCACACACAGATGTTCACCAAATTTACTCAAAGTAGCTCATGTTGTCTTTAGGTAACGCCAAGTAGGTCTTTTCCATAACAGTAATTACAATACATTCTGTGACAATGTAAACTGCACGGGAAAACAATTATTTCACTCCTAACTTAATCATTTCAGTCAAAATAAGGATACATTTGATTTTAAGCACAAATATGCTTACACTTGTAGCTTGACATGAAGGATGCTTCAATTTACCAGCAGAAAGATACACTAAGCATACAAATTAAATAAAACAAAGATATTTAAAACCCAGCCATTTTACGGTAAAAGTTAAGAATTTCTGAGCAGCAAAGAACCTAAAATACAAAATGTGAGATGGCAAGTGTCTTTTGTACCAAACAGTTACTTGGAGGAGCGATTGTTATTACTACTGTCTTTTAAAAAAATTACATCCCTAAACTAGCCACATAATTTACAAACACATATGAGGGTCTGTTTTAAATGGACGGTTACCATCACTATTATAGAATTAAAAGTTAGAATTATAGTAGGGACTGATTTAGAGACACACTTATCCACAGTCAGTGCTTAAAATACTCTTAGCCCTGTGTTAATACAATAACATCTTCATCTCTCTGCGATTTAACAGAAACCCAGTATTAAAATTAATATTAATTTTGGAATCAATAAGGTAGAATTGAAACAACACTAAAGGATAGAACTATAAGTATTCAACTTCCAAAAGTGCTATATTCTCGACCCTCTCCGTATTTATTATTTTCACTTTGAAACTTTCACAATCCAGGACACTTCCAGAGGGCCAACAACATAACTGAAAATCAATAACCTCATTCAATAAATCAGAATTGACCAGGATTGTGAAACAGGTTAATGTAAACATGTGCTTAACCAAACTATAAACATGAAACCCAATTTCTACTTGTACACAGGCACAGCAAAAATGCAACAAATCTTCTCACCAATGTCACAGCTCACAGGACTTTAAAGATAGCAGTAATCAAAGGGGCATGTTGAGCTACAGAACTACATCAAACATGTACTTTTAAGTAAACAGTTTACTACATTACATAATCTCAAATACTCTTATTGACTTCAGATCTTGCAGCCATTTATAAATATTGAACTTATATGAAAATATCAAATACATCATCTACAGAATTACATCACACATATTTTAAGTAAGCAGTTTACAATTAAACAAAATCACTTTATAAACAGGAAAGGAAAGAGGGAGGGAGAAGCCAGGTAACTACAGACCTGACAGTTTAACTTCAGTTATGAGGAAGTTACTGGAATCAATCATCAGGGACAGTATGACTGAGCACTTGGACAAGTATGAGCTGATCAAAGTGAATCAGCATGGATTTGTGTCTGACTAATCTAGTTGAATTTTTGAGGAGGTCAGTGGCATAGTGGATAGAGGAGTGTCTGTGGATGTTGTCCATATGGACTTCCAGAAGGCATTTGAGAAGGTTCTGCACAAGAGATTATAATCAAAAATGAAAATGCACAGAATTGGAGGGAACCTTGTGACATGGGTTGGTAATTGGTTGGGAGGTAGGAGACAGAGACTGGGGATAAAGGGAATGTCATCTGATTGGCAGAATGAGACAAGAGGAGTTCCCCAGGGATCTGTACTGAGAACAGCTATTCACCACATATACTAATGACTTTGATGAAGGAATAGATAGCTGTATATCCAAGCTTACAGATGACAGTAAGTTAAGAGGCATAGTGATGCCAGATGTGAAATGGGCACAACAATAACTAACTTAGCAGGTCAGAGGCCTGCGTCCAATCTGCACAGGTGCTCGGGACACTGCTAAATTAGTCAGGGCCTTTTTTTTAAAGCAGCTGCCAATTAACACAGGCCTCGTTTCAATATTGAAATAGGATTTCAGCACCCATTTCTAACCCAGAAGTCAAAATTTGTTTAAACTAGTTGCCAACCAGTATTTTCGGATCTTGAGCTGCCTAATCAATGGCCCTTAACATGACCACTGGGAGGCTGCTCAAGGTAAAGCCTCAAAACTTCCTAAAAGGGTCCATTTTTTGGAGTTAGAAGGAGCAGGAGTGCTCCTATTGGCTCCAGAAAACAGTTGCGGACCGCTGCTGGCCTGCCCTCGCACCTGCACCATCCCCTCCCCCCGCCCCCCGCCCAATCGATCACCTACCCCTCAATTTACCTGTAGGCCTCTGCACCAGCCAAAATTGGTTACGGCCCGACAGGCGCCATGGCGCCTAATTAGCGTCCGCAGTTTGCTGAATTATGATGATGAAGCCAGAGGATGAATTTAGGACATTCCTTGTTCTGGCGTGCCATCATTGTGTGCCACCGGAATCACGCCAGGTTTCACACACTAATGAGTTTAGGCCCCAGTAAGTTGTATAGATGGAAGAAGCAGGTTACAAAGGGAATAAACAGATTAAGTGTGTGTGGAAAACTGTGGCAGATGACGTTCAATGTGGGGAAGTGTGAGATAATCCACTTTTTTTCTGAGAAAGACAAATTGGAATATTTTCTTAATCGGGAGCAACTAGGAGCTGTGGCGGAGCAAAGGGATTTACGTATTAATATGCACAAATCATTAAAAGCTAATGCACAGGTACAAAAAGCAATCAAAAAAGCTAAAGGAATGCTGGCCTTTATTTCAAGGGGTTTAGAATACAAAAGTGAGGAAGTGATGCTTCAGTTATATAGAACCTTAGTCAGATCCCATCTGGAGTGCTGCTTTCAGTTTTGGGCACCAAACCTCAGGGAAGATTTATTGGCCTTGGAAAGGGTACAGCACACATTCAACAGAATTTAAAGGATTAAATTACAAGGGCAGGTTGCATAAACTTGGCTTGCATTCCCTTGAGTTTAGATGATTGAGGTCTTTAAAATGATAAAGGGATTCGATAGGGTAGATACAGAGAAACTATTTCCTATGGTGGGGGATTTCAGAACAAAGTGCATAATCTTAAAATTAGAACTAGGCCAGTTAGAACAAAAATCAGAAAGCACTTTTTCACACAAAAAGTAGCAGAAATTTGGAACTTTCTCTCCCCCCCCCCTCAACCCTCCAAGGCTGTGGATGCTGTGACAATTCTAACTTTCAAGTCTCAGATCAATAGATTTTTGTTAGGTAAGGGTATTAAGGGAGATGGAGAAAAGGTGATGTAAATGGAGTTGAAGTACAGATCAGTATGATCTAACAGAATCGCAGAACAGGCTCCAGGGGCTGAATGGCCTACTCCAGTTCCTGTGTTCCTATTAGTGATCACGCTGTTGGAAGAACCTTTTGCTTAGGTACCAATCAATCCCTCATACTTACATATCCAATGGAAACATTTCTACCCAACTGCTGCAATTGGTCCAGTAGTGAATGTTTAAATAAATGCAATAGCCAGAGTTTAATCTGCATATAGTTAAGTATTTTGTGATAAGCACTGGTTAGTGATTTTCCTCAGTGCTTCCATTCGCATCAGCACCACACCAGTACCACAATGTAAGCACTGCATCTAGTGACAATGATTGCTCAACCTGACATGGCCGAAAGAATGGTAATCAGCCCATCCATGATGTGGTTTCCTAATTGTTGGACCATAAGGCCACACAGGAAGTTCAAATTGTGACATTTCCTGGCACCAAATTACTGCAAATGTGTTTAGTTGTTTAATAGTCCCACGGAAATTGCACTGTATTGTAAACTGGGTAATAAGATTCTGTAACAGCAACAGCTAATAAGCAGAGCATAAATGATCAGAATTGTCACCTTCTTAGGCATGATATTGGTGTCTACTCAACCGGAATGTTTGGACAATGATATAAGTATCCCATTAAAAGATTTCAACTGTATTTATGAACTTAAGACTTAATATTTTATTTCATACTAAAGTCAAGCATTACACTCCCTGACATATTTACTATTGTATAAGTGTAAGAATTCTTTAAAGTGGCAATTTATTATACATCTGAAGAATACCAATTATTTTCAGAAACTGATTCAAAATGTACCTGTAACCATGTGCAGCACATTTTCTGTATATCCATCAAAACCAACAAATGGCACAATATATGAAGAAACATCAACAGCATTTGCTCTTCATTAAAAAAAGAAAATATTAAATAATCATTGTTGATAATTATATTCAGTGCATGAATATATACTACACCCTACAGGAATGACAGCATAAGCATTTCCACCTGACTCTTATCAATTGTAGTACCATCTGGTATAATAGAATCAAAGTATTAAAGCAGGTTACTTACTTTTCATATTCCTCGTTGTCTTTATCACATCTGGCATCTTTGTGTTTTTCCCAGTCCTTCCCATGTTTGCAAGTCGTTAACAAAATAATATCTTCTCCATTATGTACATGATACAAGGCATTTCTGGTTTCTGACCCAATGCCAGTTAGGTATCTTTTACCTTTAAAAACCAACAAGTATTTTCTTGTGGGTGGTACATTGTTGTACATAAGCCAGCCCTTCTCGCCTCCTTTTTGAGCATGCTCTTTGGAAAACAAGGGGATGGACACGTCGAAATTTGATCGGAAGTTATCCATACTGATACTGGCTTTGGCTAACATAGCTTGCCCGATATCAAATCCTAAATCTTCCGTATAATCAGGCCAGGTCCCTGAATACAGATTGAATATAAGATGATTCCTCCCATTATTCCACAGTGGGAGGCTTTGAATTTTAGCTTTTACATTATGAACATACTGAAATGAAAGTTGATCCCTATCCAAGGTATCGATGCTGAGGACAAACAAACATGCTTGTCTCGGATCTGATGTATAGTATCTCGAATCCTCGATAGTAGTAAGGATTTTCTGGTAACTTTCAGAAATCTTCTCCCCCTTTTGAAGCGGATAGATGTACACTTTGAATCCGTTCCTTTGGCAGAGAGAGGAATCAAAGCAAGTCTCCATCCTGCATTTTCGATTCTTGTAAACGTTCGCCTTGATTTCTCTCCTCTCCCTTGGAGAAAGTCCAGGGTTGAGGCCAAGGTGAATTCCCTCCTCTTCGTCATTTTGCCCATCCTCCGAGCTGAAATAGCTGCTCAAGAGGTTAATCCACACGGGCCAGCGGCGTCTGACTGGGGGCGAACCCTGATCTCGGAGGTCCTTGTGAAGATGATCGGGTGACAATGATGATGAAGGTAAATGTGGGGGGAACTGTCGGAACCGCGCTCCTCCCAGGTAGAAAAGCAGCAAAAGACAGGCGCCGAATGACACTAGAAGATACCTTTTCTTGGCCTGCATGTGGACGAGCGGGGGGCCGCTAGAAATTGATTTTTTTTAAAGGATGGGAAGGGGGGGGGGAGGGAGAAAGAGAGAGAAAAACACTGTTTCCACTAAAGTTCGATGTTTATAATTCCACATATCACAGACAAAACAAAGAATAATTGTCAACTAAATTACAAAATCTCACTTAAAATAATGGCAAACATTTCTAGAACGTTAAAGAAAGCTAAGAGTGCAATCCCTCCCTTTCTTGGCTGATTTTATTGTATGGATGTAAAGGCCTGCAGTTGTGTTTTGTGTGAGCTGGGGCTGGAGCTGATGTTCCCCGTGGCCCAGGCTGAGGCAGAGCCCGCCGCCGCCGCCGCCGCCATGTTGACGTGGTTGCCAAGGCGAGAAGCAGCCGTTTCTTTCCTGCTGCATCCTCCACTCACATCTCACCTCGCGAAAAAAAAGGCTGGGAAACCTGGCACTTTCACTCCCAAACACCACGCAACACTTGAATGCCAGGCAGCAGCAGCAGAGGCAAGTGTCAATGGGCAGCACGGTGAGAATCACTTAGCCACTTTCATGGTATCTTACTTTACCGATATAAACACTGCTCCATGTGCTTTCAATCGGTTCTGTTAATGCGTCTCGGGAGGTTTCTCATCAAAAAATCTTTATATCAACACAAATACCGTCTTTAAACAAAAAAAATCAACGCATCAAAAAAATCAACATAAAAAAACCTGTAATAAAATAAAACTATTTATGGTTTGGGGTTGGGAACGCAGTTCCTGCTCTTTAATGCATCGCCTATTAAAGACATTCATTGCCATGACTAGTATTTTTTATTAAAGATTACTTAATTTATAAGCATAATTATTATTGGGTACCTGGATCTTGTCTGGGAGTTACAGTGCAGGAACCTGTCATCAGGAACAACTTTTTCCTTTTTTCATTCTTTTACTCTTTGAGATGATGATAGTCATCCTGCGTACGTTTGTGTGTGTTTTAGAGTTACTTATGTTGCTGATGTCCTTTTCGCTGGGCTGTCATCTGGAATGATCAGTGTCCTTGATTTTATTTATTTTTAATTATTCAAACCTATCGTCTAGTCGACGGAGAAGCCAAGGTCACCATCCGCATTGGAAACATAATATTTCTTTATGACTCTGATCTAGCTGCAGATTGTCGTGAGAAATGAAAACCTTTCATGCAAATAAAAAACACAAAATATTTGTTTTTAAAAGAAGTAACATATTCACTTTTTTGAAAAAAATAGTTTCCCCTCTCCACCGTTAGTGGCTAGTGATAAAAGTCCTCATTTTGTTAACAAAACAGTTGGGGGGGGGGAAGTTCTGCGAGGAGAAGGAATAAAATAATCGCTGTTTTTTTTTGAAACCGAAGAAACTCCTTCAACTTTCAAAACCTCGTCCGTTTCAGACAACTCCTGCCATCCCCATTACAGCGTGTGCGAGTAAATAGCCAAATAAATGTGCACACTGATAGATGTGTGAAAGAGCAGAGACATCCATCAGCGCGAATCCCCTTAACGAGATGGTCTCCCGGGGCTCGGATTGAAGTGCAGGAGACGCCGTTATATTCTCTCTCTCCCTCTTAATTTATTCCTGTCAGTCTCTTTTCTTCATTGAAGCACAAGAGAGGAAACAAATTCCCAAATGCTGCGGACACTCGTTCAAGCTTTGCCTCCGCGATGTGTGGAGAATTTCCCCGCTCCTTTTTTTGCAGGGTGAGAGCGCCGAGCTGTGTTGCCTGTGCCTCCCGGAGCCCTGCACACCTTCCTTCCTGCCTCCCTCCGTCTCTCCCCCTCCCGCCTCACACTGACTCCCGGCCGCTTCCCCAACCTCAGTCTCCCCCTCGCGCTGATCTCGTTTGACAGCAGCTTTTCTCCCACCCCGCCCTTCCCTCCTCCTTGCGCTCATCCATTGGCTGAAATGGCCAACGCCTTTCTGAAATTCCCTTTCCTGATTGGACAATCGACACGTCAATCACCGCCAGGGGTTTCCCCCCTTCCGAGCTGCGCACGCGCGACGTGCGTTTATGGGTCGCCGAGGAATGCGGTGACGTCATTAAACCACGCCCCTCACTACCTTTGCGGTCTTAAAGGGCCAGGTGTTCGTCCGTCGCTTTGTCGCTTTAAGAGCGAAGTGATCTAACGCTGCTCTGTGCTGTCTTGCGTAAACGACAGTTACGAGCGCTCAGAATTCAAATTTTAGCAATTACGAGTTCAATTGTGACACTAAAATAATTATTAATAATTGAAGTAGGTACCTCAGCTCTCTATCCTGTGACCACTACTGTTTCTAATTTACATAAATAACCTGGATTCAGGAACTCAATGCAAAGTGCTCAGGTTTTCAAATATCAAATTAGGAGGGACAGTGGATTTGGAAGCGGCACCTCAAAATTACAGAATGAATTGGAAAAGATATGTCAGTAGACAGAACACTGGCAGATGAAATTTAATGCAGACATATTTAAGCACTACACATAGGAAACAAAAATAGATGATGAGATACTATGGGAATTGTACTGAAGTATATAATGATGAAGCTGAAAGAGTCTTAGGAGTTTTCGTAGCCTCAATGTCCAACAATGCAGAGTAGCAATCAATAAAACCAAAAATAAAAACAGAAAATACTGGAAACACTCAGCAGGTCAGGCAACATCAATAAAATCAATTGGATGTTGAATTACAAAACCAAAACAATAGAATATAAGTCAGTAGAGGCAGTGATCAAACTTTATAGTGCTCTGGTCAGACCGCACCTTCAATACTGCGTCCAGTTCTGGTTGCCAAAAAACAAGAGAGACATTCAAGCATTGAAGGTAGTGCAGAGAAAGGGCATGAGGCTGATCCCTATTAAAAGAGGTCTGAGTTATGAGGAAAGACTGGAGAAACTTAAGCTTTTCAGCCTGAGAGGTAATCATAGAATTATACGAGATTCTTAAGAGTATAAAAAGTTTACGACAAAATTACTTTAAATTAAACTGATAGTACAACAATCAGACACAGATTCAAACTAGTAAAAGGTCATTTTAAGGACTGATAATAGGAAATTCTTCTTCACACAAAGTGATCAACATGTAGAATAGACATTCAGATATAGTGGAGACAACATCCTGGAATCATTTAAGAAAAAATTGGAAGCTACAATATGGGACATTAGGATCTCTATGGATAAATTAAGATGGGCCAAAATGGCTTTTCTCATCCTTAATTAACTTGTGTTCAATTGATATTGTCAAATAAAAAAATAAAATTCTGGAAAATAATCAAAAATACCAAAGCAAGCTGGTCAGTATCTAAAGAGAAAAAATGCATTAATGTTTCAGGTGGAAACCCTTTATCAGAAGTTAATTTATAATTGATACATATCTGGATTAACAAATATATTTAAGGTGAAATAAAGAGGAAAATGCCATCTACAAATCCTGCAAGGGGAAAGGGGAAGGGGTTCACTAGGGTTAATATAGAAGCAAGTTAGCAGGGCGATCAAAGCGGCAAGGAGAGTTCTAAAAAAAAGGAAACTGAAAAGGCAAAATATAACAGTAAAAAATCTTAGTGTTTCATAGCCAATTAGTTACTTTTGAAGAATAATCACTGTTGTTATGTAAGCAAACAAGGCTCCCAATTTGTGCATACCAAGGTTCCACAAACAGCAATGAGATAAATGATCAGTTAATCTGTTTTGGTAATTTTAGTAGAGAGATAAATGTTGGCCCCTGCTCTTCTTTGAATATTGCTATGGGATCATTTATATCCATCTAAACAGATTTCTAATTTATAACAATGACTTGGATTCAGAAACAATGAAAATTAGTAAAATTTGAAGATGATATCCAGCTAGGTGGGACAATGGAATAGAAGGAGGCAGCTCGGAAATTATAGATTGCGTTGGACAAAATATGTTTGTAGACAGAAGCATGACAAAGGAAATTTAAGGAAAATGGCCAACTCACTTCATGAATGGTGATGAAATAGCTAAAGATGAAACTGAAAAATACATCAAAGTTTTAGTAGATTCAGCACTGTACACTTCTAACCAATACAGAGCAGAATATTGAACTGCACAGCCAGCACAGCAGCATATAAGTCAGAGAAGACTGATTAAACTATATAGTGCTCAGGCCAAACTGCACCTTGATTCTGGTCACTGAGAAACAGGGGAGACATTGAAGCATTGGAGACAGGGTAGCAAAGAGCCATGAGGCTGATTCCCAGTGTAAAAGGGCGGAGTTATGAGGAATGTCTGGGGAAACTTGGGTTTTTCAGCCTGGAAAGGAAATCTGTGAGGAATTTTATAGAGGTACTGTATACTAGAAAATTAAGGGTATGAAACGGTACATCCAGAATAATAACCTTAAATTAAATTGCCAGAATAGAACAAAACAACAGAGGTTCAAACTAGAAAATAGTAAAGTTAAGACTGATATCAGGAAGTTCACCTTCACATAAAGCATGATCAACAGGTAAAATAGACGTCCAGATAGAGGGGTAGAAGTGAGAATCCTGGAATCATTTAAGAATTGGGTACTGCAATGGGGACACTAGTGCCTTTCTGAATAGATGTGCTAAAGGTGGTCTGAATGCCATTCGTCATCTGCAATTACTTTGTGATATGGATATTCTGCGACTTCCCCTATGTAGACTACCGAAAGTAACTTGAATGCAGGATAATCGGTGGTCGACAGAACAAACAGTCGGCGCTTGTCAGATGTAGATTTGTGCAGCAAAGTGGAATTGGCGTAAATTACTGTTTGTTATTTTATCATTGATCTCAGTTGAGTGTTTTGCGATTATCATTTAATTTGCTTACGCAGACGAACAATATTTGTGCAATTCATCTAATCAATTTCATTCATTTTGTGCGCGTTATGACTCAAAGTAAATGAAAGGATTTAAAAGTGCCCATATGTTACGTAATTCTCTTCAATGTATGTTTTTAATGTGCACATATCGGTTCATGGACACAATCAAATATGCATTCAACTCGGTTAAAAAAATGTTTTGTATTCACTTTATCTGCGACACATTTATGTTGATATTCCAGTCACGTATGTTGAATTTTTCAAGCAGTGGTGCATTCTATTCATACAGATATGTTAGTCTTCAAATGCAATCGCAATTGATTTCCATTTCATGCAAATAGGTAAATACAAAAATGCTGTTGGATCCAATCTTGCATTACCTGGATTACATCTGCACATAGCTTCGTGTGATATAGCAATGCAGGAGCTTGGCAGATGCTGAGCTTTGAAGAGCACACCTGGGACTGCTGGCTTTCGACTGGATAGACTGAACCTTCAATCTTGGAAAAATTCAAACTAATCCTTTCCTTCTTGCATATACTATACCTAGTGACAGCCATGCTTAATCACCATCTTATTCTGAACAAAGAAAAAACATAATTGATAGATATGCTTAATAAATATGTATTAATTATGCTGTTCACTTTAAATCGAAGTGTAACTAATTATTAAGAAGGTAAACATGTGCATGTTTTTTTTCTACATATACACACATATTTTGAGGCATATTCATTTTGTGATTGTATTATCGTCCTTAGAAATGAAAATAACGTCGTTCCAAAGAAAGCATCCTGTATCTTTGGACATATGTTAATTAAAGTTATTTATGTATTCATTTTACTTACCCCTTTAGTTTTATATATATACACACACACATCGTATACAAACGCGTTCCTCTCTTTCAACCTTTCCAATTTTATCACTGAAAGTACATTTTGTTTAGTTACTTGAAAGTAAATTAAGTGGAAAGCAAGACACTATTGTTTAAATAAAATAATTACATGAGCGGTGTGTGGAAAATATAAGATTGCATTTCTTCGTAACTGTAAGAACTCGTCTGCAGAATCTCGAGATAAAAACTGTTTTTGTTGTGTCCGGTTTGCCAACAAAGCATTTACTTACACTGCCTTCTTCAGAGCAAACCCTAGCTACAAACAGCTACAGCACTGTAGATTTTATAAGCATTTAATAATAAATACCATTTGATACGTATTAATCTAATTCGCCCGTGAGACGAGTCTCCTGCGAGTGTTGCACAATACAGCAGAGAACCTAATGCATGTTGTACATAACAAACATTATTAAAACATAATGTAATATAATCCTTCAGATGTAAATTTTCTAAACCCACAGCAGTACGGAAATGTCACTCTCTGTAATAAATCTAAACAAACGCGACAGAACTTTTTTGTTGCTGTGTAAATAGCATTTTTGCAGCTTCGTAATTGTGTATTTTCAAGGAACAGAAATCTGTCAACTGAATTTCGAAATAAAATGGACAGGATATTGTCATTTTACGTTTTATGATTATACTATGCATTCTGTTGTATATTAGTTTGAAAATTTGTTATTTTTTTGTAATATCAGCTTAGTTTGTTTAAAAATGTCCAATTTTTCTTCTTTTTCGAAGCAGTTGAGTGAAATTATTCACAAAAAGCGACATCTAGTGGTTTAACTGGCTACTCAAACGTGAATAAGATTTTGAAAAGTGGAACATTTCATTATTAAACGTGGAACCGCTGGTTTCCTCATCACCCCATGCACGCACACAAACACAAAAATCTACCAGGGAGAATAGACTGCACCCTGAAAACGGTATATCTAGCCACTCGTACAATTTATTCATCTGTTTCCGTATTTTGGAAGCGAGTTAATACTGTCCGCAGGACATTATTTAAGTTTATGTACATATATTACATTATATTTGACCCGCTATTTATATCCAAAAGGGGGTATTTTGATTCGTTTGCTTGTGGAAACAATTTTAAATAATTCACTATGAAATTGAATACCACAAAATCAAATGTTTTATTTCAGTGATGAAGACTAAGATACCAGTGTGTGATCCAGCACATTTTGTATTGCACCGGGAGATAGGGAGCTAATTAAAGCATGAGCTATCTGTTTTAATTAGCTTATGGTGGCAGTCCTAAGTTGACAGGCTTCTCCTGTCTGCTTTAATATGCTACTGCAAGTCAGCTTCAGTTGCCATTATCAACACACCCTCCATTTCATTTCAATAACCATTTATAAAGACATGTGGTGTCAGTGCTACAGAGTAATAGAACATTTGTTCACTTAATTTCCTACATAATGTGCTCCTGATCTCAACCATGTCATCATGGGACCCCACAAGAAGAGGTGAAAATCAGCAGGCAGGTCAGCCTGGGCCATCCCTCCGATGTTCCAAGAGGTCAGGTCAAGAGAAGCATTGGCAAGAAAGAACTTGCGTTTATAACCCACCTTTCATGATCTCAGGACGTCCCAAAGCACTGTACAGCCAATATAAGTTTGAAGTGTAGTCATTGGTGTAATGTAGGAAATGCTGCATCCAATTTATGCACAGCAAGGTCTCACAGACAGAAATGAGATAATGACTAGATAATATGTTTTAGTAATGTTAGTTGAGGGATAAATATTGACCAGGATACATAAGAACATAAGAAATAGGAGCAGGAGTAGGCCATTCGGCCCTTCGAGCCTGCTCCACCATTCAATGAGATCATAGCTGATCTTCTGCCTCAATTCCATTCACTGGCCTTATCGCCATATCCCTTGATGCCCTTACTAGTCAGAAATCTATCGACTTCTGTTTTGAACTGCCTCCACAGCCCTCTGGGGTAGAGAATTCCAAAGATTCACCATCCTCTGTGTGAAGAAACTTCTTCTCATCTCAGTCCTGAATGGCCTACCCTTTATCCTGAGGCTGTGGCCCCTGGTTCTAGACTCCCCAGCCAAGGGAAACATTCTCTCAGCATCCACCCTATCAAGCCCTGTAATAATTTTGTGTGCTTCAATGAGATCCCCTCTCATTCTTCTGAATTCAAGAGAATACAGGCCTAGTTTACTCAATCTCTTCTCATACGACAGTCCCGCCATCCCAGGAATCAATCTAGTGAACCTCAGTCTGCAGGACGATATAGATGGGTTGGTCAGATGGGCGGAACAGTGGCAAATGGAATTTAACCCGGAAAAGTGCGAGGTGATGCACTTTGGGGGGACTAACAAGGCAAAGGAATACACAATGAATGGAAAGACCCTAGGCAAGACGGAGGGTCAGAGGGATCTGGGTGTGCAAGTACACAGATCCCTGAAGGCGGCGGAACAGGTGGATAAGGTGGTAAAAAAGGCATATGGGATACTTGCCTTCATTAGCTGAGGCATTGAATATAAGAGCAAGGAGGTTATGATGGAGCTGTATAAAACACTGGTTAGGCCACAGCTGGAATATTGTGTGCAGTTCTGGTCGCCACACTACAGGAAGGATGTAATCGCGTTAGAGAGGGTGCAGAGGAGGTTCACCAGGATGTTACCAGGGCTGGAGCGCTTCAGCTATGAAGAGAGACTGGGCAGGTTGGGTTTGTTTTCCTTGGAGCTGAGGAGGCTGAGGGGGGACATGATTGAGGTGTACAAAATTATGAGGGGCATAGATAGGATGGATGCTGAGGAGCTTTTTCCCTTAGTAGAGGGGTCAATAACTAGGGGGCATAGATTCAAGGTAAAGGGCGGGAGGTTTAGAGGGGATTTGAGAAAGAACTTTTTCACCCAGAGGGTGGTTGGAGTCTGGAACTCACTGCCTGAAAGGGTTGTGGAGGCAGAAACCCTCACAACATTTAAGAAGCATTTGGATGTGCACTTGAAATGCCATAGCATACAAGGCTACGGGCCAAATGCTGGAATATGGGATTAGATTAGACAGGGCTTGATGGCCGGCGCGGACACGATGGGCCGAAGGGCCTCTATCCGTGCTGTATTACTCTATGACTCTATGACTCTATGACTCTTTACTGTTGGCCTTTATTTCTGCTCCCTACTAGTTTTGCTGACTACTTTTCTAACTTGCACTTCCAGCTTTGTTTCTCTCTGTTCTGGGCCCACACTTAGGTTCCCAGCCCCCTGACAAACTAGTTTAAATCCTTCCCAACAGCACTAGCAAACCCCCCTGCGAGGATATTGGTCCCAGTTCTGCCGAGGTGTAACCCGTCCAGATTGTACAGGTCCCACCTTCCCCAGAATCGGTCCCAATGCCTCAGAAACTTAAATCCCTCCCTCCTAGACCATCTCTCCAGCCACGCATTCATCTGGTCTATTCTCCTATTTCTGCCCTTGCTAGTACATGGTACTGGGAGTAATCCTGAGATTACTACCTTTGAGGTCCTGCTTTTTAATTTATTTCCTAGCTCCCTATATTCTGCTTGAAGGACCTCATCCCTCTTTCTACCTATGTCATTGGTACTGATATGGACCACGGCCTCTTGCTGTTCACCCTCCCCCTTCAGAATGTCCTGCAGCTGCTCAGTGACATCCTTGACCCTGGCACCAGGGAGGCAACATACCATCCTGGATTCACGTCTGCGGCCACAGAAACGTCTATCTGTTCCCCTTACGATAGAATCCCCTATCACTATTGCTCTCCCACTCTTTTTCCTCCCCTCCTGTGCAGCTGAGCCACTCGTAGTGCCACGGACTTGGCTCTTGCTGCATCCCCCTGAGAAACCATCTCCCCCAGCAGTATCCAAAACGGAAAATCTGTTGGAGAGGGCGATGGACCCAGGGGACTCCTGCACTACCTTCCTAGTTCTTTTACTCTGTCTGGCGGTCACCCATTCCCATTCTGCCTGTGTACTCTTTACCTGCGGTGTGACCACCTCGTTAAACGTGCTATCCACGAAAATCTCAGCCTCGCGGATGTGCCACAGTGACTCCAGCCGCAGCTCTAGCTCCGAAACATGGATTTTGAGTAGCTGCAGCTGGAGACACTTTCTGCACACGTGTTCGCCCTGGACACCGAAAGTGTCCCTGACTTCCCACATAGCACAGGAGGAGCACTCCACGCTGCCGAGCTGCCCTGCCATGTCCTACTCTTAATTTACTCCCTTTACTTCCTCTAAATTAAAGAATATTAAATACACTAGGGACCTTACTTCACTTTACACACTACTTACATTAAACTAGAGACCTTACTTTTACTTTAACGACTGGACTGTAGAAATACTCACCAGGTCCTACTTACCAATCAGCTCCTTCCCTGGTTGTGATGTTACTTTAGCGGTTTTGCAGTTGTTGTTGTTGTTTGACTGCCCCCGCTCTCGGACTCTTTCCTGGGTGTAAAGTAAGAACCAAATCCTACAGAGTGAAAAATTAGGGAAAACAAAGGCGAAGCAAGGGAGCTCCTCCTTCCACTCTTCACCCACCGAGCTCCCTCACTCACCCAACTCTCAGCACTCTGTGCAAACTGCACTCAGTGCAGATCGCACTGCGAAGCCTGTTTTTATAGGCCTAGTTTCCCTAATTAACTGCCTTCAGCTGCTCTGAATTATCCTCTGCCTTCTCCGGGGCTGCCGACTCCTTTCGGGTCTTTTTCCAAGTGGCAGGCAGTGATTAGTGGGGTACCGCAGGGACCCCAGCTATTCACAATATATATTAATGATCTAGACAAGGGAACTAGATGTAATATCTCCAAATTTGCAGACGACACAAAGCTGGGTGGGCGTGTGTGCTGTGAGGAGGATGCCGAGAAACTACAGGATGATTTGGACAGGTTGGGTGATTGGGCAGAAGCATGGCAGATGCAATATAACGTGGATAAATGTGAGGTTATCCACTTTGGTGGCAAAAACAGGAAGGCAGATTATTATCTGAATGGCAATAGATTGGGAGAAGGGGAAGTGCAACGAGACCTGGGTGTCCTTGTGCACCAGTCGCTGAAGGTAAGCATGCAGGTGTTGCAGGCGGTTAAGAAGGCAAGTGGTATGTTGGCCTTCATAGCGAGAGGGTTTGAGTACAGGAACAAGGATTACTTGCTGCAGTTGTACAGGACCTTGGTGAGACCACATTTTGAGTATTGTGTGCAGTTTTGGTCGCCTTATCTGAGGAAGGATATTCTTGCCATGGAAGGAGTTCAGCGAAGATTCACCAGGCTGATACCTGGGATAGCATGAATGACGTATGAGGAGAGATTGGGTCGATTGGGCTTGTACTCGCTGGAGTTTAGAAGAATGAGAGGGGATCTCATTGAAACTTATAAAATTCTGGCAGGACTGGACAGACTAGATGCAGGGAGGATGTTCCCGATGGTCGGGGAATCCAGAACCAGAGGTCACAGTCTAAGGATAAGGGGTAGGCCTTTCAGGACAGAAATGAGGAGGAATTTCTTCACCCAGAGAGTGGTGAACCTGTGGAATTCTCTACCACAGAAGGCAGTGGAGGCCAATTCATTAAATATATTCAAGAAGGAGTTGGATATATTTCTTAAGGCTAAAGGGATCAAGGGGTATGGGGAGAAAGCAGGGACCGGGTACTGAACTTGGATGATCAGCCATGATCGCATTGAATGGCGGAGCAGGCTCGAGGGGCCGAATGGCCCACCCCTGCTCCTATCTTCTATGTTTCTATGTCCGCTGTCCTCAGCCTCCCGCTCTTTATCCTCTGCCTCTCCGGGGCTGACGACTCCTTTCAGGTCCGCTGTCCTCAGCCTCCCGCGCTCTTTATCCTCTGCCTTCTCCGGGGCTGCCGACTCCTTTCAGGTCCGCTGTCCTCGGCCTCCCGCGCTCTTTATCCTCTGCCTTCTCCGGGGCTGCCGACTCCTTTCAGGAGATCTCCCCATCTCTTCTTCGACTAGAGCCATGGGATCTTTTATGTCCACCTGAGAGGGCAGATAAGGCCTTGGTTTGACACCTCATCTGAAAGATGGCACCTGCGACAGTGCAGCTCTCCCTCAGTACAGCACTGAAGTGTTAGCTCAAGTCTCTGGATGGGACTTGAAGCTGCAACCTTCTGAGTCAGAGGTGAGAGTACTACCACTGAGTGATGGCTGAAGCCTGGGATCAGACCATCTCCTACATCTTTTTGGCTGACAAATGGTACAATGTGAGAATAATAGAAATCTTACAGCACTGAAGGAGGCTATTTGGCCCAACGGCTTGTGCCGCTTCTTTGAAAGATTATCCAATTAGTCCCATTCCCCTGCTCATTCCCCATAGCCCTGTAAATTTTTCCTTTTCAAGTATATGTCCAATTCCCTTTTGAAAGTTACTATTGAATCTGCTTCCACCATCCTTTCAGGCAGTGCATTCCAGATCATGCCACTCACTGCATAAAAACATATCTCCTCATCTCCCCCCTGGTTTTGCCAATTATCTTAAATGTGTGTCCTCTGGTTACTGACTCACCTGCCAGTGGGAACAGTTTCTCCTTATTCACTCTATTAAAACCCCTCATCATTTTGAACACCTCTACTAAATCTCCCCTTAAACTTCTCTGCTCTAAGGGGAACAACTCCAGCTTCTCCAGTTTCTCCACAAAGTTGAATGTGAAAAAGTTGCTCATCTCACAATCTTTATTTTCTGAATTTTTGTTGAAGTCCTTACTTCAAAACAGCAATGACATATTGAACACCCACAGATGATGCATTTTCCCTACAAATGGAAATGACACATAATTACAAGGAGAATTGCAATTATACTGATGCTGCTTGAGATTCTAAAAACATATACAAATAAATGGAATGGCCTCCTCCTGTACTAAAAATCTCTGTGATTCTACAAGAATTTTACAGCAGCAAAGAAAGCACAAAGTTTATAAATTAAAGAAATCTACTAAAATCTTGGAAATTTTTAACAGGAACTTCCACAAAGTTTCAATTGGTCAAGACCAATACTCATAGAATCACAGAATAGTACAACACAGAAGGAGGCTATCTGGCTCATTGAGTCTGCGCCGGCTCTTTCGAAGAGCAATCCAGTTAGTCCCATTCCTCCGCTCTTTCCCCATATCCCTGCAATTTTTTTTCTCCTTCAAGTGCCCTCTGGTTATTGACCCTTCAGCCATTGGAAACAGTTTTTCTTTATTTACTCTATGTAAACCCTTCACGAGTTTAAATACCTCTATCAAATCTCCTCTTAGCCTTCTCTGCTCTAAGGAGAACAACCCCAGCTTCTCCAGTCTATCCAGTTAACTGTAAACCCTCCTCCCTGGAACCATTCTAGTAAATTTCTTCTGTACCCCCTCCAAAGCCTTCATGTCCTTCCTAGTGTTTGGTGCCCAGAATTGGACACAATGGCCCAGTAATTCCGGTCCCAACGCGTGAGTACGGACGGGGTACTCACGCGTGGGCCCGTTGGAAGTGCCGGATTTCAGCATGCACAGCGCATGCGTGGAAAACCGGCATTTCCTCTCCTCTGAACCAAGGGGTTAAGAGGCGGTTCCCGTGCGACATTTCAGGCAGCGCGTACGCGTTGAACTTTGTTTTTTTTGACAGGTTTGTCCGTGCGTGAAGGCCTCCACTTTTTATGAATGTAAAAAGCAGACGTAAGGACTTAGTTTTAAAAGGTAAGTGGTCTAATAATTAAAGTTAGAAATTTTTTTCCGCAGGTTTATTATTTTTAAAGAATTTACAGTAAGGTAAGTGTATTTTTGGACCCGATTTCTTGAAAAAAAAATTTTGGCAGAAATTTGAATAATTGTTTAAAATAGTTTTTTTTAAGTTATTAATAGTTAATTTAATTAGTGGGATTTAAAAAAAACTTTTATTTAAAGTTTAAGTACTGTTTTGGGCGCCCGGAGTTTTCATGAGTTTGACAGGTCTTATGTCTAACTCATGAATGGACTTTTGTAAACTCTCATTGGTTGCCCAGTGCTCACGTGATCCCAGCCGGCTCATCGCACTAAGTACGCCGCTGGATCACGCACGCACAGCGCGCCGGGAGCTGAACCGGGCCACAGACCGGAAATCCACGCAGACCCAGTCTTCAAATGCCAGCGCGATATGTAAGTGTAGGTCGGGGGCTTGCACCCGTGGGAAGTCCCCGACCCGAATTTCTGGGCCATCACTTCCGCTGGGGCCAAACGAGTGTTTTACATCGGTTTAGCATAACTTCCTGGCTTTTGTACCCTGCCTCTATTTATAAAGCCCAGGATCCCATATGCTTTAGTAACTGCTTTGTTAACCTGTCCAGCCATCTTCAAAGATTTGTGCACAAACACCCCCAGGCCTCTCTCTTCTTGCACTCCCTTTACAATTATACCATTTAACATGTTAATATTGTCTCTCCTCATTCTTCCTACCAAAATGCATCACCTCACACTTTTCTGCATTGAATTTTATCTGCCATGTGTCCGTCCTTTCCACCAGCCTGTCTATAACCTCTTGAAGTATATTACTATCTTCCTCACTGTTTACTACACTTCCAAGTTTCGTGTCATCTGCAAATTTCGAAATTGTGCCCTGTCCCCCCAAGTCCAAGTTAATAATGTACATCAAAAACAGCAGTGGTCCCAGTACTGAACCCTAGGGAACACCACTGTATATCTCCCTCCAGTCTGAAAAACAGCCATTCACCCGACTCTGTCTTTTCTATCCCTTCACCAATTTTGTATCCATGCTGCTACTGCCCCTTTTATCCCATGGGCTTCAATTTTGCTAACAAGCCTAACATCTGGTACTTTATCAAACACCTTTTGAAAGTCCATATAAACAAAATTAACTGCACTGCCCTCATCCACCCTCTCTTTTACCTCATCAAAAAACTCAATCAAGTTAGTTAAACATGATTTGCACTTAACTAATCCATGCTGGCTCTCCTTTATTAGTCCATACTTGTCCAAGTGGCTGTTAATTTTCTCCCATGTTATTGTTTCTAAAACCTTCCCCACCAATGGCGTTAAACTGACTGGCCTGTAATTGACAGGTTTATCCTTCTCCCCTTTGTAACATTTGCAATCCTCCAGTCCTCTGGCACCACCCCTGTATCGAAGGAGGATTGGAAGATTGTGGCCAGCACCTCTGCAATTTCTACCCTTACTTCCCTCAGTAACCTAGGGTGCATCCCATCCGGATCGGGTGACTTATTCACTTTATGTACTGCCAGCCTTTCTAGTAACTCCTCTTTATATATTTTTATCTCATCCAGTATCCCGGCAACCTTCTCGTTTACCATAGCTTTGACAAAGTCCCCTTCCTCGGTAAACATCGATGCAACATACTCATTTAGTACCTCAGCCATGCCTTCTGCCTCCACCAATAGATCTCCATTTGGTCCCTCTTCCTTCTTAGGCAGTCCCTCAGAACCGAGGATGTCTTGCTTCCACATTAAAAATGAGTTCTCAGGTGACTGATGAGTCCAATGCGGGACCTACAGTCTCTGTCACAGGTGGGGCAGATGGTGGGTGGTTGAAAGGGCGGGTGGGTGGGGTGCTTGGGTTGGCGTGCGCTCCTTCCGCTGTTTGCGCTTGGCTTCCGCTTGCTCCTGGCAAAGAGACTTGAGGTGTTTGGTGCCTTCCCGGATGCTTCTCTTCCACTTTGTGCGGTCTTGGGCCAGGGATTCCCAGGTGTCGGTGGGGATGTTGCACTTTTTCAAGAAGGCTTTGAAGGTGTCCTTGAAGTGTTTCCTCTGCCCACCTGGGGCTCTCGTGCTGTGTCGGAGCTCCGAGTAGAGCACTTGTTTTGGGAGTCTCGTATCGGGCATGCGGACGATGTGGCCCGTCCATCGGAGCTGATCGAGCGTGATCAAAGCTTCGATGCTGGGGATATTGGCCTGAGCAAGAACACTGACATTGGTGCGCCTATCCTGCCAATGGATTTGCAGGATCTTGCGGAGGCAGCGTTGGTGGTACGTCTCCAGTGCTTTCAGGTGCCTGCTGTACACGGTCCATGTTTCTGAAGCATACAGGAGGGCGGGTATCACTGCTACTCTGTAGACCATGAGCTTGGTGCTGGGTTTGAGGTCCTGGTCTTCAAGCACTCTCTTCCTCAGGTGACCGAAGGCTGCACTGGGACACTGAAGGCGGTGTTGGACTTCGTCATCGACATCTGCCCTTGTTGACAGTGGGCTCCCGAGGTATGGAAAGTGGTCCATGTTGTCCAAGGCCTCATCATGGATTTTGATAATCAGGGAGCAGTACTGTGTGGCCGGGACAGGTTGGTAGAGGACCTTTGTCTTACGGATGTTTAGTGTAAGGCCCATGCTCTCGTATGCTTCAGCCCACTGCTCCTCTGTCAACCATTTTGCTGTTACTATGCCTTTAGAAAACCTTTGGATTCCCTTTTATGTTAGCCAATCTATTCTTGTACTGTCTCTTTGCCCCTCTTATTTCCTTTTTCACTTCGCCACTGTACTTTTTATAATCAGCCTGGTTCTCCCTTGTATTATCAAGCTGACATCTGTCATACGTCCCCATTTTCTGCTTCATCCTACTCTCCAACTCCTTCATCATCCAGGGAGCTCTGGCTTTGATTGCCCTCCCTTTCCCCCTTGTGGGAATGTATCTCGACTGTACCCGAACCATCTCCTCTATAAAGGCCGCTCATTGGTCCATTACATTTCTGCCTGCCAATCTTTGACTTTAATTTACCCAGGCCAGATTCCTTCTCAATTTGCTGAAATTAGCCCATCTCCAGTTAAGATTTTTAATTCTATATCCCGAAAACACGGCATCAGTTTCCACATATATGCTGACGACACCCAGCTCTACCTCAGCACCACTTCTCTTGACCCCTCCACGGTCACTAAATTGTCAGACTGCTTGTCCGATATCCAGTACTGGATGAGCAAACATTTTCTCCAATGAAATATTGGGAAGAACAAAGCCATTGTCTTCAGGCCCCACCACAAACTCTGTTCCCTAGCCACCAACTCCATCCCTCTCCCTAGCATTTGTCTGAGGCTGAACCAGACTGTTTGCAACCTTGGTGTCATATTTAACCCTGAAATGAACTTCTGACCACATATCCGCGGCATAACTAAGGCCGCCTAGTTCCACCTCCGTAATATTGCCCGTCTCCGCCCTTGCCTCAGCTCATCTGCTGCTGAAACCCTCATCCATTCCTTTGTTACCTCTAGACTTGACTATTCCAATGCACTCTTGGCTGGCCTCCCACATTCTACCCTACGTAAACTTGAGGTCATCTAAAACTTGGCTGCCCATGTCCTAACTCGCACCAAGTCCCGTTCACCCATCACCCCTGTGCTCGCTGACCTACATTGGCTCCCGGTTAAGCAATGCCTTGATTTCAAAATTCTCATCCTTTTTTCCAAATCCCTCCATGGCCTCGCTCCTCCCTATCTCTGTAATCTCCTTCAGCCCCACAACCCCCTGAGATAGCTGCGCTCCTCAAATTTTGCCCTCTTGAGCATCCCTGATTATCATCGCTCAACCATCGGTGGCCACGCCTTCAGCTGCCTAGGCCCTAAGCTCTAATTCCCTCCCTAAACCTTTCTGCCTCTCTACCTCTCTTTCCTCCTTTAAGACGCTCCTTAAAACTTACCTCTTTGTCCAAGTTTTTGGTCATCTGCCCTAATTTCTTATGTGGCCTGGTGTCAATTTTTTGTCTTATAACATTCCTGTTTTTTAAATTTGTTTATGGGATGTGGGCGTCGCTGGCCAGGCCAGCATTTATTGCCCATCCCTAATTGCCCTTGAGAAGGTGGTGGTGAGCCACCTTCTTAAAACACTGCAGTCCATGTGGTGAAGGCACTCCCACAGTACTGTTAGGTAGGGAGTGCCGGGATTTTGACCCAGCGACGATGAAGGATCGGCGATATACTTCTAAGTCAGGATGGTGTGTGACTTGGTGGGGAACTTGGAGGTGGTGGTGTTCCCATGTGCCTGCTGCCCTTGTCCTTCTAGGTGGAAGAGGTCGTGGGTTTGGGAGGTGCTGCCAAAGAAGCCTTGGTGAGTTGTTGCAGTGCATCTTGTAGATGGTACACACTGCAGCCATGGTACGCCAGTTGTGGAGGGGGTGAATGTTTAAGGTGGTGGATGGGGTGCCAATCAAGCGGGCTGCTTTGTCC
This sequence comes from Somniosus microcephalus, assembly GCF_052327205.1. NCBI lineage: Eukaryota > Metazoa > Chordata > Chondrichthyes > Squaliformes > Somniosidae > Somniosus > Somniosus microcephalus. The sequence goes on along the minus strand of NC_140995.1, from coordinate 105,936,846 downwards.
TGGATTGTGTCGAGCTTCTTGAGTGTTGTTGGAGCTGCACTCGTCCAGGCAAGTGGAGAGTATTCCATCACACTCCTTATTTGTGCCTTGTAGATGGTGGAAAGGCTTTGGTGAGTCAGGAGGTGAGACACTCGCCACAGAATACCTAGCCTCTGACCTGCTCTTGTTGCCACTGTATTTATGTGGCTGGTCCAGTTAAGTTTCTTGTCAATGGTGATCCCCAGGATGTTGGTGATGGGAGATTCGGCGATGGTAATACCATAACACCTGTGAAGCGCCTTGGGACGTTTTACTGCGTTAAAGGTGCTATATAAATACAAGTTGTTGTTGTTGTTGTAGATTCGTCCTTGTCCTTCTCCATGACTAATCTAAACCTTACAATACTATGATCACTATTCCTGAGGTGCTCCCTGACTGTGACATTATCCACTTGACCCACTTCATTCCCCAGGACTAGATCCAGAAATGCCTCCTTCCTCATTGGGCAGGAAACATACTGATCAAGAAAATTCTTCTGAACATTTGTCAGAAATTCCTCCCTTTCTCTGACCTTAACATAATTACTGCCCCATTCAATATTGGGGTAGTTAAATTCTCCCATCATCACTGCTCTATAGTTCTTGCATCTCTCAGTAATTTTTTTTGCAAATCTGCTCCTCTATCTCCTTCCCACTATTTGGTGGTCTATAAAATACACCAAGTCATAATAGTTCCTTTATTGTTTCTTACCTCCAACCAAATAGATTCTGCCTTTGATCCCTCAAGGATATTCTTTCTTTCTGGCACTGTAATATTTTCCTAAATCAAAACTGTTACCCCTCCTCCTATTTTCCTTCCCTATCTTTCCTGAATACCTTGTACCCAGGAATATTAAGCATCCAATCCTGCCCTTTTTTGAGCCAGGTCTGTTATCGCCACTAAATCATATTGCCACGTGGCCATTTGCACAAGAACTGACGAAGGGTCATCGACCTGAAACGTTAACTCTGTTTCTCTCTCCACAGCTGAGTATTTCCAGCATTTTCTGTTTTTATTTCAGATTTCCAGCATCCGCAGTATTTTGCTTTTGTACCCCTGTTGAATAAGTTTGAACCCTCCCCTACAGCACTAGTTAACCTGCCTGCAAGGATATTGGTCCCAGCTCTTTTCGGGTGCAACCCATCCATCTTAATCAGGTCCCTCCTGCCACAGAACTGGTCCCAATGTCCCAGGAATCTGAAGCCCTACCTCCTACACCATGTCTCTAGCCATGCATTAACCTGCCAAATCCTCCTATTTGTATTAGTACTATCATTTGGCACTGGGAGTAATCCAGAGATTACTTACTACCTTTGAGGTTCTGCTTTGTAACTTCCTCCCTAGCTCCTTAAACTCCGATTGCAGGATGTCAACCCTCTTCCTCCCTATGTCATTGGCTCCGACATGGACCACAACTTCTGCCTCTTCCCCTCCCCCTGGCAGAATGATCTGCACCCTCTCCATGTTATCCCTTAACCTGGCACCAGGGAAGCAACATACCATACAGGCCCTCCTAACTATTGAATCACCAATTACTATTTCATTGCTACACTTTGCTGTAGTCTCCTGTGCAGTCCTTTGCGTCATGGTGCCAGGCTCGTGATTGCACTCCTTTGAGGTGTCGTCATCCTCAATGCTGAATATCGGTTTGAAAGTGCCACATTCCTGAAGGCTACCTGCACTGCCTGCCTACCCTTCTGGATGGCCACCCACTTGCTATTCTGAACTCTATCTGGCTGTGGGATGACCACCTCCTGGAACCTGTGATCCAGGAAACATTCAGCTACCCGTATGCCCTGCAGTGAATCCAGCTGCCCCTCAAGCTCAGAAACCCTTAGCATGAGTTCAAGCAGCTGGAGACACTTCCTGCAAACATGGGCTTCTGGGACACATGAAGTATTGTGAAGTTTCCACATGGCACAGGAATTGAAGGCTGTGGGTCAAAGCTGCCCCCCCCCATTCTAATTAGAAACTTAAAATAAACTTCTTAGCTATAAGATGATTTATATAATTGCTGTAACTAGGTCTAAACTACACTGCTATTTTTCTATTCACCCCTCAAAGCAAACTACCCAAAGACTAAATTCTTTATTCAAGCTTAACAAGAACCACTGAGATGCTAAACACAGTGAACTTAAATATTAGATATACTTAACCTAGATAATTATCTTAAAATCCTCAGGTTCTGTGGCTTCACTCCTTTTGAGTTGGGTGTAAGGAACCGCCTTCCTCCTTTTCACCGAATACCTACTATCACCAAATTCTCAGCTTCCACTCTGTTTGCGATCCACTCCGATTGCGATTCACCCAGCTCTGTCTCCAAGCTCTGTGCCCACCATTCAACTGTTACCTTTATTGTATCTAACCATAGGCACATGCATGAGGAACAAACAGCATAGGTCTTACTCCAAAATCACATTTGTGACCATTCTCTGAACTCAGTAACACACGATTGAGAATAATTGATTATTACTTTTAATTTAAGTCGATTTTTAAATTTAATTTCTTCCTCAATGTTTTCTCTGCTACCCTGAAGACATTGATTCATGTGGGGTATGGTTTCACAGCTGGCTGCCCGACAGTACCTCAACCAAGTACCCATTCATTACATGCAAACCTTTATATTGAGTTTCAACAGGATATTTGAGAGTAGGGGCATCACAGCTGAGCCCAATCTTGTCTTCATCCGACATCCAAATATGTGCATTTTCCAACAGGGGTTACTTCATAGTGATCAGGAGTGGTGACCTTGGCTGATTTTTTTCTCCTCCCTAGCCCAGAGGCACTGAAGTCAATTGTAGACCCCTCACCGCTGTGAACTGGATAACAAAGTGCAGCCGGACATCAAACCTGGGAACTTACTAATCTACATAGTTCGGTTCAACAATGGGTATTTACCTTTACCTAATAAGCCCTGGGGAGCTCCTGTTAAAAAAAGTGTGCTTTTAGAATTTCTTTGTTCTAATTCTTTCCAAGAATTTTTAATATATTCTTCATGCAAAAATCTTTGTCAAGAATGAATATAAATGTTAAGATTTTACTTAACCATGTGTCAATGAAGGATTATTCAACACTTCATGAACGCTTTTACCAGAATCATTAACCAGCCATTCTCTTTCAAATGCTGCCCAACCTACATTTTCAATATTTTCAGTTTTTCAGTTTTTACTTGAAATTTCAGCACTACCTGGAAAAAAACAATATTTTTTTCACTTGGGTATTATTTTACTTTGCAGTAACTCCTACTTTGAAAATGTCGACTTTAGCGATGCTTCCATAAATCGCTGATCTGCTGAAACAAAAATATGCTATTATTGTAGTCCATTTTTGGACGCACATCATAGCTTCTTTTGGACTTTCAAATTGTCATCATGTTGATAAATAAAGACCTATCTGTGTGAAGATGCATCAGTGACAGGTTTGAAGTTTATCTAAACCTCTTCAAATTCAGTTCTTAAGTCTGTGGTTCTTAACTACCAATCAGATATTTTATGCATTCAGGCATTTGATAAGGTTCTACATATGAAGATTGAGGGCCATGTTGTTAAAGGGAATATAGTTGCACAGATAGATGGCTGGGGGTCAAAAAACAGAGTATGGGTGAAGGGATGTTTTTTTCAGATTGGCAGAATATAGATAATGGTTTTCCCAGGGATCTGTGTTAGGGCCTCTTGTTTTTTATTTTACATAGAATTTCATGGAATATACAGAACAGAAACAGGCCATTTGGCCCGACCAGTCCATGCCGGCTTCACTCGAGCCTCCTCCCATCCTGCCTCATCTAACTCTATCAGCAAAACCCTCTATTCCTTTTTCCCTCAGATACTTATCCAGCTTCCCCTTAAATGCATCTATACTATTCACCTCAACTACTCCCTGTGGTAGCGAGTGCTGCATTCTCACCACTCTCTGGGCAAAGAAGTTTCTCCTGAATTCCCTATCTGATTTCTTGGTGGCTATCTCATATTGATGGCCTTTAGTTTTGCTCTTCCCCACAAGTGGAAACACTCTTGTCTACTCTATCAAAATTTTTCATAATTTTAAAGACCTCTATTAGGTCACCCCTCAGTCTTCTCTTTTCAAGAGTAAAGAGACCCAGCCTGTTCATCCTTTCCTGATAGGTATAACCTCGCAGTTCTGGTATCATACTTGTAAATCGTTTTGCACCCTCTCCAGTGCCTTTTTATGATATAGTGACCAGAACTGTACACAGTACTCCAAGTGTGGTCTAACCAAGGCTCGATACAAGTTTAGCATGAATTCTCTACTTTTCAATTCTGTCCCTCTAGAAATAAACCCCAGTGCTTTGTTTGCTTTTTTATGGCCTTATTGACCTGCATCACAACTTTTAGTGATTCATGTATTAGTACTCCCAGATCCCTTTGCTCCTCTACCCCATTTAGATTCTTGTTATCCAAGTAATATATGACCTCCTTATTTTTCTTAACAAAATGCAATACCCCACACTTATCTATGTTGAAATTCATTTTGCCAATTATATGCCCATTCTGCAAGTTTATTAATATCTCCTTGTAATTTATTGCAGTCCTCCTCAGTATTAACTATCCCATTCCCCCCCAATTTGGTATCGTCGCAAATTTAGAAATGGTGTTTTTGATTCCAAAGTCTAAATCGTTAATATAAATTGTGAACAGCAGTGCTTCCAGCATTGACCCTTGTGGGACCCCATTTCCCACCTTCTGTCACTCTGATTAGCCACCCTTTACCCCTACTCTCTGCTTTCTATCTTGCAGCCAGCTAGCTATCCATTCTGCTACTTGTTCCCTGACTCTGCATGCTCTGATCTTGTTCATTAGTCTATTATATGGCACCTTAGCGAAGGCCTTTTGGCAATCTGGATAAATTACATATACAGGTAGACTACCTTTTATCCAAACTTCCGAAAACCGAAACCCTCCAAAAACCGAAGGTTTTTTCGTTCAGCGTAAGTCGTGCGCACGACATGACCAGAGTGGCGCACGACTTACGCTGAGCAGAGGGTCAGTGTAAGTCGTGCGCTTGACCCCGACCCCCGCCGACGACCCCCCGCGGACCCCCCCGCGGACCCCCCCGCCGACCCCGAAGACCCCCCCGACGACCCCCCGCGGACCCCCCCCGCCGACCCCGACTCCCGCCGACCCCCCCGCCGACCCCCCGCCGACCCCCCCGCGGACCCCCGCCGACCCCCCCTGGCGACCCCCCCGCCGACCCCCCGCCGACCCCCCCGCGGACCCCCGCCGACCCCCCCGCCGACCCCGACCCCCGCTGACCCCCCCGCCGACCCCCCACCGACCCCCACCGACGACCCTGACCACCCCCACCCCCGCCGACCCTGAGCCCCGCCGACCCACCCCTGACAAATTTCCCAGTCTTATAAAATACCTTCCGAAATCCGAAATTTTCCGAAAACCGAAACACGGCTGGTCCCGAGGTTTTCGGATAAAGGATAGTCTACCTGTAATACATTACCCATGTCTGCTTCAAAAAATTCAATGAGGTTGGTCAAGCAAGACTTTCCCTTTTGAAATCCATGCTGACTATTCATTATTATATTTTTGGGCCCAGAAATTTGGGTGGTTTGTGCCACCTGTTAGCGCCATGAAATGGGGGAAAAATAGTGGCTGGCGCTCTGCCGCCAGTTGGTGGCGGGTACCGCGGCAGCGTCAGTGCTGCCATTAACTGATATCGGCAAGAGTATTTTAGTGAGGTGGAGCATGACGTCAATTGGTGTGCAATGCCGAATTGACAACAGGTCATCCATTTTGGAGTTCTCTGCTCGCATTGCTGCCCGCGCTAAATCATGCCAGTATTTGCTGCCGCTAAAAGGTTTTTCAGTGGCGTTAACAGCCATGAGGAGTCTGGCAGGACTTATGAGGATGGATGCCGGAACTTCAAACGCCTCCTTTGCCAAAGTTCTTCTTTTAAACTTTCATTTTTGGCTCATCAGTGACAGGGGTGGGGGGGGGGAGGCGATTAGGGGGATGCATTTTCTTGCAGATTTCCGAGAGGCCTACAGTGTTTGTTGATCAGTAGTGAGTGAACTCCATTGCAATGATTGAAAATGATCTGTGATAAAATCTCTTTTATCTGCATTCATATCATAAACAAACAAAAAGTTGCTAAACTTCGGGTGGCAGCTAATATTTTTGGAGCACGCACGGCAACTGTTCGGGCCGCTCCTTTCTTCTCCGCTTCCCTACACTGTGAGCGGGCGACCAAGGCGACCTTTGGCCTTCCTTCTGACATTAGTGCTGCAAAGAGAATGTTGCACTAGCAAATCACCGCCACGCTGATGATAATGAGCAGGCAGTACCAAAATGCCGGTACTGCCTGCGCTCTCTTGGTCAGTGGCCGTTATCCTTGGCCGCCAATGTTACCGGCAGGTTTCCAGCGTCCCCCAATTTCTAGGCCTTGGTTTCTAGATGTTTTTCTATTTTCTCCTTTGGTAGGGATTCTATTATATTACCTACCACCAATGTTAAGCTGATTGGTTCCCTGGACATGTTCTATCTCTCTTCTTAAATATAGGTATTACGTTAGCTATCCGCCAGTCCTCTGGCACTGCACCTTTTACTAATGAATTATTAAATATGTGTAATAATGCCTCTGCTATCTCTTCTCTCGATTCTTTTAAAATACATGGATGCTTTCCTTCCAGACAAGGTTTTTTTTTCCTCTTTGAGTTTGATTAGTTTATTTAATATTTCTCCTCTTTTTATTTTAAATGCGGTTATATCATTTTAAATTTCATCTTCTGATGTCATGTCCACCTGATCCATCTCCCTGGTAAATACAGAAGCAAAGTAATTATTTAATATTGCTGCCTGTGATTTTTATCTTGTCCGTCCCCTAGTGGTCCTATTCCCATCCCGACTGCTTTTTTTCTTTATGTGCCTATAGAATATTTTACCATTTTGTTTTATGTTCCTTGAGAATTTAATTTCATAGTTCCTCTTTGCCTTCCTAATTGTTTTTGACTTCTCTCTAATTTCTTCATATTCTCCCTTGTCATGCTCTTCCCTGCTGTCCATGTACTGAGTGTATGTCTCTTTCCTTACCCGCAATTTTTCCCTTATGTCTTCATGGAGTCTCATTAGTGGTTAGTTTGTTCTTACTTTTTAGCAGAATATATTTTTACTGGACTCTATTGAACACCGTTTCAAATGTTTCCCATTTCTGTTCTACATCATTGTTGCCAATATTGTTGTCCATTTTATTTTCCCAAGTTCTATTCTCAGTCCCTCAAAATCAGTTTTTCTCCAATCCATTACCATGGTCTTTGTCTAAATTTTTCTAAATGATTTGGACATAAACAGAAGAGGAATTAAATTGAAGTTTGCTGATAATACCAAATTAAAGGGCAAGACAAACTTTGAGCAAAAATGCAGAGATTGTGGGAGGACATAGACAGATTTGCAGATAAACGGCAGATGCATTTCAATGTAGAGAAATGTGAAATAATATATTTTGTAACAAAGAACAGTGAAAGGAATTGTAGGGGGCGATTTTGTCAGCCCTGGGGAGGCGGGTTTGGAGGCGGGACTGCCAGGAAAATGGCAGAATCTAGGGGCAGGTACCCATCCTACCCCCAACCCACCTCCGTGCCATCTTCCCAGGAGGTGGGTACCTGACCCGCGCCAGGTCCCGTCTCCTTGAGGCGGGTAGGGGATTAGTGCCAATTAACTGCCTGTAGTTAACAGGCAGTTTTTTTGCGAATCCCTATTTTCAGCCCTGAAGTGTGGGCTTCCCAACAGCTCCGAATCTCGCCAGGGTCAGTGAGGCAGGCTGTCGGTCTGCGGGGGTCGGAGGGGCCAAGATGTCCGGTGTGCAAGTGAGTGATGGGCGCATGTGTGCAGAGGTAAGTGTGTGAGGTGTGTGTAAAGTGTTTTAATAACTTTTACTTACATTTAATTCTTTCTGCAGGCTTCCTCCCTTCAGGTCTCGGGAGTCCCTCAGCTCACCGGCATAGAAAGCAGAATGGCTGCTGAACTGTCAAAAGCTGCAGCCTCTGCTTTCTGGTCTGGAGAGCTCTCTAACTGAGTCTGAGTGGAAGGACTCAAGTTAGAAGACAGATTGTCAGTGTTTGTCAGCTTCACAGAGCCATCAAACGCTGACATTTCATCTGTCAAAAGCTCTTGACAGATGAAACGTCACTCGCTGATGTCACCTGTAACCGACTTTCCCTTAATTGGCCTGCTAAGCCCGCTGGGCACACTTAACAAGGTCAATCAAGGGAAAATAGCGTGGGTTGGCCACAAATTGATGGAGGCGGGACTAAAACCCGACAAGTGGGAGTCCCCATTGAGAAAATCCAGCCCGAAAGGTCATAAATTCCAAAACTAGGGATCATAAATATAAGGTAGTCTTAATGAATCCAATAATGAATTCAGGAGAAACTTCTTTACCCAGAGAGTGATGAGAATGTGGACCTTGCTATCACATGGAGTAGAGGCGAATAGCATAGATGCATTTAAGGGGAAGCGGAATAAGTACATGAGGGAGAAAGGAATAGAAGGATATGCTGATAGGGTGAGATGAAGTAGGGTGGGAGGAGGCTCGTGTGGAGCATAAACACTGGCATAGACCCGTTGAGCTGAATGGCTGGTTTCTGTGTTGTAAATTCTAGGTAATTCTATTGGAGGAATACAGAACATGGGGATTCATTTTGAGTTTTGGGTGGTGAACCAGCGGAGCACGCCGGGCTTCATTTGAATATGACTGGCAAGCTGTCGACTCCAAACATGCGTCCCGAGGCAGCTCACCGATTTTGGTTCACAGAATTATCGGCCGGCTGGTACACTGGTGGCAGGTGCAGGTAGGTCCTGGGAGGCGAAACTGAGTGAGGGGGGGGGTTGGGCCCGGGCCAGGAGCAGCCGCCCGCAATATTTTTGTGGGGCTCGGAGGAGCTTACCTTTACAGGACCTCTTCAGCTCTAAAGCCGGTGAAATTGATCGGAGCGTGCACAGCGCATACTCTGACCAGTGCTCTCCTAAAATGACAATCGGGCTCCTATGTATAATCATAGGATCCCGATTTGCATATCAAAAGGGGCCTACCGCCTGAAACAGGCAGACGCTTTGGCCACTCAGCAGTAGGCCCCTGTGAAAGTAGCAGTGGGCTGATCGTTGAGGTTAATGGTGTGGGAAGTCTACTGATCCCATTTTAAAGTTGTTACTGTCTCATTAAGATTGATTTCAGCAGGTTAAAATCGACACCATAGACCTTTGAAACGAAGAGCACAGGTAGTACAGTAAAGGGCATAAAAGGCAAATATAATTCTGGGCTTTATAAAAAAGGGCATTTAATATAAAGAAAGGAAGTGATTTTGATTTTTTGCAAGACATTGGTTCGGCTACAGTTGTGAACCTCATTATAAAAGGCTATTCGAGCCATGGAAAGAGTAAAGCAAAGATTCACTAGTACTGTACCAAGAATGAGAGGCATAGTTATGAAGAAAGGCTTGTAAAATTGAGGATTTTTTTGATTGGAATTAAGAAGGTGAAGAAGTTACCTCAATTAGGTTTTCAAAATTTTGAAAGGTTTGGAGAAGGTAAACTGTGAAAGATTGTTTCCACTGGTTGGTGAAGCAAAAACAAGGAGACATTGACTGAGAATTATCACAAGAATAAAGGAGGAAGTTAGACATTTTTTTTCACACAATGGGTTATTAGAACACGGGGTGCTTTATCACAAGAACTACTAAAGCAGAGACTTATAACATTATTTTAAAGAGAATTGGATAAGAAGTTGAAAAGGAAACATATAAAAGGATATGGGAAAAGAACTTGGAAGAGGGAGAAGTGGATAGCTCCTGTTGAACAGCTAGCACTGGCACATGCACAATGTGCTACCATTTAAAAATAATTCTTATTGATCTCAGTCCCAGAAGCTTTGATATTTTATACAATTGAATTAAATTATCAGAAAAATCAATTCCACTCGAGTGAATATCTTATAAATGAATGTTGTTGTGAATACCCCTTGTATTCATGCCTAACAACCAAACAAGTTTTGCTATCCAAGCCTAATAAGTGATTTCTACTTTGCCCAGATTGGACAATTTACCACAACAGTTTGAATTGCACATTCCCCTCTTATAACATATTGAATTAATTATATTTCATACTTTCTTTTTTAAAAAGTGAATGTTGTGCTATTTATTACCCTTTTGGTAATGTTTATCAAAGTAATTGGCATTAGTAATGTAGGACAGAACATTTTCAATATCAGGCACTGAGCGTCTGTATCAAGTATTCCCAGGCCAGATGCAGCCTAATTAGATGAAGAGTAAAGCTCTATCCACTCTCCCCCAACAATATGTTTAGCCCCAACCTCAAGAGCATACTTCACCGTGCCACCCATCTTGTGGCCTCTCTTAGGGAGATTGTCTAGGGGGCTAAATTCGGTTGATTTGCGCCTCCCGTTAGTGCCCTAAGTAACGGGGCGCAATCCAACTACCGCCTGGGCGCGGCACCGTTAACGCCTCCCACAAAATTCAGCGGGAGGTTACTGTTAGTGCCACGCCGATGATGTCATCACCGTGCGCAGCGCCCTGCTCGCGCCCCGGCTGTAATATTGGGTGGCGCCCCTCAACTTACTGCCGGATGCTATGTCCGCCGGGGCCAGGGGGGCCTACCTGCGGCCGGGGCAGCGTTAGTTAAAGGGGAGGTGGCGGGCGGCCAATTTTGTTGCTGGCCGCCTGCAAGCACCTGCCCCCGTTGCTGTCCCCGGCCCCCTTAAAGCCCCCCCGCGGGGTGCTGGCTGCTGTCCATGAGCTTGCCGGCACTCCCACTCCCTGGTGGCCCAGCTGGGCGCTGGGATGTGCTGCGCCAGGCCCCTCTCCTTTAATAAGGGGAGGAAGGCCTGCAGTACCATGGCGCGACATGCCGCAGCACACGTAGCACCATGATATTGGCTCGCAGCGCCGCAAGAGGGACGCGGGGTGCTTCCAGTAGCGCCCCTCCTCCCTCTTGGGGTGCTACCTGGAAAAATCGGCCGCGGAGGTGCTAACTTTTTCGGGGCGCTACCCAATTTTTCCCCATGTTTTTATATATATTCATTCTCGGGATGTGGTGTCACTGGCAAGGTCAGCATTTATTGTCCATCGCTAGTTGTTATTGAGAAGGTAGTGATATGCCTTCTTCTTGATCTTACGCAATCCTTGTGGTGAAGGTACTGCCACAATGGTGTTAGGTATGGATTTTGACCCAGCGACAATGAAGGAAGGGCGATATATGTCCAAATCGAGATGGTGCATGACTTGGAAGGGAACTTGGAGGTGATGGTGTTCCCATGCACTTGATGCCCTTGTCGTTCTATGTGGTGGAGGTCATAGGTTCAAGTCCCACTTCAGAGACTTGGGCACAAAATCTAGGCTGACACTCCAGTGCAATACTGAGGGAGTGCTGCACTGTCGGAGGTGCCACCTTTCAGATAAGGCGTTGAACCGAAGCCCCGTCTGCTCTCTCAGGTGGACGTAAGAGACCCCATGACATTATTTCAAAGAAGAGCAGGGGAGTTATCCCCAGTGTCCGGCAAATATTTATACTTTAATCAACATAACAAAAACAGATGATCTGGTCATTATCACATTGCTGTTTGTGGGAGCTTGCTGTGTGCAAATTGGCTGCCATGTTTCCTACATTACAATAGTGACTACATTTCCAAAAAAGCACTTCATTGGTTGTAAAGTACTTTGGGACGTCCGGTGGTCATGAAAGGCGCTATATAAATGCAAGCCTGTCTTTCTTTCTTTGTGAGGAGCTGTTGAAGAAGCCTTGGCAACTTGCTGCAGTGAGTCCTGTAGATAGTACACTCTTCAGCCATGGTATGCCGGTGATGGAAGGAGCGGATGTTTAAACTAGTGGATGAGGTGCCAATCAAGTAGGCTGCTTTGTCCTGGATGTGTTATTGCAGCTGCACCCATCCAGGCAAGTGGGTAATATTTCATCACATTCCTGACTTGTGCCTTGTAGGTGGTGTAGAGGTTTTGGGGAGTCAGAAGATGAGCCACTCTCCGCAGAATACCCAGCCTCTGACTTGCTTTGGTAGCCACGGTATTTATGCAGCTGATCCAGTTGAGCTTCTGGTCAATGGTAACCCGCAGGTGCTGATGGTGGCGGAACATGCCGTTCATACTGCTCTTGAATGTCAAGAGGAGGTGGGTAGATGCACTCTTGTTAAAGACGGTCATTGCTTGCACTTGTGTAGCACGGATGTTACTTGCCACTTATCAGCCCAAGCCTGGAAGTTGCCTGGCTCTTGGTGCTTTGGGCAATGGACTGCTTCATTATTTGAAGAATTGCAAATGGAACTGAACACTGTGCAATCATCAGTGAACAACCCCATTTCTGACCTTATGATGGAGGGAAGGTCATTGATGAAGCAGCTAATGATAGTTGGGCCTAGGATGCTGCCCTGAGGAACTCCTGCAGTGATGTCCTAGGACTGAGGTGATTGGCCTCCAGGGACCACAATCCTCTTCTTTTGTGCCAGGTATGACTCCAGCCATTGGAGAGCTTTCCCCCGATCCCCATTGACTTCAGTTTTACTTGGGCTCCTTGGTGCCACACTTTGTCAAATGCTGCCTTGATATCAAGAGCATTCACTCTCACCTCACTTCTGGAATTCAGCTCCTGTGCCTATGTTTGGACCAAGGCTGCAGTGAGGTTCTTGAGTTGAGTGGCCCCGGTGGAACCCAACGTGAACTTCAGTGAGCAGATTATTGGTGAGTAAGTGCCGCTTGATAATACTGTTGGTGACTTCTTCCATCACTTTGCTAATGATGGAGTGTAGGCTGATAGGGTGATTAATGGCTGGGATATGTCAAATTAAAAGTAGTTTTGTGCACTGGGCCCATGTTCACTAGAAACTGGGTTGACTGCTCAAACTTTAGATTCTTTGGAAAGAGGAGACTTTCATCTCATCGCTCTCGGCTAGATTCAATCCCAGGCTTCAGAAGTGAAAGGACAATGTACTAATGTATTACATCACCTCAAATCAAATCAAATCAACTTTTATTGTCATTGTTAGTGCACAAGTGCAGTACAATGAAATGTAGGCTTGCGGCTCCCGAGAGTGTACATTTAGATTAAGACATTTAAACATTCAACATACATTTGGCTTGTAATACATTAACATAAACATAACCATAATAAAGTGCATTGGCAGATGTGCAGGCTTTAGAGTTTATTTGTGGAGTTCAGTAGGATGACAGCCCTGGGAAAGAAGCTGTTCCTAAATCTGGTCGAACGGGTGCGAATGCATCTGTAGCGTCTCCCAGATGGCAGGAGGGCGAACAGACTGTGGCTGGGGTGGGTAGGGTCTTTGATGATGGGCCGTGACCTCCGTAGACAGCGTTTCTGGTATATGTGCTCTATGGTCGGTAGCCGGTGCCGGTAATGCGTTGGGCAGTTTTGACTACCCGCTGCAAGGCTTTCCGGTCATAGTAGCTACAGCTGCCATACCATACTGTGATACAGTTTGTCAGGATGCTCTCTATTGTGTAGCGGTAAAAGTTAGAGAGGATCAGGGGTGACAGGTTACATCCCTTCAGCCTCCTTAGGAAATATAGGCGCTGCTGGGCCTTCTTCACCAGAGAGGAGGTATTGAGGGACCAGGAGAGGTCTTCCGTGATGTGGACTCCGAGGAACTTAAAGCTGTCCACCCTTTCCACCACAGCCCCATGGATGTGGATGGGGGTGTGACTTCCGCCTTTAGACTTCCTGAAGTCCTGAAGTCAGAGTTTTATTGTTTCTACAGGCAACGCAAATTAAAATAAACAATCTGAAATGGCTTACACTTTATAAAATCTTCCGTTACAGGTATTCAAGAAATTGAGCCACAGAAAACTATTTCTAATATTTCCCTATGAGTAACATTTGTATTTGAGAGAAATTGACAGTTTATGTATATTAATACAATCTCAAATCTGCATCAGTGAATTATGTGCTTAAATTAAGTGCTTAAAATAAAGCTGTAACTTTGTGACCCATGTGCCAAGAGTATGTACAGTAACCTACCTCTACATTTTGATTGTATGACATCCTACTTATTCAACAAAGATTAGATTAAGAAGTTGTATGTTAGTGATCAGGGGACTCACATATAGATTTTACTTTGGCCAAACCATCAGATACACTTCACCACACGGACTGCAGCGGTTCAAGAAGGCGGCTCACCACCACGTTCTCAAGGGCAATTAGGGATGGGCAATAAATGCTGGCCTTGCCAGTGACGCCCACATCCCATCAATGTATATAAAAAAACACTGGTTAGATTTGTATTGGGAGAAGCAATCAGTTCAGTTTTGGAGAGGATATCATGTCAAAATATGAAGTCAAATTTGATTGACGTAGCTTCCTCCACTACCCCTACCCAACCCCCCCCCCCCCCCCCGGGGGGTGTAAAGTAAACAGATAATAATGCAGAAATTGAATAAGTCTTCGAGATGCGTATGCTTCACATAAAAGATCTACAATCGTGGACTTAAACCCAGACTACACTAAAAAGATTTAAATGTTACTTTAATGGAATTTCAACCTTTGGAAATGTTAAGAAAGTTTATTGTGGAAAAAGTGCTGCACAGTCTAAGTTGCTGAGTTTAGTTAGCCAGACTCTGCAGCACTGTTCTCTCTCTTTCTTTTTTTCCATCCATCATGCCAAGGAAGCCATTAAAAAAAAGTCCTTTGACCTGCAGTCAGGTACATACGACCCTATTCCATCAATCACATTCAGTTCAAGATTGATTTTTTTTTCAATGAAATTCAGTAGTTTGAACTGAAATGATGGATATACCCATTTCCCAGTCAGAAGGAGTTAAAGGACCAATAGTTACTGTAGCAATAGCCATGGCTGGCTCAGTAGTAACAACAGCCCTGATCACTGTGGCTAAGAATTATTCTTGCTGTTATATGCAACAGACTTGGGGGGGAAAATTCAGTATCGCCCATTTTGGGGCGCTAATATCGGCCAGGCACAAAGTTTAGCGCCCGATGCTAATTATCGTCTCTGACTGCAAAATTCGCCTCTATTGCCCCTGGAGGTGATTTGAGCACTAAATCAGGCACTACACACCTCTCTTAAGGCGTAAACATCAGGGAGCGAGGCGCTACCTCAGAACGCTATCGAAGCTCAGGCGATGCCAATTACCATGGAAGCCAGACAGACTGGCGCCGTCCAGTTCTTAAAGGGGAGGGGCCATCTTGCTGGCCAGCCACACCCTGCTCATTACAGCCTTGAATCTCAGTCTGGAGAGACCTCAAAAGCAATTGTGTTGGAAGCACTAATGGATAGGCCCAGGGAAAGAGCTCGGCACTTAGGAACCTCAAAAGTGGTGCTGAGGGCCAAAACTCCTTAGGACAACGTTAAAACCAAAAATTTTGCCGACAAGAAAAGGCAGTAAGTGTCCGCCTTTAAATAGCACTCCCCCAACCCCTTCCCGACTTGAAAACATTCCCCTCTACCTGTCGTTCCTAGCGGCAGGCGCTAAGGCAGGGGGCACAACTCAATATCCGGTCTGGGGCGCTACCAGGGCGTTGCATGCTTTTCTGATGTCATGATCTGCAGGCGCAGGAGATTGTGGCAGTAGTGTTTAGCGCCGCCGCAAAACGACTGGTCAATTTTGTGAGCGACGCTAACATCGCCGCGCTTGGGTGCTAAGTTCCTAGCGCCCCATTAGCGTTAACGGGAGGTGCTAACCAACCAAATTTCCCCCCCTTGGACTTCTACTGCTGGAGATATTACACAACAGTTTCACCAAAAATAATTTCCTAGCAGTTATATGAAATGATTACTCCTCATTGGCTTTCCACCTTATTCCCGCCTTCAAAGTTGTATTACATTTTTTCTGGGAAGTTTCAATCTACTGTCACGCGTCTTTCCTAAACTCTTATTGAGTATCAATAAAATTGCTGGCTTTGAATAGATTTTTAAATAGTATTCTACTTTGCATTAGCATTTGAGTATAGTGAAATATTCACTTCTGGTGCATAACTTTGATGTCTGGTTTCAGTGTACATGTGTTCTGAGTAACTGGTACTGAACAATGTAATGAACTTTATTTTTTTGAGTATAGTAGTGTATGAATAAGCTACTCAGTCTAGCGATGCACACTACTACAACTTAACTAATATGGCAATTATTCACATTAGAATGAAACAGTCCTGTACAAAATTAAAATTGGCACATAACTTGCAACAAGCAACTAAAATCAACAATCACAAGAGCTCCTGTAGAAAAGAACCTTGTGTGACCCCACCATTTGGTCAAAAACTGCAGCAGAAATCTTAATCCACGATGACAGAGGAAATGGGCAACCGTACAATAATCCTCAGACCCAGAGCACCCTTTTGTACAGGCTCTCTTGAGATTCACCACTGCAGTTTTTCTAAATTAGATACCAATTGTAATTTTGTATTAGAGCTCTTTATGTTCAATGTGAAAAATGGTTACCATTCTAATGGTCTTGGACCTGCACGTCTATAAAGATTGCTAGATAGTCTACTAATTGTCACCTCCTCTTTTCACTTCCAACTTTAACTCTGTTCTAAAGTCCGAAGTGTAATCAACATCTCCAGGAAACTGCTACACCAGTCAATGCAAAAATGTTCCTACTTGTGTAATGATTATATTGCAAGATGATTCATCTCTGAGGTAAACAATATCATACTGAAATGAAATCCTATTACTATCACTATTTAAACTGAAATTGACAATACATAAAATCCGTTGTATTGATGAATTGTTACTTCATTATATTCAATCCTAATTAAATAAAAATCTGCTCTCATGGGTGAAGGTTATCAAACACTTGAGAAATTACAAAGCCCAACCTTCTCAAGCAGATAAACAAAAAACTGCAGATGCTCGAAATCTGTAACAAAAACAAAAAATTCAGGAAACACTCAGCAAGTCATCAACAACAACAACTTGTATTTATATAGCGCCTTTGACGTAGTAAAACGTCCCAAGGTAAAATGTCCCAAGGCGCTGCACAGGAGTATTGTAAGACAAAAAATTTGACACCGATCCACATAAGGATAAATTAGGGCAGGTGACCAAAAGCTTGGTCATAGAGGTAGGTTTTAAGGAGCATCTTAAAGGAGGAAAGAGAGATAGCGAGGCGGACAGGTTTAGGCAGGGAATTCCAGAGCTTAGGGCCTAGGCAACAGAAGGCATGGCCACCAAAGGTTGAGCGATTATAACTAGGGATCCTCAAGAGGGCAGACTTAGAGGAGCACAGATATCTCGGGGGTTGTGGGGCTGAAGGAGATTACAGAGATAGGAAGGCCATGGAGGGATTTGAAAACAAGGATGAGAATTTTGAAATTGAGGCGCTGCTTAACCGGGAGCCAATGTAGGTCAGCAAGCACAGGGGAGATGGGCGAATGGGACTTGGTGCGAGTTAGGACACGGGCAGCCGAGTTTTGGATGACCTCAAGTTTATGTAGGGTGGAATGTGGGAGGCCAGCCAGGAGTGCATTGGAATAGTCAAGTCTAGAGGTAACAAAGGCATGGATGAGGGTTTCAGCAGCGGATGAGGTGAGGCAAGGGTGGAGACAGGCGATGT
Source organism: Somniosus microcephalus (assembly GCF_052327205.1). Lineage (NCBI taxonomy): Eukaryota > Metazoa > Chordata > Chondrichthyes > Squaliformes > Somniosidae > Somniosus > Somniosus microcephalus. The sequence continues at coordinate 105,919,259 of NC_140995.1, read as the reverse complement.
CAACACTTTCCTTTCTTTACAGGTGCTGCCTGACTTACTTGGTGTTTCCAGCATTTTCTATTGCTTCTGGTTTCTTGTCCTACTGATATCTGAGTAAATCATCCACTTAAGGAGTTGGGAAGAAAGAGCATTTTTTTGGGAGAAATATCCCAAGGCACTTTACAGAGGTGGATGAACTGAAGTTTACGGAGAATGGGAGGCTGCCTAAGTGAGCATCGGAATAATCAAGTTTCGAGTTGATAATGGCTTCAGCAGTAGAGGAAGGCAATGTTACAGATGTAGAAGTAGGCAGTGTTCGCCATGGAGAGGATATGAGGTTAGAAACTCAGCTCAGGGTGGAATAGGACATCAAGGTTGTGAATAGTCTGGTTCAGCCTGTAACAGTGACCAGGAAGGGGGATGAAACTTGTGGCGAGGGGACAGAGTTTGTGTCAGGAACCCGTAAATGATTGCTTCGGTCAACACAACTGTGTTATATTATTGCAATTTATTCAAAAGCAGATTAAAGTCCAAGTAAGCTTGCAGTGAATGTGTCACAATGAGAAGCCTTCTGTTTTGATGTTATCACACACCAAGTGCATGGAATATTCTGCTCATCAATGCCATCTGTGATACCCATTGCTAAAAAAATGAGTACAAAATATAACTATTCTATAAGCTATAAAGTCTATAATATATTATAATTAAAAGTCTTGCATATATGTGCTATACCTCTTCAGTAATCCTTACTCCCGGTAACATTTTAAAAACATTTTTTTCCATTATAGTCACAGTTTTGCCATCAGTCTTTGTTGATGAGCTCAAAGTAAAATAGGAATAAATTAGAGCCAAAGAATTAAAGAATGTACAAATCAAGAGGGAGGAAAGTAGCTAGGAAACTACTACTGAAAAATGACTAACGACTTCTGAAAACAACCAATTCAATCACAAACACTTTAAAAAAAACTCATCTGCTGATTTTCTAATGTCCAAATTAAAGTCTTAAACAAAATACAGATGTTAAAAAAATCACATATTTATAAGAACATAAGAAATAGGAGCAGGAGTAGGCCATTTGGCCCCTCGAGCCTGCTCCATCATTCAATAAGATCATGGCTGATCTGATCTTGGCCTCAACTCCACTTCCCTGCCCGCTCCCCATAACCCTCGACTCCCTTATCATTCAAAAATCTGCCTATTTCCACCTTAAATATATTCAATGACTCCGCCTCCACAGCTCTCTGGGGTAGAGAATTCCACAGATTCGTGACCCTCTGAGAGAAGAAATTCCTCCTCATCTCCATTTTAAAAGGGCGACCCCTTATTCTGAAACTATGCCCCCTAGTTCTAGAATCCCCCACGAGGGGAAACATTCTCTCTGCATCTACTCTGTCAAGCCCCCTCAGAATCTTATACGTTTCAATAAGATCTCCTCTCATTCTTCTAAACTCCAATGAGTATAGGCCCAACCTGCTCAACCTTTCTTCATAAGACAACCCCTTCATCTCAGGAATTAACCTCGTGAACCTTC